>NW_022631023.1:15816795-16416795 GCF_010015895.1 Lontra canadensis
CCTCTTATGGCTTTGAGGGATCTCCCTTGCTAAAAATCTGTGACTACCTGCTTCCTCTGTCCTAGTCAGGTCTTTGTATCCCTCAGTCGCTCTGTATTCTTCTCTCTGTGTCTTCATTCCTGTCTTCCCACTTCAACTCCTTAGCCTTCTTGCGCGTTGGATCCTGTCTTCTGTCTATATAGCCTTTGTTCTCATTCCCATTGATTCCAGTTGCCCCCAAATCCATCAACATCACACACTGATGTTAGATCAGCCATCCTTCACCAAGTTGCCAGAATGACGACTCCCTGAATTTCCTTTTCACTCTGCCCAGCTCTCCCTGGATAGTCCTGCTTTTATCCTGATGACCAGCATACCCCAGCCAGGTAGACTGGTCTTTTGTATGCAAGTCTTGGGGGCAGTTAACTTGGATCCATCTTAAATACCAGAGTTTGGGTTTTGTTTGTTTGTTTTTGTTTTGCTTTGTTTTGTTTTGTTTTGTTTTAGTCTTCCCTTTCTGGAGCCTGTTTTTTGTGAACAATGGTCAAGGCATGACAATCCATTGCCTTTTATCTCCATGAAAATTTTCTAAGTAGAGGTGGTTACTTATTTTAACTTGATAATAAGTATTTCTCCATATTTGGAGGAAGCTAGAATTCCAGGAGTCTATACTTTTAGGGTCCTTTTGCTTTTGCCTATTTATTTATTTGAAATATAAAATTGGAAAGAAAATTCTGCTCTTATTTTAAATCAGTAGATGAAACCTGTTTGTCAACCAGTTGCTGCTGTTACTGGAATAGAGATTATTCTCACTCCTATAGCTAGGAAACATCCCTCTAGATCAAAGCTTGGCTTGGTGACAGCACATGTTTCTACTACAAACTAAGATATTAACCAGAAGGGTTTGAATAAAAAGAAATAAAGAAGGAATGAGAGAAAGAGAGAGGGAGAAAAAGAAAGAAAGAAAGAAAGAAAGAAAGAAAGAAAGAAAGAAAGAGAGGAAGGAAGGAAGAAATGGAGGAAGAAAGGAAGGAAAGAAAGAAAGAAAGAGAAAGAAAGCAAGGAAGGAAGAATAAGGAGGGAAGGAAGGAAGGAAACAGTACTCAAATTATTAGGAATGTGTTCAATGTAACACAAAACGCATGTAATACAAACATGTAAAAGAAGTTTTGAAGAATGACAAGTACTCGTTTGCCCATTAGGTAAGAACTGAAAGAGATAGGCTTAACCTGCAAGAAGGAAATACGGAGTCATGGAAAACTATATAATTAAAACCAATTGAACAACAGAACACTAGCTGAAGGTAAATTTGCAAACCCAGCCACTGAAGAATTAAAGGTTAGGTGCAAACTGTCTGTAGAGACTTTTCAGAGAGAGCACACTTTCTGTGTGAGACAGTTGGCAGGATGACTTCTTAAGTGGTTGGGTGATTTTTTTGTTTGTTTGTATTCATACAGAATGCATCTTTCTTACCTTTTAGATTTATCTTAATAGAGGGAGTTTCTCTTTCCCCCAAATATTCGCATGGCCAATTGAAGTTTCTTTAGACAGTTTCTTGCTTCCAGTTCTCTAGACGACCTATCCAGTATCATTCTAAAGTTTGCCTCTTTATATTTTCCGTAAGAGGGTTTTATAAAACCAAAGTGAAAGATTAAGTATCAGAGAGACTATTATTACACCAGAGACTTACTATTTATGGTTGATCATGCAGGAGTCAGATACCTGGATCTGAATTCTAGATTTCTGTTTTTCAAGTTGTATGAATAAGGCCAACCTTCTTCAGGCCTACATTTCTCCATCTGTAAAATGGCAATAAAAATAATGGTATTTACTTATATCAATTTGAAACTGAAGCAGAAGGAAAAAAAAACCTACCTCAATTGCTTAAAAATAAGAACAGTAATTATCTCTTGTCATAAGAAGGCCTAAGGCAGGGATGCCAGTTTTAATGATATTAGAAGGGTCCTAGGTTCTTTCCACTGTTCTGCCATCATTGTCTCCCCTTAGACACCACATCTAGAAATCGCAGTGTTTAAATAATCAAGTGGAGAATATCTTTTTCTGAATTACTCATTTTATTCATGCTATAAGCTGAATTGTCTCTCCCTAAAATCCATATGTTGAAATCCTGACCCCCAACACCTCAGAATGTAGCTATATTTGGAGATGGAGCCTTTAAAGACGTAATTAAGTTACAATGAGTTCATTGGGGTGGGCCCTAATCCAGTCTGATTGGTGTCCTTATAAGAAGAGGAGATTAGGACATAGACATGCACAGAGGAGAAAGACCAGCTGAGGACACAAGGAGAAGCTGGACATCTATAAGACAAGGAGAGAGGCCTCAAAAGAAACCAACCCTGCCACACATTGATTTTCTTGGACTTTTAGAGACAAGAAATGTGAGAAAATAAATTTCTGTTATTTAAGCCATCTACTCTTTGGTCCTTTGTTATGGCAGCCCAAGGAAAGTAAGATAATGTGTGAGGTGAGGAGACCTTTTTCCAGAAACCTCTTTATCAAGATCTGCCTCAAATATCATTTGTCACAGTGGTGCTATATGTTCATTTCTAATTCATTTGGTAGTAAGGAGGATGGATGGGATGGTCATAACTGACTTAACAAGGTCTCAACTCTTTGCGAGATAGTGAACACCTAGGGAAAAAAAAAGGAGTTTTTTGTTTGTTTGTTTGTTTTTAGAAAGGAAGAAAAAGAAATTCTAGGAAGAATTGACATGCAGTGATCTCTCTACCTTATGAATTGTTTTGAGGATTAAACTAGAAAACATGTGAAACATTTAGTGTGGTGTCTGGCACATTAGATGATGATGATGAAGATTATTGAACTTCATTTAGTTGGAGTTCACAGGAACAAAGCCTGGCAATTCTTGAGAGGAGACTGTATTGCTATTTTTAGTAACACTCTTTTTGAGTCAGAATATATTTCGTACAAAATTCTTTTGTACTGGAAGAAATTCTAATGCTAATATAATCCTAACAAGAATATCAGTAATTTTATTTTTTCAGTTGAAGAGAGGATTACATAATAATTGATATTTTTTAATATACAAGACCATGCTCTCTATTAAGAAATAGTTTTTCAGTGAAATACAAACTCTGTTGAGGGGGTGAAAGATGATGCATTTTAAGTTATGTCCACATTCTATTTCCCTGAATCTGGGAACATTATCCTATTTGAGAAATGGGTTTTAGCAAATGTAATTAAGGTAAGGCTCTTTAGATGAAGAAATCATTTTGAATTCTCCAAGTGTTCAGTAAATCCAATGACAAAATTCTTTTTTTTTTTTTTTTTTTGTTTAAGATTTTATCTATTTGACAGAAAGGGAGAGAGAGAGAGAGCACACAGGCGGGGGGGGGGGGGTAGAGGGAGAGGGAGAAGTAGATTCCCTGCTAAAGAGGGAGCCTGATATGGGACTCCATCCCAGGATCCTGGGATCATGACTTCAGCCGAAGGCAATTGCTTAACAAACTGAGCCACCCAGGTGCCTGCAATGACAAATTCTTATAAGACACATGGAGAAATAGACAGACACACAGGGAGAAGTTGATGTGAAGACAGAGCAGAAGAGACTTGTGGCCATAAGCCAGGGAATGCTGATAGTAGCTAGAGGCTGGAAGATACAAGGAGGGATTACCCCAGAGATTCCAAAGGGTGTGAAGACTTGCCAACACCTTGATCTGAGACTTCTGGACTCCAGAACTGTGAGTGAATAAATTTCTGTTGTTTGAGGCCACAAAGTTTGTCACAGTTGTTAGGGAACCTCAGGAAACTAATGCAAATACCATGCCTATTGACTTCAATTATTTTGATATATTGTTCAGTCCTTATGATTCCTTAGCTATTATGATTTTTTAAAAACAATTTCCTGTTTTAATTTATCTAAGGAGAAAGCAAAAGACGGAATCAAGTTGAGATTCTATATAAATCTGAATGTCTAATTTGGACAATTTTGCATCTTCTCCAAGGGGTGCCCTTCTAAAAGATGAGGATTTCTTCTAGATATCAAATATTTCATGGATGGTCACATGCTAGATATTCACTTTTAGTGTCCATAAGTGAGAAAATTCACTTTTATCCCAAGGTACTTTGTAGATAGCAATAATAATAAGTTTGTTTTGCTAACTTTGAGGCTCTCCAAGTGTCTATACCCCATTGAGCCACTTGGAATTACCCATCATACTCCTCCATTTCTGAGAGGGAGAAGGAGAGAGAGAGAAAGAGGAAAATGAATATGGGGATGCTCTTTGAAAGACAGCTCTAGGGTGATGCTTAGAAAGAATTTCTTCCATTATTGGCTGTTTTTCTAACTTTCAGATAAGTTTTCCATTTTATCACATACAGTAATCAAAAATGAAAATCTTTAAATAATTGGGCAATTCTTATATGTGATTTCTTTTATCTATGCGCCTAAAAAACTATGAATAGGGGCACCTGGGTGGCTCAGTGGGTTAAAGCCTCTGCCTTCAGCTCTGGTCATGATCCCAGAGTCCTGGGATCGAGCCCTGCATGGGGCTCTCTTCTCACCAGGGAGCCTGTTTCCGCCTCTCTCTCTCTACCTGCCTCTCTGCCTACTTGTGATCTCTGTCTGTCAAATAAATAAATAAAATCTTAAAAAAAAAACTATGAATAATTAACACATTGTTACAATAAAACTCGACATTTGAGAAAAAAAGCTAAACTTTTAAAGATTTTTTAATTAATTTATTTGACAGAGAGAGATCACAAGTAAACAGAGAGGCATGCAGAGAGAGAGGGAGAAGCAGGCTCCTTGCCTAGCAGAAAGCCCCAATGAGGGGCTCGATCCCAGGACCCTGGGATCATGACTTGAGCTGAAGGTAGAGGCTTAACCCACTGAGCCACCCAGGCACCCCAAAAAGCTAAACTTTTAAATCAGACTTGGCACATACTGGCAAATACTGTTACTACTAAAAAAATAAAAGATATCCTAGTTTGGAGACACACAAAAAAGCAGAAAGAAAAAAGAATGTCTAGAATTATAATATTGAATTATACAAAAACTTTGGGTTTTTAATTTTGATTTTACCTAGTTGATTTTTGTCTTTTGTTGGTTTAAAATGATTCCAGTGGGGGAAAGAGTGGTGTGTTATTATTTGAAATTTTGTTTGACTTTGTTTCTTGGTATTCATGCCCATGTTCTACAGGCTATGAGCAGAATGTGTCCTTAATTAAATGCCAAGTTCAACCTAAGCACAATAATATAAAGACCTCCTAGAAATGTAAGGATAGTTTGTAATGATTAGTTCTAGGGCCCCAAACACCCACATGGTAGAAACCTCAGGAAATTCCTACTATTTAAATGGTCTTTTCACTTACTTTCTAGAGGGAAAAAAAGGAACATAAAAATAATTAATTCTTGAAGGCACTAAACTCAAGACAATTCACGTATTAAAGCCTTTATTTCATTACTTTCACTTGGTTTTGTTAAGGAGTATATTCTGGGCCCCAGCAGTATTGCAGAGTTTATGTAGTTGCAAAGGAAGAGGTGGGTCTGAGAATGCTAATAATCCAAGCAGTTAACCTCACAACCTTCCTCAGTTGCAAAGGAAACAGGGAAACTTTAACTCTTCTGCAAAATTGATTTGCTGAGCTGGGCATTTGTGTTTTAATTGTAAGGACTTGCTTTGCAGAATTGGTTTTTTCTTTTCTATCCCCACAGCTCTTTGATTCTGTTTCTATGTCCTGGTCTCCAGTGGGGTTGTTATAAGAGTGATCCGGTGGGTGCCATCTCTAATAGTTTCACTTGACTTACTTGTTTATTTGCAACAATACATCTTAGGAGAAAATGGATAGAAAAATTTGTTATGACTTAGATTTCAATTTTAGTTTGCATGCATATTTACATGGTGAGTGTTGTGAAAATCCTATTGTGAAGCAGATGGAATTTTTCTCTAGTTCTTTTTCAACATCTAATCTGCTTCTTTAACCCTAGTTAAAGTAAGGTCTTTATGTAGCTTGCTCTCCATCTTATTAACAGCAAATGCAGTTCTCATCCCTAATATATATTCATGCTAGGGAAACTGCCATGGAGAATTCAAAGAAACAGGAGGGTAGTGATCTGTTGGGTGATAAGAAGTGTGTACTTCCATGAACTAGAATTAAAAGTATGATAAACTGTGTAGTAGGTACAATTAAAGAAATAAGGAAAGTGGCTTATTTTCAACTAGAGTAAACATGGATTAAACTGCATCCTCAAAAATAGATAAGAATTTAATTCAGGAAATATGGAGGTAAGAGAGCTGGAGGAGGGTGCCTAAAAGTCCAAAGGGTTAATGGTGAACGTCTGTGGTGGGAAAGATATGATCCAGAACGGACAAAAATAGTATGGCTGGTTTAGAGAGTTAAGCTTGAAAAGCACATCTAGGACCTGTCACAGGGGACCTTGAGTACTTCAAACAAGTGAAATGTGTTAGTTTTCCTTTATAGGATTCATGTAGCCATCACTCAGATTGAGGTGCATATTGTGATACACTGACCACCTGCATCAGAATCACATGGGGATGCTCATTGAATATACAGATTATCTACTTTATTGGTTTATCTGCGGGATATGGTACTCTGAAAGTGATTCTTATACACAAGGAAACTTAAGAACTACAGGAATAGAGGAGAACATGAGAGGTTGAAAGACAAGTGGGGAAGTATCTAAATTTTGGGGGAGAGATTAAATAAAAACACATATTCTTTTAGAGGAGGGGAAGTATAGGCATTGGGTCAAGACACATGTGGGTTTAATACCATCTCTACCACTTTGGACTGTGTATGGTCCAAGACAAATTTCTCTGAGCCTTAGTTTCCTCATCTATAACATAATATTATGTTGCTTACTAACAGAACTTTAAAACATTCAAAATATGTGAGAATATTGTACTGAGCATAAAAACCAGGTGCTTAAAATATGATTCCCTATTAATCAAATTCAGGTGATAAATGTGTGGATGTAGATCTTTAATCTCAAATAATTAAGTAGAGCTTGGAGATCTTTCCTGCAACCTTGGCTTAAATTATCACCATGAGCAATTGTCAAAGTCTATCTCTTTAGGTCTTTCTTCCATAATCCATACTGCTTACTTACTAACTCTTAGAGGACTCAAAAACCCCTCTAAGCTAACATTCTCCAAAATCAATTCATGGTCTTTCTGACAAATCTGTTGTCTTCCAGTGGTTCCTGTTCTCGTAAATGTGTCCACTACCCATGAAGGTACACACACTGGAAACCTAGAAATCATCCTTGACGGATTCCTTTCTTCACTCCCCATATTAAGTAATCTCCTCCATTTTTTTGTATTCTTTCTACTGGGCCATTTCTACCAATATACAAATATTTTGGAACATCTCTCATTGAAAAAAAAAAAAAGAGCCTCCTTTGGGGGGTACTTGGGTGACTCAGTCATTAAGCAGCTGCCTTCGGTTAAGGTCTTGATCTTGGTTAAGGTCTTGATCTTGGTTCAGGTCATGATTCCAGGGTCGGGATCCAGCCCCACACTGGGATCCCTGCTCAGTGGGGACCCTATTTCTCCCTCTCCCACTCCTACTGCTTGTGTTACCTCTCTTGCTATCTCTCTGTCAAATAAATAAATAAATGTTTTAAAAAAATCCTCCTAGGTTCTGCTTTTGTGTCCAATTATTAACCCATTTCTCCCTTTTTTTTTTTTTAAAGAACAAAGCCATTTGCAGGTTTTATGTACTCATTGATTTTACTTTTTATTCTCCCTTTCCCATGTCTATTTCAGTTAGATTTTTCTCCCCAAACTTTCACCTAAACTTCCCTGATCAATTTTCCAAAGACTTTCATGTTGTCAAATCCAATGGCCAATTCTCAGTCTTGAATGCATTCTATAGTTGATCACTTACTCTTTTGGAAGCTTTTCCTGCATTCAGCTTCTGGAGCACCATTCCCTTGTTTGTCCTACCTCACTGGTTACTCTTTTAATTTTATTTGTGGATTCCCTTCCTCTTCCTGATTTCTCTATGTTGGAGTGTCTCAAACCCCATTGCTCTGTTTTGTTTTTGTTTTTTCCCATATCTTCCATTACCCCCAGATAATATCATCTAGTCCCATAGCTCTATAGACCTCTGGTGGCTCCCATATTTGTACTTCCAGCATAGGTGTCACCCCTAAAGTTCAAGACTGATTTACTCCACTACCTAGTCAGTATCTCTTCTTAGATACTGAATGCATAAAAGTATCCAAAACCAAATAATTGTTATCCTTTCTAAATTACTCTTATTTAGCCTTCCACATCTCAATAAATGGCACAAATTTTCACGTGGTTAAATTGCTTGTTTTAGTCCAGGGGAAATTCATTGAAACTTTCATTTAATGTATATCTAGTTTTACTTAACTCACAATTATAAGAATATTAATCATATTTTTTCAATCAATAGCAGATAAACAGAAAAGTAAAATTAGAAAAGGGTCTTCAGAGGAAGGCTTATAAAGAAATCCAGGAAAAAAATTGCTGGATCCCAAAGAGGAAAAGGGTTGATTTAATGTGAAGAAAAGTTTTAAGAGTTGATGTTCATTATTATGTTGTTACCATTAATAAAAAGATAATTTATGATTTGTAAACAATGTCTGTGGAAGTGCTGAATTCACTTCATAAAGCTTTCCATCAGAATGGCTATGAAATAAAAACTGGGCGAACAAAGATTAAGGTTTAAAAAGCATTTAATTTCAGCATTTTATTCCTGGACAATATCTTCAAAATGAAAACGTTAGCTTTTCTTCATTTTACATTCTATTATTTGTGACTATCCACAAGATAAACATAGTGTAAGTGGCTTAGAAAAATCAACCCAACATCATTGTTTATCTTCCATGGTTTTTGGTAGCTCTTTCCATGCCTCTTTCTGTGACATGGAATCATAGCTTCAGCTAAGTGGGCTTAAGAGTCCTGTTGTCTTTTATATTTCCTTTCTCAGAATTCCTCCCTGTACAATATCAACTTCTTTTGTAAGTGTTAAATTTTTCTTGTGTTCTGGATTTGTAAACTGTGATAATTATTTGGAATGATCTAGATTCTCAACCAGTGTTGTTATTCTATATCTATTGGCCAAGCTAACAAACTTCCTCCATTTCTTTTGAATGCTACTGAGCATCAAATGAAAATGTGCATCAGAGTTCCTCAGTGGCTCAGTCAGTTAAACAACTGACTTCTGCTCAGGTCTTGACCTCAGGGTCATGAGATCAAGTCCCATGTTGAGCTCTGTGCTCATCAGGGAGTCTGCTGGAGAGTCTCTCTCTCCCTCTGCCTTTCCCCCTGCACACACTCTAAATAAATAAATAGATAGATAGATAGATAGATAGATAAAATCTTAAAAAAAAAAAACAAGAAGAAAATGTGCATCAGCCTGATGAGTTTTATGGTGAAAATCAGTCTTACTAATCTGTGTGTTAATCAGATGATGATCATTTACTTTTCTTTATATGCCATCTGGCATGTTTACAATACACTTAAAATTAACCATTCTATATAATCTCATTTACCATTATTTTTTGACCACCTAATGATGTTGTGCCAAGAACAATGGGAGGTACAAAAAAAAAGGGATCCATGGTGTTTGTTATTTGGGTGCATGAGTCTAGTAGAGTAGAGAATCTACACAAACAACAAATAGAGTCACCAAGACCATTGTAGGAGGTGAAATACTTGAATATAGTGATGTAGTCAACAGAGGAAACCCCATGGTACGACAAGGTGCAGTGAAATGACTTCAAAATTATCTCTTTAAATCATGGCCGCAAAGTGCTCTTACCTGGAACCAAGACATTTTCTCTAGTTGCTGATATTGGGAAAGAGCTTCTTTTTATTCTAATAAATTGTGAAATTCAAAAGTTTCAATAAAAGTACCAAAAAATAAGGAAAAGCTTAAAAAATAATTCCTCACTTTCTCTCAGTACAAGAAAGTATGAATAATCAATTCACTGAATGCCTTTGGGTCTTTCAATGTCTTTTTAAATGTCCTTATTCATTATATTAATTCTTATGATTTGAACAGTGGATTTAATTTTTGAAACAGCCAAAAAGCATTTTTTTAAAGATTTTATTTATTTATTTGACAGACAGAAATCACAAGTAGACAGAGAGGCAGGCAGAGAGAGAGAAGGAAGTAGGCTCCCTGGTGAGCCGAGAGCCCGATGCGGGGCTTGATCCCAGGACCCCAGGATCGTGACCCGAGCTGAAGGCAGAGGCCTAACCCACTGAGCCCTGAAATCTACTGTTTTTTAAAGCTGGTTATAAGCCAGGCTTTATATATTGTTCTTACCTAATTCTTATAACAATTTTGGAAGTAAATCCCATTTCCTCCATCTGACAAGTGAAAAAACTAACAGAATACATCAGTAAGAGGAATAAGTAGATTCTAACCCAAATCTGTTCTTGATCTAAAGCCCATCCTTTTAATTTTTATGATATAGCGCCTCTGAACTACAGTTAAAGAACCTTAAAAAAAATCCTTGTTCTTATTTTTTTATGAGTTTTGTGACTTTGGGCAAGTCACTTAAACACTCTAATCCTTAATTTCTTACTTTTTTGAAACAGGGAAATTAACACCTACCTTAAATTTACTTGATGAGATTATGGTGAGGATTAAATGAGATAATTACTTAAAAAAAAAAGGACTATGTAAAATATCAAGAAGATTCACAAAAATGTAAGATAATGTGATAAAAACTAAAAATAAAGCATTTATTTATAATATTTTGAGTAATGACATCACTCATGGCATACAATGATATAGCCTTTGGTAGTATCTTCTTTGGAATAGACTAGTTAGATGTAGACTATTTGGATATACCTACAAAAATAAAAGTAATCCTTATTATGTAGCCTATAGTTATCACTTAGGCTACATATTGTCACCAAAAGAACTTGCAAATTTAATGCAAAATAGAGTCGACCTTGTTATTTGTCTTCAAGTAGATTAAACACACAGGTAGCTCAGTTTTTTTTTTTTTTTAATTATCCATGCACTTACATTAGCATCATGTAGAATCAGGTTCATAGATAAGTATACACACAGCAAACACACACACACAGATACATACACACACATATATTAATGAACACACGGACAAATGGCCAATGGTTGTGGAAAGAACATTTGGGGAGGCTGTCCTTAAGACTGTGATTAATTCAGGAAGGGTTGACCTCCTACAAAGAACAGTAATTTGTAAGCCTATAAAAAGCATACTGGACTTAATTTCGACAGTTGGATGTTAACCCCACTTAATATTCTGTGACTTGAACTATTCATTTCACATTTAATCTCTGTGAAAACACCTTAATAATGCTTGCTATTCCTGCATCACAGGGTTTAGAAGTAAGCTAGTTCCTAGGAAAGAGGTACTGTACCTTATCCTTTTTGGCACCCTTAAAACCTAGTTCATTAACTGCAAAAACTGAGAAGTGGAAATAAAAGCAATTCATAAACTGTATGTATATTGATCTTTTACCTTATTAATTAAAAGAACATTTTTCAGGTATCTACTATAGTGCCTGTTTTTATATGACTCTGGAGCAGTGGATAATATTAAATTATTTCAACTCCTCTGAATGTAACCCTACTAGTCATCTTGATATGATGCATTTAGATCGTACATACGTCACTTGCTTCTTGTGCTCAGACTGGCTTAAATGTCAGCACCATCAATTCATGAGTGAGATTAAATTAGTACAATATGAATACTACAGCAGAAGTGCAAGTGGTTTTCACTAAGTTATTACTCTTTTTAAATGAGGCCTATCATTATGTCATGTGTTGATGTAAAATTCATCTAATGTCTGAATGGTGGGCTTGTCTGGAGCATGATTGTTTATTCCCTAATGATTTTACAACTGGTCTAGCTGAAATATTGTAAGGCTTATCCTTGAACTAATTGCTCTGATGAGCACTAAATCGCATTTTCTGAAAAATACAGATTGTGTAAAATGAGATCATGATTGTTAACTAAGTTTGTCTTAACTAAGGAATTATGTTACAATTATGTTGCAAATGTATTCTGTTTTTTTCTTTTTCTTTCTTTCTTTTTTTTTTTTTTTTTAAGCATTATAGTGTTTGCCACAGGAAAGGAAAGCTTCCAGATCTCCGAATTTTGAAAGGACAGACTGAAAAATGATCAGAAAGTTCAAAGTGTCTGACTCAACGGAGTTTACGTTGTGTTCTGAATAACTGCCAGTTAACTCCAAACATCACTCTCCAAAACATAAACTTTTCTGCAGAATCCATGTAGAAGTGTCGACTTTTAAGGAGATTTAGCAACCAGAACCTTATTCTGATGCCCAAGGTCCAGGGAAGGCACTAACCATATTTTTATCATAGACCTTCACAGACTTGGTGGAAAACTGTATCTTGGTTAGGATACAAGGTGCAGGGCTGGAACACAAAAACAGATGCTTTTTAAGCAAAAATCCCATAGGATAGTGATTAGTAGGAATCACAGCTATCTTTCTCCTGAAAACCACCAATCTCATTTCCAACTTAACGTCACATACATTATTTCAGTCTATAACTGTTTAGAAAAGAGTTGTCCATTACACATTGGAAAAGTGCAGGAAAATGGGAAAGATTTTTTATTTTTTTATCTTTATAGATCTTTAAATTAATTTATTCAATAAGGATTTGTTGCCATCCAATGAACGATGACATAATTGCCTTGGTTGCTTTTCTGGACATTTATTGATTAAAGGGAATCATATAACACAAGAATAGGCCAGAAGAATCTTAGCCAGTATACTCCTCATTGTTTTGTTCCAATCAGCTCTGGCATTGTCTGGATTATAAGGCCTCTTCCCTTACTGGCTGCATCACTGCTTTAGGTAATGCTCAAATGAGTGCCTACACCAAGATGCGGTGACTTTGGCACTCTCCCATATACTCTATGGGAATAAAAACGTCTACTTTTTCTGGAAAGGAATCTGGCACTATTGATCAAAATTTCTTAAAAAGTTAAGGTCTCCTAGCTAGGTAAATTCGAAGAATCAGTGCTGACTCCACACATTTCCGAGTTTCTTTTTACTTCACAGTTATCTTCATACCATTTCCTTTACAGACTTCTCCTTTTTTGTGTGTGACCTTGAAATACTGGCATGTCCCAGTGGGAATGCTGGGATCTTATTTCTTCTTTTTATACACTGTCCTTCAGAAATAAAATCTAGTCCCATGGCTTGAAATTCCATCTAAATCATTGACCGTTTGTAAATCTTGCCCCAAATTTTCCAATTATGCTTCTCCAGTGGTCTACTTCATTTGTCTCCACCCTCCACCCTCCGTGTTCTGACATCATTAGTTGGCACCTATATATGCACTCACTTGTACCTTACAGTAATTCAAGTGTTACATTGACTTTTCTCTTTCCCTCACATCTACAGCGGGTTCTGTTAAGCTTACCCCAATGACAGATTTTCAGTCCAGGCTCTCCTCTGTGTACTACTTTTTACCATTTTTTTGTTTAAATTATCCCTGTTTCTCCTTTGGACATGACCACAGTGGCCTCCTAATTTGTCTCCCATTTGCTCTGCCCCATTAATAGTCCATTCTTCATCCAGTAGCTAGAGTGATCTTTTACCAATGCAAATCAGATCACTTTAACTGGTCTGCCTGCAGTATTTCAGTGCTGTCCTTTTTCACATGGACTAAAACCCATGCTCCTTTGACTAGTTTACCAAGCTCTACACCATCTGGCCCCTCTGACTTCTTTCTCCTAATACCACTTTTCCTCTCATCCACTGGACACCCTCCACCTGATTGACCATTTCCTGGGTTCCCTAAATGTGCCAGTATCATTGCTTTCCTAAGCCTTTCATCTGGATGTTGACCTGGCTTGGAATAAATGTTGGCTGATTCCTTCTTCCAACATTTTATTTTTCCAAACTACTCTTATCTTTACATGATATTTGTCTTTACTTATTTGTTTATTATCTGTCTTTATATGGCAGAAGGTTGTGTGGGATCATTTGCCTTGTCATTTGCCATACCTTGCCACATAATAGATGCTCAGTAAGTGTCTGTTGAGTGGATGAACAAGCTTTGGTTGTTATAAGTGCTTGCTTTGTCTATAATTAATCTGATAATAATAGATACCTATATAGTACTTGTACTTTTGAAGACAAGTAATGTTTATTGAGTAACAGCATGTTTTGTGTATTTTTATTCCATTAACCTTTCAAAAAAATGTATGAATTGACAATAGTCCTTATTTTATGCAGAAAGAAACATAAGACTCAAAAGGATTAGGGGTCCAAGTCATTGAAGCCAGTACTTTTTTTTTTCTCCCCACTTACCTGGATAAATAAATTGAAAATTTACTTACCTACTACTTCATTGTTGTGGGTTTTAGATCTTTGACAGGAGACCATCTTAAAGCTTTTTTTTTTTAATTTATTTTTTTAAAGATTTTATTTATTTATTTGACAGACACAAGTAGGCAGAGAGGCAGGCAGAGATAGAGGAGGAAGCAGGTTACCTGCCCAGCAGAGAGCCAGATGCGGGGCTCGATCCCAGGACCCTGAGATCATGACCTGAGCTGAAGGCAGAGGCTTTAACCCACTGAGCCACCTAGGCACCCCTTAAAGCTGTCTTGATAGGCTCCGCCACAAGCTTGTGCTACATCTCTTACGTGGAACTTCATTGTTTTTCCAAACCAGTTTTCTTCATTTTTATGTTTACATTTTTTCCTCAATGGCTTCTTTTTAAAACCCTCTCTTTACTCTCTAAACTCATCTTTCCTCATTTCCGTCTCAACAAACTATCTGAATTTCCCTTCTACTTCCCTAGTCTTTGATTGGTTCGTTATCTAGAGTGTGCTAAAGTTCAGTCTATCCTTGACCTCTTCTGTTTTCCATGTGTTCCTGATTTATGCTCATTGCTTCAGCAGTAAGGGTGATGTGGATAGCTTCCAATTTGTTAATGCCCAACCTAATATCTGGGTGATTCTATATGGATGTTCTTCACACAAACCAAACCACTTCATCATTTCTTCTCTTGAAATGACCTCTGCCTTTAACACTTCTCTCTCTTTCTGTCTTTGAATTACTATATTTATTAATTTTTTTGTCACTGGCACCGTCACTCCTTAGTCAACAGACTGTGGTTTTGACAGTGCCTTCCTTTTCAATCAGTCTTAAATTCCTATACATTCACCTTTGCTTCTTTGATTTTAAAAATTGAACATTTTCATTAAATGAAACTAGGAAATGTCAGTCAATTGTAAACCTCCTTATTCCAACATTACCTTTTCTACCTTCCTTTGGGAGGCAGTAACAGAATTTGCTTTCCTGAAACTAGGAAAAGTCAGTCAATTTTAAACCTCTTTATTCCAACATTACCTTTTCTACCTGCCTTTGGGAGGCAGTAACAGACTTTGCTTTCCTGCCATCTTGGATGGAGAAACATGAGTTAAAATAATCAGAAGATGACCTTTTTAGTTATAGGAACCAGGGGCTTGTGGTTTAGCTCTGGAACTTCCTGTGTTCATTTCCTTTTAATGAGCCTTTTAAGCTTTATCTCTAAAACTATGCAACTTTGACCTTTTGCTTCTTTAGGCTAATAATTACCTAATTAACTTTGAAGGCAAGTCTCATGCCACAATTTATCCCTTTCCCACAAAGACATTTGGATCAACATTATTTCCACCTTTTCCTACCTTTGTGTGCACAGTTCAGATCTCAATATGCCAATACAAACATCCTTTGCATTTTTAGTTTAGCCTGAGGACAGAGGCTGAGGAAATGTCCGAAAACATAGGCCTTTTTTGCATTATCCTGAAAGAATTTAGTTCCAATGACAAAATTAATAAGTATTCATTGTAGAACAGTTGCCAACACCAGAAATCTTTTTCTCAGACACACACACACACACACACACACACACACACACACACAGCTTGTATTTTACAAAATAAAAACAAACACTGTTAGGCTTTGCAGTAAAATATGTGTGTGGATATGTATAGATACATATATTTGCTTACAATACAAGTTTAAGTAAGAACACTCTGTATATGCTGTTGGGGTAGCTACTTTTTTACTTAATATTTTTCTATGTAAATAAACATACTTCTGTAATGCTATTTCAACGACTACAGTCTCTATCATGTAATCATTTTATAGGTGATTTTAAATCAATTTCTTTTTTTTTGAGTTTTTAGATTCCTTCTAGTTTTTCACTCAAAGAGGCAACACAAAGTTAGATAAACACTTGCTAAAACTTAGTTCATATTCACAATTAGGGTAAATTTCTACAACTCAAAGTGTTAGGAAAAATGTATACTATGTATGGCTATATTTTTGTTCCATATGCATCCAAATATATTATTATCATAGTTTAATAATTGAAAAACTATCATTATTTTTATCTAAAGTTACTTTAATTCATATTTTTGATCAGGAGTGAACTTGTAAGTTTCAAAGATATTGATCATGCATTTACATTTTTATTTCAGTAAACTATATTTATTATAATATTTTAATATTGAAGTTATTCATTTGCTTTTCTAACTGATTTGTAAAATTTTTATAGATTAAAACATCTTTAATGAAAATAATCTTTCTTTTTTAAATGTCTTTTCAGTTATAAAAGAATTATTTACTTTTTTATATATTTGAGATAAAAAGAGAGAGGGAGTGGGGAGAGAGGTGGAGAGAGAATCTGAAGCAGACTCAGCGCTGAGTGCAGAGCTGGACGCAGGGCTCGATCCCATGATCTCATGACTGGGAGATCATGACTTGAGTAGAAACCAAGAATTGGACACTTAATTGACTGAGCCACCCAGTTGTCCCCAAATGTCTTAATTGTTATGTAATATCATCAATAAATAAATGTAAAAATTTTTTTTATAGATAGTTCTTTTACCTCCCTTTGTTGTTTTTGTTTTTCTGAAATGACCTAGTCAATGGATAGATCACACAAATATATAAATTATCCCAATTAAGTTTTTTTTAAAAATTTATGTCTTTGGTTTTATAGTATGACAAATGGATCTAAATATTTTTTAGATTTTTTCTAAATATAATTTTTTTCTAAATATAATTATTTAATTTTCTTTTTCTAAATGTATTTTTTTAAAATATATTTTTTCTTGTATTTTTTTTTCTAAATATAATTATTTAATTTTCTAAGACCAGCTGTCAGATAATTTGTGCTTTCTAGTGATTTGAAATATCATTTTATTATATACTGAATTCTTATATATAATATAATAATATATGTAATTTTTCTTCATTGTGGTGGGAAGTTGTTATATTTTATTCATTGTCTTATCTTCTATTGCAAATATATATATGCCTGTGTGTGTGCATACACAGATGTATATATACAGAAATACATGCATTTATATTTAAAAACACACACAGTATATACACATATATTCTCTTATTATGAATGTTCACCAATCTTTTTAGTGCTTTCACCCATTTTTTTCTTCCATGAGTACCTGAAACTACAAGTGAAAGCAAATTACATTGGGATTTTGAGATTGTGTTAACATATCAATTAATTTGTAAGGAATTTGCAGTACTGAATCTTCCTATCTTAAAGACATTAGATTCTTAAGGAGTGTTTAATATTTTCCTTTTTATGGTACTCAGTTTTCAAACTTTAGTCTTTGGTATTTTACAATAGTTGTTGCTGTTGTACATAGGACTGTTTTTCCTATTTAACTTCTTAAATGTTTATTTGATCCAGGCTTCTTACTAAATTCTATTACTTCTAGTGATTTTTAATGGACTATTTTGTTTTAAGAGATGATGAATTCATTAGCTATTTCCAAGATCTAGCAGCTTCAGGATACTGGGTTGTTGCTGGTCTGTGAGAAGCCCCAGCAGAGCAATTTTATTAGGGCTAGTTCATGTTCATTTTGGTGATGACACTGCTCTAGGCTAAGGTGCTTCATACTGAATTGACTAGGTTGTCTTCTGTCCATTTTGGTATTAGATTGAGAAGAATTGCTCACATTTGATCATTAGAGCAGTCTTTGATCTAGGATTCCTCCTAGTCTCCTGTGGGTCTTTATAGAGGAGCCATGAAACATCAGAGATGGGTGCTTAAGGACTGAGGCCATACTCATCAGCTTCCCATTTATTCTGTCCATTCTTGTCTTGGGTCTTCCTGAATTACAATTTATGATTAAATTTGAGTCTAGTCTATGAAAAGGATTTAGAATATAGTGCTTAAATACTATTTTACAGCCTTGCCTTCTAAATACAGTTTAAACAATTCCTCCTCTACTCCTTGTGTTATTTGAGGGGTATTGAGAGCATGTTAGAGAACTTTCTGAAAGCACTCTGTTAGTGTTTCTGCTTGAATGGTCATCATCTCCAGAAGCATTTGTTTTAGTTCTTAAGTCTCCTAGGTAATTAATTAGAAAGGACTTTAACTCTGTGTTTGATTTTATGGAGATACCCCATTTTCATTCTTTCCCTAAACATACACTAAGCACCATGCTGCAAGGTGGGAATACAAGCATGGACCAGACTTGTCAATGTGAAGCTTCAGAAGAAGAAAAAGTTCTGTAAATGGACACTTACCATGCCATTAATGTGCTTCTGTAGTGGAGATGGTTGGTGAGAATGTGCACAGAGCAGTCATAGGCTTGGTGGTTGAGTACTTCAACCAAATCTTGGTTGAATAATTTAGCCAAATCTTCCCAGTGGAATTGTCACCAAGGCTGAGCTTTAAAAGACACGTAGAAGTTAGAGATGAATAGATTTTGAATTTTGTGACAGTTCTGATTTTGTCCATGGAGCTGAGTGTGGAATGAGCTACAAATTGTCCTCTTGAAGCAAGATGAGCCAAGAGATTTTAGGTGAGCAGTGTGGCTCATTTTAAAAAAAATATATATTTATTTATTTATTTGTCAGGGAGAGAGAGAGAACACAAGCAGGCAGGGTGTCAAGCTGAGATAGAGAGAGGAGCAGGCTCCCTGCTGAGCAAGGAGCCCGATGTGGGACTCAATCCTGGGACACTGGGATCAGGACCTGAGCAGAAGGCAGCAGCTTAACCAGCTGAGCCACCCAGGTGTCCCCAGTGTGGCTCATTTTATAAACTAACTGGTTCTTCCACTCTTTTGCTATTTGAATATGCATGTGTGTGTAACCAGTGGTGAATGATAAATCACAGATGTATATTTTTATAACACACAAAAGATTTTAGATTTGTCCTTTTATATATTAATATTCTTTCTCCCTTCTTTCAGTCATTTACTAAATAAAATAAATGGTTTAAAGAAATTCACATTCAACAAACTATTCTTTTTTAAAAATATTTTGTTTATTTCTTTTAGAGAGAGAATGAGTGTTGGGGCAGGGGCAGAGGAAGAGGGAGAGAGAATCTCAAGCAGACTCTGTGCTGAGCATGGCGCTTGACATGGGGCTTGATCCCATGTTCCTGAGATCATGACCTGCGCTGAAACCAAGAGTGGGTTGCTTAACCCACGGAGCCACCCCTCAACAAACTATTCTTAATAGCAATATTTAAGTGTAGTTTCTTTTACTTATTTCTAGGTATGTGATCCTTACAATATTTATGGTAAATGTTAATTTGTTCCTAATACCATATGAATTTAGGATAACATGAAAGAGTATGATAATACTTTGAAATAGTTAAATAGTTAAATGCTTTTAAATAGTTAAATGAATTTAGGATAACATGAGAGAGTATGATAATACTTCAAAATAGTTAAATATTAGGTCTTTATACTATTTTAAAATCTCCATAAAATCAAGGATACTTTCTATAATGTTTACTTTGTGTACTATTTATCTGAATCAGGCAGAATGAGGAATATAACATTTATTATGCTATTCAAAAATTACAGAACTCAAGGGGCACCTGGGCAACTCAGTTAAGTGTCCAACTCTTGATTTCAGCTCAGGTCATGATTTCAGGGTTGTGAGATCAAGCCCTGTGTTGGACTCCATGCTGGGCAAGGAGCCTGCTTAAGATGCTCTCTCTTCCTCTACCTCTACACTTTCTCTAAAATAAATAAATAAATAAATAAATAAATAAATAAATTATAGAACTCAAAATATTTAAAATCGTAACTAGTAATGAAGACACTCCTTCTAAGAGATGCGGAGATGAAGGTCCAGAAGACATGTGTCTAGTCATAGGACTGATAGGAGGGAAAGCAGGAGCCTTGACCTTGTTTATTTTCATTTTGATGTCCTTCACAATGATCTCATCAAATGTCTCATTTAATGCAATAATTCAGGATTATTAAATCAAGATAAAAACAAGACTGAGCCACATTCTTGTACAATTCCCTTCAGTAAAAGGAACTTCTTTCAGTAGTGTTAAACAACTTACCAAAGTTTTAATTTATATTTCTAATTAATTATTCCCTAAGTTTCCAGGAAAATGTGGCTGAAGGCAGACAACCCCACCTTCCCAAGACCCTACATGTTCTTTTCATTCTGAAATGCCTCAGAGAAAGAAGACAATGTAAAAGTAGCTGTTTGCAAATGGAAAAATTTGCATCCTGAGAGATGAATGTATGTGTGTGCGTGTGCGTGTGTGTGTGTGTGTGTACATGTATTCTTCATCCAGGTTGTCCAATTTATCTGTCTCCATCTAGGATATATTTCTCAGACTGTTCTGAAATCTAGATAACTGCTTTTATCTAATGACACTGCTCTTCGATGCTGGGGATAAGATTTCTCCTCTTCAAAGAACTGATAAGTTATTCACTCAACAAAACTTGTTTACTCAATGCACATCCTTTCACTCAGCAAATATTAAGTACCTTCTCTGTGTGTGGCCTTTCAAGAGCTTCTATTCTAATATGGGGATTCAGATAGCACAGACTCAATATAATAACTAAGTAAATTGTATTTTTGTGTTAAACAAGTGCTAAGGAAGAATGTAAACATAGAAGACAGTAAGAGTATGGATATAGGCAGGATGGCCTATCTTGACATCTGTGCCACATGTTCTTGTATGAGGGTTTTGCACATGTTATCTGATTTATTCCAGGCAACGACCCTGCAAACACAGAAACATAGGCAATAGGAAGCTAATGATTAGGTCACACAACTAGTAAGGAAAGACCCCAAATTAAAATGTAGTATTCCTGCCTCTAAGAACTCGTGGCCTCTGTGGTAGAGATTGGATTTGGGGAAAGCAGGTATACAGAGACCCACAGAATACAATGGGATAAATGGTGGAAGGCGGGTTCAGAGAGCAGTTGTTGGCCTGCTGGCCAAATCTGGCCTGCCTTTTGTCGTAAATAAAATTTTATTGGAACTCAGCTGGATTGTTTTTTAAGCCACAAATTTGGTGGCTTAAAATAGCACACATTTATTCTCCACCAATTCTGATGTTAGAAGGGCAAAATCAGTTTCACAGGGACGATATCAAGGAGTCCTATT
Organism: Lontra canadensis; assembly: GCF_010015895.1. Classification (NCBI taxonomy): domain Eukaryota; kingdom Metazoa; phylum Chordata; class Mammalia; order Carnivora; family Mustelidae; genus Lontra; species Lontra canadensis. The sequence goes on from NW_022631023.1 coordinate 15,838,179, forward strand.
TGGAGGCTCTAGGGGAGATTCCCTTTCTTTGTCTTTCCCATCTTCCAAGCATACATTCCTTGTGTTGTGGCCCCTTTCTCCATTTTTGAAGCCAGCAGCATAGCATCTTGCTTCAGTTGTCACATTGCCTTCTGTCTCTGTGTTTAAATGTCCCTCTGCCCCTTTTTTAAGGAGACTTGTGATTACATTTAAGGCCCACTCAGACAATCCCATATTATCTCCTTGTTTCAAGACCCTTGGTTTAATCACATTTACCAAATCTCATTTGCCACATTCGGTAACTTCCACAGGTTCCAGGGATTAGGACCTGGATATCTCTGGGGACCACATCAGACATACTCATTTGTTAGTTTGTTGCTTTTGGCTGCTTTCTTGCCACAGCCCCAGAATTCAATAATTTTCAACAGAGGATGTATGACTTAAAACATTTACATGTGGCCTTTTACAGGGAAAGTTTGCATTCCCTTGCTACAAAAGAGAAGCACCTGCCTCAAGGAAAAGGGGCTTTCTGACATCAGAAACCACTGCTCTTTGGCAGGGAAATGAAAGAAGTTAAAGTTCAATCACATCAAAATTAAAGTAAATCAAAATTCTCCTCACCCTCATACAAACATAGGGTCTTCAAGGAAGATTTTCTTCTACTGGTTCTCATGACTAAAATCTTTATTCTAACTCCCTGGAGAAAATATCCTTTCAGGATTAAAAGCAAAACACTAGCTTAGAGTCAGTGGAGTAAAAATTTCTAATCTGTACTGATACTATGCACCAGCATAGTTTCCCAATGACATTTTGTTAAGCAATGAAGTATCCAGGGAAGTGAAGCCCACACTTAAACTAAAATATTTATTTATTTTTTTTAAACTAGCAGTTTGGACCCACATCATGTCAGTCGTGTTATTGTACAAATGGAAATTTAAATTTCAGGTTTATGTAATGTTTACACTGCAAATATCACCCTGAGTGCTTTAAGGGTACACAAGACATCTGGGAATACAGTGCAGCTTCGAAAACTATAGTTTTCATAGCATCACAGCAATGCGTTCAGTAAATATATAATTATAAGTGACCCAAATTTGCAAATACTGACAAAAATCTGCAATCTTTTCGACGAAAGAAAATTGCTCATGTGGCCCAGTTTTGTATAGAATTCCAAGATTTGTAAAGATCATTGAATGGTAGGCCTATAGTAGAGAGAACATAAACTATCTCTTTATGTTTGGAACTGTGTTCATTCATTAACCACTCAGGTTTGGATTTTGTGCATCCTTATTTTTCAGTTAATGCTACTTTAGGGGTAGTAATAACCAATACTTATATAGATCTTCTCATGGGTCAGGCAACAATGCAAGTGTTTCATTCACATCAAGGCATTTAATTCTTTCAACTGAAGCTGTTATTACCCCTTTACAGAGGTAAAAGTTGAAAAACAGAGGGACTAAGCAGTTTAACTAAGATTGTACCACTAAATAACAAAAATTAAAAATTTGAATCCAAGAATACAAAAGCTATCCTTTTAACCACTACCCTGGGCTCCCTCTCACATGTACATTTATGCCAAGGAGCTCTTGATCTCTGAAATATGCGGGGGACAGTAAGTAGATCAGTAAGACAGCAGTCCTGCTAGGCCAGAAGAATTTTTTTCTAGAAGTTCCTGAAAGATTTCTAACGAAGGGTTAAGCATTTATTATCATATACCAATATACCTAAAGCTCATTTTAGATTCATCTTGTTAATTTTAGGCTTTTGCTAATCAGTGCTTTACCTTGACTGCATATTAGAATGTTGGGTGGGCTAATAAAAATACCAGTCCTTGGCGCCATCCCAGGCCAAATACATCATACTCTGGAGATGGCACCTGGAGTATAGGTATTTACTGAGTGCTCTCTGGATGATGCTGGCAGGAGATACGGGTTGAGGACACAGTCTGGTCACAGACCACCTTACAGAGGTAGTGCCAAGGTTTCAAATACTTCACCATAAATCACAGCATTAGGTGTTAAAGATGAGAACATTTTCAACTACCTCATTGTTAATCAAGACTGAGAAACAGGGTGCATTTGGATAAATGCTTATAAATTTTGGATTCAGTCTCTGTGTTTTTTGATACTTTCAGTATTTTCCAGAGCCAGCATTCTGCGACTTCCAACATAGCTTCTGCATCAGAGAACTAGCTCCATGGAGAGAGATGGGAGGAATTCTTTTCGGGTGTACATTCCAAACCTTGCAATGCCCGTCGGCCCAGAAGTAGAAGGGAATATGTGTGTGGCTATCCCACTGGAGTCTGCTATAATGTACCAGCTTGTTACGATTCAGCATGCTGCATGGTCTGTTTCATTTCTATTAAAGAAAAAAGAAAAAGGTCTTCTAATTCATGAGTAAAGCACATGGATTTGGCCAAACATTTCCAGAGTTCTGATTATGATACTGAACAGATCAACAGACTCTATTTCACTTCAAGCAATGCTAACATTGAGCTCTGGCATAAACTTGAAAGTTATTTTCTTGAAGGAAAAAGCCTCACATAGGCCAGCCATGGAGGGCATAGAGGATGTTAAAACCGATAGGGGTCATTAGGATGGGCAGCTGGCTTGTCCAGATATAGATGATGCTGATATTTTCCTCCAGTCCAGGCACACAGACACAAACAGTGACATAGACAGACACACAGACACACACACATAATGAAAGGTTTCAGCAGGATGAGTTTGCCAGTTTATTAATAACAATGAAAGAAATCATTGCATATGAATGTGAAAAAAAACCACAAAGAGCACAAGTAAATTTAATGTCACTGTATTAATAAATTCTAGGAGAAAGACACACTAGGAGGTGTTATTTGATGCTATGTTTTTTCATCATTTCTAATAATGAATCATAGAGCCTTGTTGTGGCTGGCTGGCTGGCTGGTTATCTATGTAAATTCCAGAGGTGTTCCTTGCCTTTGTCCTTGGAGATGCCCTAAAGTGGCTAGTTTCATTTGACAGCATTCTGGACTGTTGAGGGAAACAAGATAAAGAGTTGACAAGATGATCTAATAGACCTTTTATGGTTCCTTCTTCTTTTATTGGGTGAAAATAGTAAGCATGCATTCAGAAACAGACTCTGACCTTCAATGGGTGAATAGAAGATGCCCGTATTTGTGCACACTTACTCTAAATACCCTTTCACGCGTGAATTTCCATCATTGTGAGCCAGTAGAAAAATCAAAGAATGGCAGAAATGCTGGGACTCTAGCCAGAAGTTAAATGTGGCCATAATAGCTCATGGGAATGAGAGACCATTGGTCACTGTAGAGTTCTTTAAATGGGAAGCTGGGTTGGGGCCAATGAGTGTCTCTTCCAGACTTACTTCATCTCTCAGTACCTTTTTTTTTTTTTTTAACTTTGCCTCCTTTGGAACGGAACACTGGTAGCCACCTCTTTCTGGTCATCAGAGACTCTGGTATTTTTCAGAATACAAGGGTCATCACTATAATTGGGACAACATTAATTTTAAATCAGAGTGGGCACATATCAAGGTCATCTCTTGACATTTTGATATGGGCATAGTTAGATGCTGCTTCACTTTTTTTTTCTTATGAGTCCGAGTAGAGGATGGGGTCAAGATGGTTTCTTGTAAAGTTTCTAAATGGTGGGATACACATAAGATTATGTGGAAAGAATATGTGATGCACAATTGTAGCCTTGTAGTGGTTCCTGAGGGCTAGTCAGTCCAACAAAGCTGCCTTGTGTGGTGGTGCTTGGCATGAGGGACACCTGGTGCAGTTCTATTTTTCTTTCGCATTACATGTCTTCAGTTTCTAGTCTTCTCTTAACAAGCTTATGGCAGCTTTTGATTGTGTATTGACTTCGGCCAGGTGTCCTAATTCCCTTCTCTATTCATTTGCTGAGATCTTTCCTGCCCTCTGAAACACTTGCCACGTCCTCTGCTAATTTGTGCTTCTTCAAGATGATGGAAGTGATCACCAAATCCACCATTTCAAGTGTTATTCACATCTGATCACTTCTTTACATTTGCTGGGATGTATACTCTAAGATTTGATGTACAGTTTTGGAAATGATAGGCCATGTTATGAATATTTCTTCACAACCAAGTGTCAGTGTCTTCAGAGCAGTTCTATTGACTTCCAACCCTTTTCTCTCCTCCTCAGTACAACGTGAATGCCACCTAATTCAGGATGACAGACTAATTGCTTGGTGAATGAATCTGACATGCTTAGTGAATTTTTAGTATTTTACAGAGAATGATAGTAATGGAAGCAGAATATGGAAATGCATTGACATTTATACAAATTATGTGTAAATCCATTGCATGTAGTCTAAAAGAATAAGAGAACATTCTGAAGAAAGTTATTATGCTTTGAGCCCAAATAGGCCTTGTTAAATCTCACAGTTGCTTGTTTTAGAGTACTTTCCCCTCCTTTTTTAAAAAGATTTTATTCATTTATTTGAGAGGGAGAGAGAATGAGAGAGCACAAGCAGCGGGGAGAGGGAGAGGGTTAAGGAGGAGAAGCAGACTCCCTGCTGAGCCCTAGGTAGGGCTCCATTCCTGAGATAATGACCTGAACCCTAGGCAGTCCCTTAATCAGCTGAGCCACCCAGGTGCCTCCTAGAATACTTCTAATTATATTCATTCAATGATTATGTATCACTGAATGAGAACTGAAGTGAAATCATAAGCTCAGAGATTGTTATTAGAAGATAATAAAGAAAAATGTTAGGCACAAATTCATCAGTCTTCCTAAAACCTTAGTAAGATAATTTTTGAGCCCTTAAAAATTGATGACATTACTTTAAAGGCACCTTTAGACTTTGATTTTAATTTCTATAGGTAATTTTGGAAAGACACTGAGGAAAAGTTGTGATTGAGGCAAGAATTTTTCTAAAATTTATTTTTAGTCACATTAAACCCTCCCCCTCACTTAAGAAACAATTTCTTCCTTCTTTTTTCTTAAGATTTTACTTATCTATTTATTTGAGAGGGAAGGAGAGAGAGAGTGCGAAAGAAAGAACCTGAGTTTGAGCAAGAAGAGGGAGCGGGAGTGGAAAGTATGTCTAGCAGACTCTGCTCTGAGCACCAGCACTGGAGCCCAAGGTGGGGCTTGATCTTATGACCCTGAGATCATGACCTGATCTGAAACCAAGAGTCAGATGCTTAACTGATTGAGTCACCCGGGTGCCCCCAGTTTCTTCTTTTTGAGTGTTCAGTCATGGTTAGTAACTTTCAAAAATGCCAAATCTGAGAAAATGAGAATTAAATACCAATTCCATAGTCTCAGAAAATTACTATGTTTTCCTCCCCAAATCACACTATCTTTCTGGGAGTAGCTATGATGAATTTAGTACGTAAGCCAGTATCTGTTCAACAGGTTTCTCTGTAACTTTCTTAGAGGGAATTGAAAATCTCTCTTAAAATACAGCTTAATTCTCTTATCTTTGTTTAGTAATTAAAGTGACTAGTTTGTGTATTATTTTTATCCAAAAATATCTTTTTTTTAAATAATTTCAATAGATTGCAAAAATGGAAAAACGAAGTATTTTAAAATAAGATACCCTGAGGGGAAGAATTGGTTATTGTGGAACTAATGAGCTCATTCATTCTTGATCTTTTACCTAGAAGAGAATCTGAGAACTATAATGCATTACATTAGCATATGTGTTTATGTAACCTAATTTTATTGGTTACTTGAAACCCATATTTGTCATGCAAATAGAGCCCCAGACATGCAAATATATTTGACTTCAGTATGAAAATATTTACTTGTGCACACAAACAACGAGATTTCTACTCATAAGCTACACAGCCACTTACTTTCAAGTTAATATAAGAATCACTCTCTAATATACAGAAGAAATTAAATGTCCATATGTAATAAACATATTTTAAAATAACCCCTTAAACCAGACTTCTAATTATGTTAAATGCCAAAAAACAAAAACAAAAAAATCACTCTGGGCAACATACCTAAGGAGGATAAATACAATTATAGTTTTCAAACTAATAGAATAATATAGCATTTATAAATGGATTAGACTAAGAAAATAAAATATTTATAATATTAATAAATGCTATTACAACTTTGTGAAAGAAAACATAGCTGGCTAGGGTAAAACAAAGATATCAAAACCATAATTCTCATAATTCTTCCTGTTTTCTACCAGTTGGGGGATGATGTCAAATATTTCAACATGTTCCAAAATATAGCCTCTTTAAACTGACAGAGATGGGGGGTCTTACTACTCTGAAAGGTAATCTAATATAACGTGGTTGAACTCATTTAGATGATTGTACTACTGTAGTGGCAAAATTGCTTATCAGGAAAATTTCCACTTCTGTATAATCAGCTTTCAACAGTGAAGTGACCTGAGATGAACCTTGATTTTTTTTTTTTTTTCCAGGTGACTCAGTAACACCTTTCAGTGATTCTATGTGGTTTGGGAAGAAAATTTTTTCTTATGCCATTATGTCAAAGACCAATATGCATTTGTCATCAGAGTTCTCAGGCTTTCACATCTTCAATTTGGTCTCCCCTTTTGCATCTGAATTCATTCCTATACTGACCTTCCACTAGAAAGAAAGGAGAAATGCTACCATATAAGTACTAGATAGAGGATCTGAGTAGAAATTTTTTTTGAAGAAGACATAGAGATAACCAACAGACACATGAAAAGATGCCTAAAATTATTAATCATTATGGAAAAGCAAATCAAAACCTCAATGAAATGTCACCTTACACCCATAAGAATGACTAAAAGTGTTTGTGAGGATGTGGAGAAAAAGGAACTCTAGTGTACTATTCTGAGGAAGGTAATTTGAAGCAGCCACAGTGGAAAATAGTATGGAGGTTCCTCAAAAGATGAAAAATAGAAATACTGTATGACCTAATAATTCTACTATGGTTATTCAAAAAAACAAAAACACTAATTTGAAAATATATATGCACATCTATGTTTTTGCATTGTTATTTAAAATAACCAAGATATAGAAACAATCTGTGTCCATCAATGGGTGAATGAATAAAGATGAGGTACATACATACACAATGGAATATTACTCAGACATAAAAAAGAATGAGATCTTGCCATTTTTAACACTATGGATTATTGTGCTAAGTGAAATAAGTCAGACTGGAAAAGACAAATACCCAAATACCATATGATTTCACTCATATGTTGAATCTAAACAACAAAACCAAATGAATAAACAAAAAGCAAAATCAGATCTATTAATAAAGAGAAAAAAAAGTGATGATTTCCCTCTTGAAGGGAGCTGGGGAGATGAGCAAAATGGGTGAAGGTGAGAGGGAGGTTCAGGCTTACAATTATGGAATGAATAAGTCATGGAAATAAAAGGGACAGCAAGAGGAATACAGTCAATGATATTATAATAGCCCTGTATGATGACAGATGGTAGTGACACTTGTGGTGAACACTTAGCATAACTTACAGAGATATTGGATCACTAGGTTGTTCACCTGAGACTAATGTAATGTTATATGTCAACTATATTCACAAATAATAAAAAAGAAGTATGGATGGAAGACAGATGGAAAGAAGGAAGGAATGAAGGAAGGAGGGAAGGAAGGAAGGAAGGCAGGCAGACAGACATGATGACTGGTGGGGGAATGTCATGGCAGAAAGGACTCTGAACTGGATGTCCTGAATGCTGTTTTCTATTCTGCTGTATATAAGCAGGTTATTGAACTCTTAGAATCTTAATTTTGTAAAGGGAAGATGTTCTCTTCTTTTAGATTGGCTAAATTGTTTATTTAGGAGTCAACTTTCTGGAGCACCAGGGTAGCTGAGTCCATTGGGCACTCAACTCCTGGTTTCATCTTGGGTCATAATCACAGGGTCATGGGATCGAGCCCCAGGGCAGACTTCTCACTCAACGGGGAGTCTGCTTGAAGATTCTTTCCCTCTGCCCCTTCCCCCACTCACATGAGCACCTCTCTCTTTAAAATAAATAAATAAATCTTTAAACTGTAAAAAAAAAAACCAGTCAACCTTGCAAGATTATGTGGTAAGTGGGAGGGCTCACAAATTTACTAGATTGGTATATACTTGGAAAAATCTTATTTTTCTTAATTTATTGTAACTGACCTGATTTTCCTCTTTAACAGCTGCATTATTGTCAGGGGAGCCTGAATTGCAACTTGGAATTAATAGTATCATAGCCCCTTCCAGTTTATATACCTTTGGATGCATCAGCCTTCTTTGAATGAGGGCTCAGTAGTTCAGATTTTCTTCTCCTTTCCCCTTCCTCCTCCTTTCCCCTTCCTCTCCATGTGTGTGTGGGAAGGGAGAACATAGGTGGTAGTGTTCTCTGATCTACAAGGTGTCCCCTGAATCCTACTGGTCTCTGCTGATTAGGGGCTTTTCTTGTCTCTTCCTTGAGCCAAAGACCAGTATAGTAGTTCTTTATCCTATTTGCTATGTGATCAGCATTCTTGTCCCCACTACTGAAATCCATAGTTGTAGACATTTGCCAGTGGGAGTGACATGTTTGCATATTGTGGCTTTTTCAGCCAAAGTCCCTTAAGACTTCTGCTTGTTTACTTTCTCTGTGCTTTGTTACTGGGCACATGGAAGCTACTATGTGCCATTTATTCTATGTGGATAAGGAGGCGTCCTTGAAATTATTGTTCTCGTTATCTCTTTCAGCCAAACCTGGACATAACTACTTGAAGTCTCTCCAAGGTACAATCAATCCTCCCAATGATACTGGGTTCTCTCCACACTGAGCTTGGGTTTCTTTTACATTCTTGCTTCTGTCTACCCTCTGTCTTCACACCAGAAGGAAGAAAGTGAGGACTTTTCCCCCTAACTCCCTTCTTTTTCTTCCTTTTGAGTTTTTCATATTTTCTTACTATCTATAAAATTCTTTCCCTTGATAGATTTTGTCTGTACTTTGACAACCATGAGACATATACTGATCTCTGGATCTAATCTGGAGTCTGAAGGATTTGTATGGGTATGGAGTGATGAGGTATAACTATTACTTTAAGGAGAATAATGCAAAAATAATTTTGCAAAAATGAAAGAGGAAGAAGAAACAGGAGAAGGTGGAAGAAAAAGGAGAAGGAGGAAAAAGCATAGTTGAGGTTTGAAATCAGGACAACTCCCTGCCACCCCAAGCAAAACTATATTAAAACTAGTGTTTTATTTTAAACCATCTCGTAGAATTTCTTCTTGTGTTCAAGCAGTGAACAGTAGTCATTTGAAAGAATGTATAATTAGCATAAATCAACATTTAACCATGTACACAATTGTTTTATGTCTTTCTTTGTAATACTCATCAAGTCCCTTCTTCATGTTAAAATTTTACTCCTTTAGAACAGAACCACAGCAGCAATAAAATGCTTCTTTGGAACAGTGCTGATGCATGTGGATCAAACCAGTTATGGTAGATTGTATTTCCCATATGCTTTTACAGAATTTCATCTCTCCTAATAAAGAGGTAGAGTTTATTTCCCATGCCCTTAAATATTGGTGGTACTTGTGACTACATTGGTAAGCAGAATGAAGTGAATGTGGCCTTGTATGACTTCTAAGGCCTCTACCTGTTGTCTTCTAGAACACTCATCTCTGAAACCCAGCAACCATTTTGTGAAGAAGCACATTAGCTGAGTGTAGGTTTTCTTATTGGCAGCCCCAGGTAAGAGCTCAACACATAGCCAACATCAACTGTCAGACTTTGAGTGAGCAAACTTTCACATGATTCTAAGCTCTAGCTTTGAAGCCATCCTAGTTCATTCTGAGTGGAGCAGAGACAGACTAGTCCCTCCAAGTGCTAACAAAATATAGATTTCTGGGCAAAAGAAATATGGTTTAGGAAGCTACTCTTTTTTCAATTAAATTGAAGAGAAGAGGTGAAAATTGTGATCCAATAAACAGCTCCAAGCACAACATAGTACTAAATAAACACACAGAGAATGGTTTATGACCTCAGGTAAGAATGGAAATATGGAAGATCCATAGCTTTCTGTGATAACATTCCCTAAGCTTAGAGACAATTTTATTTATTTATTTATTTATTTATTTATTTATTTTTAATTTCTTTTCATCATAACAGTATTCATTGTTTTTGCACCACACCCAGTGCTCCATGCAATACGTGCCTTCCTTAATACCCACCACCTGGTTCCCCCAACCTCCCACCCCCACCCCTTCAAAACCCTCAGGTTGTTTTTCAGAGTCCATAGTCTCTCATGGTTCACCTCTCCTTCCAGTTCCCCTCAGCTCCCTTCTCCTCTCCATCTCCCCATGTCCTCCATGTTATTTGTTATGCTCCACAAATAAATGAAACCATATGATAATTGACTCTCTCTGCTTGACTTGTTTCACTCAGCATAATCTCTTCCAGTCCCGTCCATGTTGCTACAAAAGTTGAGTATTCATCCTTTCTGATGGAGGATAATACTCCATAGTGTATATGGACCACATCTTCCTTATTCATTTGTCTGTTGAAGGGCATCTTGGTTCTTTCCACAGTTTGGCGACCGTGGCCATTGCTGCTATAAACATTGGGGTACAGATGGCCCTTCTTTTCACTACATTTGTATCTTTGGGGTAAATACCCAGTAGTGCAATTGCAGGGTCATAGGGAAGCTCTATTTTTAATTTCTTGAGGAATCTCCACACTGTTCTCCAAAGTGGTTGCACCAACTTGCATTCCCACCAACAGTGTAAGAGGATTCCACTTTCTCCACATCCTCTCCAACAAACGTTGTTTCCTGTCTTGCTAATTTTGGCCAGTCTAACTGGTGTAAGGTGGTATCTCAATGTGGTTTTAATTTGAATCTCCCTGATGGCTAATGATGATGAACATTTTTTCATGTGTCTGATAGCCATATGTATGTCTTCATTGGAGAAGTGTCTGTTCATATCTTCTGCCCGTTTTTTTGATATGATTATCTGTTTTGTGTGTATTGAGTTTGAGAAGTTCTTTATAGACCCTGGATATCAGCCTTTTGTCTGTACTGTCATTTGCAAATATCCTATTCTCCTGAAGCTGTTTCAAAAAATTGAAGCAGAAGGAAAACTTCCAGACTCTTTTTATGAAGCCAGCATTATCCTCACCCCCAAACCAGGTAAAGACCACACCAAAAAGGAGAATTTCAGACCAATATCACTGATGAATATGGATGCTATGATTCTCAACAAGAGCCTAGCAAACAGAATCCAACAGCACATTAAAAAGATTATCCACCATGACCAGGTGGGATTCATCCCTGGGTTACAAGGATGGTTCAATATTCGCAAATCAATCAATGTGATAGAACAAATCAATAAGAGAAGAGAGAAGAACCACATGGTCCTCTCAGTTGATGCAGAAAAAGCATTTGACAAAATCCAGCATCCGTTCCTGATTAAAATGCTTCAAAGTATAGGGATAGAGGGAACATTCCTGAACTTCATAAAATCTATCTACGAAAGACCCACAGCAAATATCATCCTCAATGGGAAAAAGCTCACAGCCTTCCCGTTGAGATCAGGAACACGACAAGGATGCCCACTCTCACCACTCTTGTTTAACATAGTATTAGAAGTCCTAGCAACAGCAATCAGACAACAAAGAGAAATAAAAGGTATTTAATTTTTTTTTAATTTAATTTTATTTTTTTTTGGACAGACAGACAGAGAGAGATCCCAAGTAGACAGAGAGGCAGGCTGAGAGGGGGAAGCTGGCTCCCTGCGGAGCAAAGACCCCCCCACCCCCCGAGGAGGGACTCAATCCCAGGACCCTGGGATCATGACCTGAGCCGTAAGGCAGAGGCTTTAACCCATTGAGACACCCAGGCGCCCCACTTAGAGACAATTTAAGATGAAATTAACCCTCTAACTCATTAACCCACATTTTATAACTGGGGCTGAGTTCTAAAGATTAAAATATAATATAATACAATATATATATTAAAGATTATAATATTAGTATATATTATACACTATAATATATACTATACATTACGTAATTTATATAACACATTCAGTTGGATAGAAGTACATTCAAAACTACAGCTTCCATATTGCTGTGTACTTCACTTTGCTCTTTGCTGTGGTCCTTGAAAGCCTTATGGTTGTAATTACTGACTAACCTCACCAACTCTCAGGTGAACTCAGACATATTACACCTAAAAACACTGTCTTTTCTACCACTACTATTTCCACTAGTAAAAAATTATACTGGTCTCCTGTTCAAAACAAAGTAAATATCAAAAGATTTAAGAAAGAGAAACCTATCAAAGCAGCAAAAGCTTTTATAGTTTGTTGGTTCTCTTTCTTTAACTTTTCCATTAATTTTAGGATTCCTCTACATGTGTATTTAGGAACATCATTTGTTTTGTTTTGTTATTGCAGAAAAAATAAAATTTATTGGCATTTTGCTGCACATTATATAGAGAATGTTAACCCCCTTTTGGAATTACTCTGAGGTTGAGAATGTTTGGAAGAAACCAGCTTGAGGGGAAAGTCAAACAGGAATACAGGCCAAGAAGATAGAGTCATGAGGTTATGTTGTTATATTTGGCCATTTGAATTAGAACGTGTCTGTAAAATCTAAACCTATTTTAAAATTCAACCAATGTGAAGGAAAGGAAAAATAAAAAGTTCTCTTTTTTCTTCTTTCTTTTGGGCAAATCCACATAAATAGTAAATAAAAAGTAAAGACTAACCATGGTTGGCCTCAGCCAAATATACAGATCTCAAATTACTTCTAACATCTTTAGGGGTTTAGGCCAGTGCCCTCTGCTTGATCCCAGAAGGGTTTTGCTTTGACACCTCTATTACCTTATGGTGTCCATAGTTGTTTCTCTCTCTTTGATGGTGAAACTGATCACCAGTTACTTGACTTGATCACATATCTTTTTTTTTTTTTTTTCCCAAAGATTGACAGCTAAGAACAATTATAACAAATAATGTCTGTGCATTTCTATTTTTTCCCTAAGTAGTTTCATCTGGTGTCATGGCTTTAATTAAATACTATCTAAAAATTGATGACTCTAAAGTGTATATTTAAGTTTTAACTACTCCCCTGGGATGAAATCAGGATACTCACTTGCCTGCATGTTGGTTATTTACTAAAATGCTAAAATCAATCTGTTTGAAATAAAACATTGCAGTAAATGAGCAAATTCTCTCTCTTATATAATGTCTAGAAGTATTAATGCCAATTATCAGGTATAAAGTGATATTATATTTTTCCTTCCATAAAACAATTAAAATGTTGGTCTGATATTTTTCTTTCACAATAATACAAAAAATGTGGCAATAATTATTATCCAAAACAGTTATGCATCACAGATTGGACTTTTGTTTTGTTTTGTTTTGTTTCCTGTTTTCCTGTCATTATTCGAACCAGACTTTATAACTAATTATAAGAAGAAACATCCACAAACTAAATCCAACTCCCATTAATGGAATAGATTTACCGGTCACAAAATAAACACAAAAGAATCATTTGTTCCCAGATACCACAAACTTGTGGAGTTCTTGCACTGAAAAGTTATCTTTATCTATCAACCTCTCCAAAACAAGCTTCATCTGCTCACATGTTTTTTCTTCCGTTTTGCAAACTGGCTTCATTTTAAAACCAGATTTAGAAATGTAGTATTAAAACCATTAGAATAGAAGAAATCTCCTTAAGAAAATTAAAGAAAATAAGATGTAAAAGGCAGAAAAATTACAAGCAAGAAAATACTTGGGAAAGAACAAACATGGAAAAGAAGATTGGTAGATAGCAATAAAGCTTTTCCCAGCATTGTCAAGAGAACATTTGAGGGACAAAAACAGGCGTTTTAAGTCCCCAGCAGTTGAAGTCACCCCAGGGCTACCTAGGAACTCAATAATACACATCACGTCATTATTAAAAACAATAAAAATAATATAATAACTGATTATAATAGTAATCTATCAACAACCACTTAAACGAGGACAAAAAATGTGTCGGACATATATAACATCAAAATTTGTCAGTTAACTCTTAAAGACAGATATTATGTACATTTTACAAATAAACTATATTCTCTCACTTTCTCTCTCTCTCCTCCTCAGAGTGACTCCCACAACCATCTAGTTTTGTCCAGCCCAATAAATATTTATCACATGCTTATGATATAACACAGTGAAAGATGACATAGTGACTTTTCTTTAAAAGACTTGCAGTTTAGTTTAGAGTGACAGAATAGCAAAGAAAGAAAGAGTGAAAGAAACAAAGGAAGGGAGAAAGGGAGAGAGAGAGAGAGAGATTGGAGAAGAGAGGGAAAGGATGGGAAAGAAAGGAAGATTTAACAGACTTAAATTTGGAAACTTTATCATTGTGATAAAAACCCATTTACAAGGTAAAACTACAGTTCATGTAAGGCATGATCAGAGGTTGGGTTGGGTTGGTTTGGAGGTTTGGTTCAGGGGACATTTGAGAAGTGACGATTGAGAATATTAGTAATTGAATTGTGACTAACCCTTAGCAAGTAACTGAAGATGATAACTTTCCTTCTATTGTTTATATTTCTTAGCACCACATCTGTGCAGTTCTGTGTGGTTCTTCAGAGCCGGTGAGTAAATCAAACACTTGGCCAGATATTCCTAGGTCACCATAATTATTCTTAGCTACTTTGAGACTTGAGTAGTGCTGGAAGGCAGGGACCACTCAAAGGAAAGGAGAAGCCTCAATGATGGTTCTCCCACAGACCTAGACTTCAATGGCCTTTGCCCTAGTGACACCCCCTCGACACAAATGCATTGGTGGCTATGTTCTGGCTCCTTGCCTTCCCCTGTTCTATCATGGAATTCTCCCCTCAAATCATGATGAGCTTACCAGCCCTGGAGTCATTTCTTTACTGTACTGTAATTGCCATGTAGTGTAATTCCTTCATCCCCTTTTAAAGGATTTTAATATTGAAGGCTTATTTTCTCTTCTTTTTCTGGCCAAGTTTCTTTCCATTGCTTTCAGCTTTATTGTCTTTAGAAATCTTTTAAATTCTGTGACAGAGCGCTAGAGGAAATGAGGCAAGAATTTGAGTATATACCACCGGAAACCAACCCAAAGTTAATGCCTACACCATTTCTCTTGAGTGGACGTCTGATTTTACAGCTTCACCCAAAGCACATGTGATGAAATGTGTTGTGACTGTTTGGAAAGGAGAATTCCAGGAACCCAGCTCTCTCTCTATCTGCAAAAGGAAGTGGGAAAAAACTCTCTGTGGGGGCTGGGTGTAATGGGGCAATGGCTGCATTTCCAAGAGACTCACAGATTAGTAAGGGCGCCAAGAGGGCATCCCCATTTCTAGGCTGACTGGCTCACTGCAGCACAAGCACACAGCTGTCTGTGATTGAGGAAGGGCAGTGAGATGAGAGCAAGTGGCGGAGCAAGGGCAGAAAAGAGGTTATGGCTCAAAGTGTGCTTTGATACCAAATCCAACAGAAAGATCCCAGATTTTATCACTATCTCAGAGGACTCTGTGAACCAAGAAGGTTAGAATAACCTGTGAGTTTTACTGGAAGTTTTAACACACATTATTGAACAAATGTCAATGCATGCTCTTTTGCTCTCTGACTCTGAAGGAAGTGTAGGGAATCCCAAGTCCTTTTATACACAAACAACTGGAAGAAGAGCCTATTGCTCTTGAAACAGAGACAAATTTTAGTGTCATAGGCTTGCTTGTATCTTATGAAGCATGCTAGTTAGCTACCAGTGTGGGATATCCTAATCATCAGGTGTATTTTCTTTTCATTAAGGGACAATGATCTCTAACTGAAGTGATGTCTTCTTCCTAAAAGAAGACCAATTGCAAATTTTTTTTTAGAAATCAATTTCCTTTTATAACAACCACTCTGATTAGGAAATCCCGAATATCTAAATTATATCTCTCCTACAGAGGGTGTAATTTGAACCTTTCTATTTCCATTTTGTCTTCAGGAAAAAGGGAGAATGATAGTTCAGCACTTTTAATAAAAAACCTTCACATAGTTTCTGGAGGTTATTAAACCATTCATCAGCTTGGGTCTTAATCCTAACATGGAATAATCATTGTATATCCATATGAAATCATAGCTTTGAACACCAGTCAAGAGTCTTAATTTATTTCTTTTGCTTCTCCACTCTAGCTGTCAGCATTTTCATCTTAAAGTCACAGAATTAGAGGAGAACAGGCAATTCCAGAAAAAGCAGGTACTCTTTGACCCTCCTTCCCCCCACCCCACAAGTACTCTCCTGCAGAGATGAAACAAAAAAATAAAACTGATATATGGAAAAAGGGCAACCATCCCAAGATTTGCAGCAACTTTACTCTTAAAGACACTAGCCTAGGTGTTGCCTGGTAAGTCATGCTTGAGAAACGTAGCCATGAAAGTTGGCAACAAGAATCTGAATTGCTCCCTGAGTGGGAAAGTTTGACTTAGTTCAGAACAAGTTTAAGAAAAAATGTCACCTTTTTAAAAACATTTTCAGTGAATTAGATTGGTGAAATATGCTGGATTTGAAGTTCTTAAAAGTAGTTCTCTCTCTGTAATAGACATACTGAGCCGAGGACAGCAAAGATGGTGACCTCTGTAGCCTTAAATTGCTATTCATTTGGTTGCAGTGGTCTTGTTACCACTCACTCTCTGGCTTCTGCTGAACCTATAAATTACAACCCGAAGTCAGCATAGCAGATGATTTTCAAAAGTCATGAGGGAAGACTAACCTGCCAAATTTGCATTGGTTTATCCCTCATTATCACCTTCTCACCAGAGTGTTCTGTTCCCTGCCTTTGCCTCATGCTCACCTCCATTGGACTATCCCTGACTTTCTCTTCTAGAACTTTTATAGCACCTAAACATGATAAAGGACCACCTGAGCATTGCTCTACAACCCGAAGTGGTTCCTCTGTGTACTGTATTCCATAAAGAGCAGGCAAAAAGGAAATAGAAGTTTGTTCATTAAGTCATTTTAAGTTATTTTATCTCTTGGATTTTGAATTGTTTTAACTCTTGTTATATCCCTGTTAATTTATTTTTTGGTAATTTATTATAAAGTTATTACATGTTTCCTCTCAATAGGAATTTGATAATCCTAATTCGGTGGCACTAAATGATATAGCTTTTGTTTTTGTTTTTGAGGGCTGACCTTTAGGACTTTGGTTTTTTAAAAAAAAATTGAGCATAGTTGATACACTCAATTCATTAGTTTCAGGTGCACAACAGTGATTGGACAAATTTATATGTTATACTGTGTTAATCACAAGTGGAGTTATAATCTGAACCATACAAGGCTATTACAATATCTTTGACTTAAATTATACAGTTTTGGATTTGAAACGCATCATTATCTAAGATGAGATCTCCATGGTTGGTGGTTCTACAATATTGTTCAGTGTAGAATTTCATTAGGATGCTAATGTTTACAAATATGATGGTAGAATCAGCATTTTTCAAAGATTTATTTGTTTATTTGAGAGATAGAGAGAGAGAGAGAATGAGGATGAGTGGGGGTAGGGACAGAGGGAAAGGTAGAGAGAGAATCCCCAAGCAGACTCTCTCCTGACATGAGGCTCAATCCCAGGACCCTGAGATTATGACCTAGAGCTAAAACCAAGAGTTGGACACTTAACTGACTGAGCCACCCAGGTGCCCCCACCTTTTTAAAAGATCTATTTATTTATTTTAGAGAAAGAATATCTGAATTTCTATCGTATTTTGACAAATTCATAGTTGGGAACAATGATTTCAATGCCTAAATATATCCCCATAATAAGTGTCAATTTTCTAATTGGTATCCTTTTAGTCATAAAGTATTTTCATATATTGTTGGAATACACTATCTTTTCATATCAAAACAAATAACTTATAATATGAAAAGATGTAGCCTATCAGTACATTGATATTTAAAAAAATTATTTCTTTCTTAAAAAAGTGATTTCTTGTGATAGCTCAAAATGGAATTTTGAAAGCTTATTAAGCTTTAGTCAAGTAGAAGTTGGGGTTGGTATATTTTATTATGTATTTTAAAAATTCTGGGTTCACAATAGCATAAATACATTCCCTATGTGTTTGGCACACATAGTCGCCAAAAATTTAAAACAAATAAATAGAACCAAAAAAAATCGAAAGATTACTGCCTAATCCTAGGGATAGTAGGCCAAAAAAAAAAAAAGGAGATTTAATTAACGAATTTTCATGCTTCATTGATTATAATCCTTTTATACGGAAGACTACTGATCAAACACGGATGTTTTATAAGGCTCTATCAGAATTGAAGCAGATAGGATGTCTCTCATGAGATTTGACCTACAGGGTTATTTAGTGATGGGAAGGATTCTGTGGCTTTGTTCTGAGACAGGCCCTTTTCAAGAGATGCGCAGCACCACAGGGATTCGGTCAAGCAGCTGCAGGCCCTCTGCTTTCCCATCTGTTGGCTTGGACTTCTTGTATTTTGACCAATGTGTCAAATTCATGGCTTCTTCTGCCTTCCTAGGCAAATCTTTCATGACAAAGGAAAAACATTGTTATAGTATCTGAGATCTCTCTGAGTGAGCTTCAAAGGGCAAACCGTTATAAGCCACAAGGCAAAGTCTGCTTTCCATTAGATCTCTTGTTGGTCATTCCCCCTTCCAGCTCTAAATAAACATAATCCAAGATTCTGCTCAACAGCAAGCCATGCTGAATTCCTGAGGATGTGATCAAATCAAAACCCTATCTATTGTGTCTGGGGAAAAAAGTGACATAGTGCTATTAGGGCTTGATCCTAATTCTAGGTCTGCAATCAAATTGTATCTGAAAGGCTCTTTTCCCTAGATGTGATTTTAAAACGTGTTCTGAGTTATTAGTAAATCAAATATATTATATGATTCCAAATTTTGTACTTTTTATTTCTCAAGGAAGTCCTTTATAGTTGATATGAAACTTCCCACTTAAATGGGCGATTAGAACATGTTCGAGAACAGGGCATAAGGAAATGTCTCAATTTCTTAAAATGTTTATTGGTAATATATGTTTAAGATGTAGGTAAATTTGAAATAATATGTCAGAATATTTGTGGATTTTGTACATGTATAATATTTGCTGATTATGCAACTTAACATAATTTATACCATTAACTGAAAGTCTTGATCATTTGCTGCTTTAAAACTATTCTTCCTTTTGCACTTGAAATGCTTATCTAATATAAATTTTATTTATTTATTTGACAGAATCACAAGTAGGCAGAGAAGCAGGCAGAGAGAGAGGAGGAAGCAGGCTCCCTGCTGAGCAGAAAGCCCCATGCGGGGCTCGATCCCAGGACTCTGGGACCATGTCCTGAGCCGAAGGCAGGGGCTTTAACCCACTGAGCCACCCAGGCGCCCCAAGACAAGTCAATTATTCAAAATAACACTTCAAATATCTATAATATATAATGTGCATATTACTAAAAAAGCAAAATAGACATTTGGTCAAATTTTCAGACTCTGAATTAATTTTTTTAGTGTTACCTTATAACTATTAACGACTAAGTTTTTCACCATTACAGATTTCAGTAACTTATTTGATGTTTTCCTTCTTACTATAGCTATAATACTGTAGAAAAAAAATTGTTAAAAATATTGTAAGAAATGATTTTTTTTTCTAGAAACTTCATACCTAGCAGATCTGGAGGAACACCTGGAGTTTCTCAAATTGTGTCCCTGGAGTTTATTTTGGAATAGCTAATTCAAGTGTAAATATGACAAAGCAGGGTTGTATTTCTTCCACGCTTAGAAAGCAGTGGAACCCAGTCTTTCCCCCTTAATGCTGAAAGAAGTACACAAGATCTATACACAGAAGTGTAGAATCATCCAGTTAGAATGTGAGCATGGCCTAGAAGAAAAGCATCTTAATTTGGCTTCTCAGAGGATGATGTGGAACAAAGATTTTTCTGAACATCTGCTATGCTTTGATGTAGGCAACATTTGTCAATCGACATCCATCTCTCTCTCTCTCTCTCTTTTACATTCCCCTTATCATTTCTAGTCTTACCATGGCCCTGAAACAAAGTATTTGGGCCATCTTTTTTTTTTTTTAACTTTATTTTTTTGACACAGAGAGAGAAAGATCACAAGTAGGCAGAGAGGCAGGCAGAGAGGGAGTCCTGTGGAAGCAGGCTCCCCGCCGAGCAGAGAGCCCGATGCGGGGCTTGATCCCAGGACCCTGAGACCATGACCTGAGCTGAAGGCAGAGGCTTAACATACTGAGCCACCTGGGCACCCCAATTTGGGCCATCTTTATTGCCAGTCAGGAACCAGTGGTCTAATAGGACCCTACTATGAGGACATTTCTCCTTCCAGAAGTGGTTGTGTGCCTGATGTAGGTTCCAATCTCCAATCTAAAATCCTTGAGACCAGGCAAGTTTTGGGATTCAGAAATTTTAGAATTTTAGATTTAGATAGGTGATATGATATGTATCCCCCTGCCTTGTAATCAAATATGCTAGTATTTTTGCAGTGAAGTGTAGGAACCATTTGGAATAAAATAAATAAAGACTATGCATAGCTTTAGTTCAGACTTTGTCCCCAAATTAAGAGAAAAAAACCCAAACTTCCAGTTTCTTGGATTTCAGAATGGCAACTAAATGTCTACGGACCTATAAAAACATCACAAGGAAATACAATTAATTGAATGAATTTGTGGGGGGTTGGAATGTGAAACTGTGACACATAGATATGAGCTTCCCCCTTCCAATGTTCTCCAAAACACACGTAGGTTTTTCACCTTATCTATAGGGAAGTAGAGTCTGATAGGCACCCAATTTGCTTATTTCAGAGAAATCAAGATCCTGCTTCCTTTAAAAAATTCTTAAAGCATGCTAACACCTAATCTACCTCCTAATACACACATTTGCACACCCATACAGAATTATACATATGGAAAGTGAGGGATAATAAGCTTATTTTAGGGCAAGATACATTCTTAGCAAATCAATGAAAGTTTAATTTAATTATAGACTATAGTTACTGTAAGAAAAGCCCAATTTTGTTGAAGCTTTTAAAGCATAGTCACATTCAAGGGTGAAAATATTTGCTCTACTTTCTTTTTATTTTTTTAAGATAAATACTAGTTAAGGAGAGAAGAGCTTTTTAAAAATTATTTTTATGGGACCAAAGAAGGAATCTTTGGTTCTTTTTTAAAGAAATTGATATTGGCTTTTGATACAACTGCAGTCAGAAATATATTGAGATCAATCAGGAAGAACCAAATCCATGTCACTTTAAAAGATGAAGAAGATTTGAGGTCATAAACTGTGGTTTTGGTAAATAAGTAACAACAAATGAAATTTTCTTTAAAAACACAGGGTGGTTAAAAAATAGCCATGTGCATTTAACAACTTTGGAATGAGTATGAGGCATTTTTAAACAAAAATCACTCCTTATCCCATTTTTTAAAAAATATCAGGGAAAAGTACGATTTTACCATTCATGTTTATAGACATACATTTTAGTGAAGCAGATGTCCCATGGGCACTGGCTTTCTCTGCATATCAGTTTTACTGACTTCAGCATAGGAATAAAAGCCACTAAGAGCCCCATGAAAAATTAATGATGCTCCTGGGAAAAATACTGCAGAAAAAATTGGGACTGATAGTTTTTTTTGTCTTTAATACAGAGTGGGGTCAAAAGTTATTTCAACTGCTTCAAGGTGCTTTGGATTCAGAGAGCTTATCCAAAGGCAGGAGTAATTGACATGCTTTAACTTGATCCTGGCCACTGGATAATGTTGGAGGTAGAGGGGTGGGCATTTTGGTTGTTAACACTTTGTGGTATTGCTCAATGTAAGCTGATGGGAAAATAATCCCAAAGTTCTCAGGTTCCTGATAGAGACCATGAGAAATTCATCTTTCCTCCTTTTCCTCCTCTACCTTCTCCTCCTTCCCCTCCTCTTTCCCCACCCTTCTTCCTCTTCTTCTTCTCCTCCTCCCCACAACTCCTCCCTCTCCTCCTTGCCCTCCCCCCTCCTTTTCCTTTTTCCTTTTTCTTCTCTTCTTCTCCTCCTCCTCCTCCTCCTCCTCTCTTTCTCCTTCTCTTTCTCCTTCTCCTTCTTCTTCAGCTGGTGTTTAGGGCATTATTACAAAGGAGGTCCTGAGGAGGAAGCAGTCTAGAATAGTACCAGCAAGGACTGAAAGTTCACTGAGAGTCGCATCAGTGGAAGAATGTAATAGGTTAACATCAGGGGCTACAAAGAGAAACTTCAAGTCAAAATCCAGTTAATGTCATTGAAAGGAGAAGGCATGATGCAGCTGCAGAATCAGGTCATAAGGAAGTGGAAGTGGAGTGGAGAGCCCAACCACCAACTGGAGGGAGAGAGGTGGAAAGTTTGCCAAAGAGAACATCTACGCTCTCTGTCTGGTGTGGCTGGGGAAGCAAGGGGCACATAAACAGGCCCCTGGTGGCAGGAAACTGGTCTTTTGAGGTCTTTTCTAGCACTGTTTTTGTGATTTCTAAGCAAATTTTGAGAAGGATGTAACAAAATCAAGTTTCCACTGTCCAAAATGAGATTTTTATGCCTGAGCTCTTTTGTTATGTGATTACTGATTTTTCCATGTCTGCACTTTGTTTTCATTGGTCAAGGAGCATGAAGTGGAAGGAAACATGGCTGTACAACCATCTATCAGTTCCTGCAGCTCTTCCTCTGGGATAGGCCTATCAGATGGGCAAACCCAGAACAATGCAGTGTCCCAGCAACGGTTCTGCCAATTCAGAGAGTTAGGCTGCCCTTGGGCAAGAGACTCCTAAAACAGGTACTGATCTCAGAGCTGTTTATTAATGAAAGAATCTGAGTGGTCCTGACTAGAGTCTTGAATCTTGGCATGTTTTATTTTAACTGAGGCTGCTGTCGAAAATGCTTTTTAGATGCCTTGAGAAGTCCTATCTTATGTAGGAAGCCAGTTGTGGGATCAAAGACTAAGACAAAGGATGAATTACTCCAGAAAATATGACTAAGACTTTTCAAGTGAAGGTTTTGAATTAAACACACCTGTCTCATGTCTTAGGTAAAAATATGAGGGAATTACTCCTGATAAGATGATGTTTTGTGTGTGCTTATTTTTATACTAATTATTTCCTCTTATTCTTTTAACTATAGTGCTGTATTATGATGTTCAATTCTACCTTTCTAGAAGAGCTGGAGGAGCTCTTCTAGAGCTTCTAGGAGCAGCATTGAGTGATGCCCTCTGGACAAAAGTCACCAGATTGGTGTTTTGTTACTGCAAATCAGGTTCAAGACAAGTTCCTTAAAACCCTTTTTGACAAAAGAGCTACTTTAAATTCCTTCTTAAATAGAACTTCTATGCTGGCTGGAAATATTCCCACAATCTCTGCTACAGTCTTTATTAAGTTTTCCTGAGATAACTTTGTAGTCACAATAGTGACAAAGAAATCTAATACTTCATCTCTCCACTGTGTTCCAGAATACACTTATTACTCAAGACTGGCTGCCAGCTCTCTCCAATCATTCACTCATGCAGCTGACAAATTGAAAATATTAAAAAATATATAAAGGGCCATGAGTGTGTGGAATTGGCTGGTTAATGTTGGAACTTTTGTATTTACTTCCTGATGTTCTATGATTAATCTTATATTTCTTAGATTTCAGGGATATTTAAGAGATAAAATCACTTTCTGAACACTTATATACAGTAGTGAAATCAACACATATCAATTTGGCCATCTAACTAGAAATCAGAAGGCTGAAAAAATTATTTTGATTTTATGCAATAGACATGAACACTTTTTTCTCTTTGTAGTTTTTTTCCCCCCAAGTTAAAGTGCTTAAAACTTAGAAAGTTTGAAAGTTTGACTCAAACTGGGTGAATATTCAAAAACTTGGAGAAAATGTTAAGACTCCAAGATTTGAAAATTTCTTGCAGCATCCCAATGAGATAGTGAAATCTTCTTGCTTTCACTTGTAAAATGTTGCTAATCTAGACATCTTTTCTCATGGGATTCTTGCTGGTTTTCGTTTCTCCTCCAACTACAAGAGTCATTTAAGAGTAAAGCTATTGAAGCCAAATCTTTAATCATGAGAAGGCTATGCTTTAGGAAAGCTTTTATGTCATGAAATTCTAGAGATGTATTAAGGGACCCAAGACGAAGTTCACTCTTTTCCTACGTTCTGTTCCTTACTTCTGCAGAACCCTATAGTGCTGTATTATGATGCTGAATTCTACCACTCTAGAAGAGCAGTTTGAAATCTCAGTTTGAAATCCATTGTTCCAACTAGCACTCTTGATGAACACAGAGATACTAACTAAACACAAGATGGCAGTAGCATACCATGTAAACTTTTATGATTTGATCACAAGGATTAGAGTTGTAGAAATTAGAGATATTTTTACAGGGTTATTTTTACACTTTTTTGGGGGGAGGGGTCACGAACCCCTTTGACAATCAGATGAAATTGATGGTTTCTGTCCACTGCAACCATTATATATATATATATATACATATATATATATATAATGTATATATATATATATATATATATATATGTATATATATATATATATATGTATATATAATTATTATTTTTATAATAAAACCCTTCCATGGACTTCCAAGGTTAAAATACTTGATTTTAAATTTGGTCCTATGAAGACTGACTTATAACCTCATTTTGAAAATAAATACATGAAAGGAAACAGAATGATACAAAGAGTTCAATAATTCAAGTATTAAGGGAAGTCAAGACCAACATTTGTGTCATTCCATCTTCTGTTCTGTCTTTCTAGGGAAGAATGATAAATTGGAAACTTTGACACAACGGATTGTTTCCCAGCACTTTCCACTGTAAGAGTAGAGATACCTCAATTAATTTAGTAAGTATCTCTTTGTTATTGATCGGTTGCTTTTTTGTTTGCTTTGTAATCCCATGAATGATAATTTTACAAAAATTTGAAGGTTTGCTTTGGTTAATTATCTGAGTTCAAAAAACACACACAACTTGTCCTAGCTCCTAAAAGTTGCAATTTTTTTGAAAAATATAAGCTTGTTTTCTTCTGTTGTTCTTATAATTATCTCTTTAAAAAAAATATATATATATATAGTACAATATAATCATTGTAGTTCAGAGTACCAACTAGTAATTTAGCAATTCAGGTGTACAAATATCTCCTAAATTTTTAAAAATATGTTTGAAATAAAACAAAATAAAATTTCAAGCAGAATAACACATGGTTTCAATTAAAGTTTTGTTATTTGGCTTTACAAATCTTGGTAAAAATCCTGAGGAATGAGTCCTAACTCTGGCACAGGTACAGGAAGAGTTACCAGCTTCCTTGATTGGTTTGTGCAAATGTGGAGGAGGGGTAGGGGAGGGGTACAGCTGATTTTTCTAGAATTCTGATTCAGAGTTACAATTTTCAAGCTGGCAAAAAACTACTGGCGATTTCCCAGAAGCAAGCAACAAGTCTAGATTTTATAGGACACCAGGTGGCAGAATTGCTCTTTGTAAGTCACTAATCTTTAACTTCGAAATTTAGAAAATTTAGTAAAGGGAAACAATGGTTTGCAATTGTTTAGCCACTAAATATCTACAAATTTTAAGGTGATACTACATGTAAGAAAACAAAATATGTAATATGAAAATCTCATGATACTAGCTTCTCGTAATTTATATAGAGAGAAGTGAATATTATGATTAACTTTATCTTTAAAGTGTGTTTCGTGAGTTCCCAGAAGATTACTTAGTGAATCTTTCTTATAATTTAATAGTGACTTGTGTTTTTAAGCAAGTTGCAATAGTGGTTTTAGTAGTCAAATCAGAAATGATACACTCAACAGGTATCATTTTGGGACATCATTTTAGTTGAAATTTCTTCTAAAGGCTAAGATGTATATTGACACAGATTTTCCTATCTAAAAAAAATCAATTTTGTTATAATAAACAAGTAGATCAAAATATCTTATAATTATGGAAAAGATAGCAACAAGACTATATATACTTTTTTAAAATATTATTTATTTATTTATTTGACAGAGAGATAGAACATAGAGTGGCAGGCAGAGGGAGAGGAAGAAGCAAGCTCTCTGTTGAGCAGGGAGCCCACTGTGGGGCTTGATCCCAGGACCCTGGGATCATGATCTGAGCCAAATATAGCCACTTACTAGACTGAGCCAGCCAGGTGCCCCAAGACTATACGTTTTCAAAATGTCAGCAAATGAATAATTATGACTTGTATTAAGTGTTAGATATTCCAATAGACATTATTTTCTCACCTAAAAAATAAATTTTGTTTCTTAAACAAATACATCAAAATATTTTGTAATTATTGAAAAGATAGCAACACAATATATGTGAAGATGATAATCTTCAAAATGTCAGTAATGTGAATTATATAACCTGTAATAAATGTTAGTAATTCTTAGTAGATATGACACAAGTTATGCTTTGGAATGTATCTAAAAATGTTAAATCAATAAGATGATTTATCAATAATGCCAGTAATAGTAATATAATCAGTACTACCAGTAAGATAATTAACAATTTTTATATTGTAGCAGGGAAGTGCTGGCCAGAAGTTGTGTATTGGGATTAACAGTACTCTGAAAAATTGACTCCAATGATTGAGCAGCCAAAGTCAGCCTGTACTTTATTTTCTCAATGAATATTTATGAAAATGTAATTGGAAGTAAAACATCTGGAAATCAAACAATAGACTTGGAGGCTCTCAGGAGGGTTTAATTTCTGAGACCGGAAAAACACTCTCTCATCTTTAATTTTGGAGTATGACAAGGTAGTGTCCTTCAGGCCCAAACAATCCCTTAGGTGCATGAGAACCCCAGGGAGATCCAAAGTCCAGGGTTCTGGGATAGGTTCAGATCAGTCACGTCATCCCTAGTCATATGTCATTCACCTGACAATTGGGGAAACCCAACTGGGGATTTTCCTTTCCCACAAGTTTGTGGCTACTTCCTGGCCTCCAGTCTTTCTAGGGGAACAGAGGTAATAACGTGGGCTGTTTCCCATCTCTCACCTCAACATCAGGTTACCTGGGTTACATACTTTGCAATGAGCAAAGGTAGTGGAAGGATACTGTGTTTCTTCTGTCCTGCTCCCTGCAGTGTGAGGCCTCATCTGTCTACCTTCTCACATGACCAGGAGGCTACTTCTGTCAGTCCCTCTGCTTCCCACCACTTCCCGCTGCTCTACTCTCATTCCAAAAGGAACAGATGGGAGGGAATCAGGACTAGGAAAGAAGACACCACCTCGTGGTGCCCTGCTGTACAAGTGAGTTCAGGTGCTTCTTGGGCCCATACTGGCCCAGTGGAGAGGAAGGTTTTTCCACCTGACATTAATCTTTGTTCACAAATACCTTCAAATATCTGGGAGTGGAGGGCAGTTCCACTCCCACCTCCCAGCCCCTCAACCCCAGTCACATGGGATATAAAAAAATGTGTTATGTGGGTCTATCTATAATCCGATAATATCTGAAAAAAATATGTACTTAAAAGATAAGTTTGGTTTGTCAATGTAGAATTTATATAGGAAAGAAAAGATCAGTGTATCTGAAAGATAGATTTAGAGTAACCAATCAAAGATGCCTGTATATAGAATATCACATATAAAGAAGTGGAACAAATTTTCTTTTAACACTTTTTCTTTTATAGATATTGATGTCCTGGGTTATTGCTTTGGCGTGTGGGATGTGAAAGACATGTGTCAGGAGGAAGAGCATTAGAATTTATTGAGGATATACTGTCTTCTATGCACTATGCTATTCATTTTATTCCTTTTACATTGTGATAGCCACTCAGTAATAACTCATGGTGAAGTCTACAATGTTTGTAGACTTTAACTTTAGCCTATTGACTTTTCTCTCTCTTTTCCATATTCAATTGCTATTTAAAAAATACTTACTTAGTATTTCTATGGCCATTAATGCTGACAATATAAAAACCATGATCTCTCTCAAGAATGCTGGGCCATACAGGAAAGAATATGTCTCCACTGGCAGCCTTTCCAGTCAGTGGCTGATAGGGAAATTGTTTTGGGTAAGAGGATAATGCACAGGCCAGGACAGCACTAATAACACCAATAACTCTCCAGGCATAAAGTAGATGTGTTGCAAAGAAAACAGTCAGCAAAGTGAAGACGATCCATGGAATGAGAGAAGGTATTTGCAAATCATATATCTGATAAAGTGTTGGTATACAAAAGGTATAAAGAACTCCTACAACTCAACAGTAGACAAACAAACAAAAACCAAGAATCCAAACAATCCAGTTAAAAAATAGGCAAAGGAACTGAACAGACATTTTTCCAAAGAAGACACATTAAGGGCCAATGAGGACATTAAAAGGTGATCAACGCTACTAATCATCAGGGGAATGTAAATCAAAACCACAGTGAGATATCACCTTATACCTGATAGAATGGCTCTTCTCAGAAGCAAGTGTTGCTGAGGATGTGAAGAAAAAGGAACTCTTGAGCACTGTTGGTGGGACTGTAAGTTGGTATAGCCACTATGGAAAAGAGTAAGGAGGTTTCTCAAAATATTAAAAATAGATCTACCATCTGATCTAGCAATCCTACTTCTGGGTATACAGCCAAGTAAATGAAAACAGCATCTTGAAGGGACATCGGCATTCCCAGGTTCATTGCAGCATTATTCACAATAGCCAAAATATGGAAATACCCTGTGTCTGTCAATAGACAAATGGAGGGGCGCCTGGGTGGCTGAGTGGGTTAAAGCCTCTGCCTTCAGCTCAGGTCATGATCCTAGGGTCCTGGGATCAAGATCTGCATCGGGTTCTCTGCTCAGCAGGGAGCCTGCTTCTCTTCCTCTCTCTCTCTGCCTGCCTCTCTGCCTAACTGTGATCTCTGCCTGTCAAATAAATAAATAAATAAATAAAATCTTCTAAAATCCAGAAAAATGGATAAAGAAGATGTGTTACACATAAACGAGGGAACATAACTCTTCCATGAGAAAGAACATTCTGCTGGTTACAACAACGTGAAAGGAACTTGAAAGCATTATGTTGAGTGAAATATAGCTGGAGAGAGAAAGACGAATATTCTATCAGCCCACTTACATGTGGCATCTAAAAAAGCCGAACTCATAGAAACAGAGAGTAAAATGGCAGTTACCAGGGTCTGGGAGGTTGGAGAAAATGGAAGATCTTTGTCAAAAATTATAAACTTACAGTTGAATAAAGTTCTGAGGATGGAGTGTACAGCATAGTGATTATAGTTAATAACATTGTACTATAAGGGCACCTGGGTGGCTCAATAGGTTAAGCCTCTGCCTTCAGCTCAGGTCATGATCTCAGTGGTCCTGGGATTGAGCCCTGCATCGGGCTCTCTGCTCGGCAGGGAGCCTGCTTCCCCCTCTCTCTGCCTGCCTCTCTGTCTACTTGTGATCTCTCTCTGTCAAATAAATAAAATGAATAAAATCTTAAAAAAAAAAACATTGTACTATATATCAAAAGATGCTAAGAGAGTAGATCTTAAATGTTCTCACCACAGAAAA
Organism: Lontra canadensis; assembly: GCF_010015895.1. Classification (NCBI taxonomy): domain Eukaryota; kingdom Metazoa; phylum Chordata; class Mammalia; order Carnivora; family Mustelidae; genus Lontra; species Lontra canadensis. The sequence goes on from NW_022631023.1 coordinate 15,867,630, forward strand.
GAAATAGTAATTTGGGGATATGGTGGAGGTCTTAGTTCGTGCTATAGTGGTAATAATTTTGCAGTATATGAATTTTTTAAATCAACACTTACACAGTATTATATGTCAGTCCTATCTCAACAAAGCCAGAAAAATAAAAATAATAAGATAGCTGTGTCGTGTTCCCACATTAATTTTTTTAATACATTTCTAAGACCTTGCAGATCAGTAATTAATAGGAGACACAGTTTTTCCTATTCTTTTAGTGAGGTCAATTTGAGTTGAAAGAAAATGAGCCTTACTTCTTCTCTTTGAGATAGTGTTTACTCTTCAGTCTTTGAAGAATCCCTGTACATCCTAATTGAGCAACTCAAAAATTCTGCTTCTCACTGTATCTATGAATTATTGTGAGTACAGCTGATATACAAAACACCCATAATGGCTTAACAAACCACAGAACTCTAAGAGATGAAAGGAGCAGACTAGTGTTTTATGGGCATTTTGTTTTGATTTATATTACCAAGAAGTCTCAAGTAAGAGATAGAAAGGTATTTTTTACATTTAATCCTGTTCAAAACTGTAACATCTCTGTTTAAGACTAAACATCTCCCTGAATTATGTTTGCCAGATTTTATAGTTTTAAGAAAGAAAAACAGTTACCAAAGATCCTTGGTCAACACTATTTAAGTCATTCAACTATAACTTATTCTTTGACACACTGCCAGAGTTTTCTTCCAAAACAAGTTCGTATTTCAAAATAAAAGAAAGTTACATTTTAAATTATCAATAAAAAACGAGAACATTTGAAGTGAATGTCCTTAGGCCTGAACTCAAATATACTAATTAGTCTTTTATCAGTCCAATATGTTTTGCCAAAACAATCTTCTGCTTGATTTTGGTGTTGTTTTTCAGCGAAGATCAGTTTTTGGATATCTTTCATGAAGAGCTAGAAGGAAGAATAAGGAAAACAAAATTGAGCACAGAGGTTTTTGTGTGCTATGACAATGCAAACGTTATTACTCCATTTCAAAACATGACACACAGCTTTTCGTACAATTCTAAATGAAGAAGACTACACATGGTTATTTCTGCTTGAATTTTGGTCAAACCCATTTTTATTATAAATCCCACCACGGCAACTAAATCCTACGGATTCTTTTACAAACCCCCGTTCTTTTTTGTTAAGCCTAGCTTATCACACTCAGAATACTGGTATGTATTTATGGACATGGACAAAACTAACCAAGTACAATATCTAGAGGAATCATGGGAAAGAAAAAAAGAAAGCTCAAAGGCACCATGAAGGCAATTATATGAGCATGTTCTTGTTCAAGAAATAAGGCAGTATAGTGTCTGTTACTTAATCTGAAATGTTTAGATTTACTGATACTGTATATTGCTATATTATAGGTAAAGAGAAAAGAAGGGAGGAAGAAAGAGCACGAGTGAGCAATTTTGGCAAAACATTAATTGTTTAATGTGGCAGAAAGATATAAGGGAGTTTTTTTTGGTGAATTTTTAACAACCTTTCTGTAACTTAGAAGTTATTTTAAAATAACATGTTAATGTATAAAAATGGCAGCATGAAGGAAAACCATTGGGAGTTGAGAAGATAAAAGAGAAGTTATCTGGCATTTAAGGGCTTTTGACATTCTGTTGCTTCAGGGTTGCCTTATAGGTTGTTACAGAACCTGGACTGGATCACCAGATGGACAAACCAAGTGGCACTCAGAGACCTTGGGGGATGGGAGATTTTTCAACCCCAGTGGGCTCAGAGGAGAGTAACTTCTCAAGGCCTGAACCCTGAGAACCAAAAAAGGGGTAGTTTATACACTTTTACTTCTGTATCTTGGCCACTCTTGCAACCGCTGCTGCTGGTGGGGCGAGGGGGAAAACCTGGAATGGCTCTGGGGCCAGGACTGGGATTTCCCTGCCAGACTGGTCGGCCACCTAAGAACACAGATTTCCCTTATCAAGGTGACTTAGAACTCTTTTCCATTTCATCAGAAGAACTCCAATAGCAGACATCATAAACAACAAATATAAAGCAAATAAATATGGAGCTAAGATGACTGAACTGAAACCAAACTGGCATATCTATGTAAGTAGCAATGGTGTCAAGTGTTGTGACGTAATTATGTCTCCTTTTCTACAGTGCCACTGAGACAACTCCAGTGACACTCCTAGGAGAATGTTCAAATGGATTCTCATTTCTTATTGTGCTCCAAATGCTGAAAATCATGACCCGTTTGGGTTTCCTTCATATATATATTATATATTTAGATTTTATTTATTGATTTTAAAGAGAAAGAGAGAGAGAACAAGAGAGAAGAAGCTGGGGGAGGTTCAGAAGGAGAGGAAGAAGCAGACTCCCTGATGATGATATGGGGCTTGATTCCAGGACCCTGGGATCATCTCAGGCAGATAGATGCTCAACTGACTGAGTCACTCAGGTGCCCCCAGGTTTCCTTCATATTTTTATGAAGTTTTTATGTTACTATTTGACATTTCTAAATGCTTTTATTTTGTTTTGTCTTTCTTGTTAGAAAAAGAAGCATGTATTTCCTTTATCGTGTTCCTGATATCATATAGGTTTTTGTTCAGCCTATTGTTTAAAATATATTCTATTTTTCCTCTAGAAGGTTACTGGATTCCTATTCTAACTTGGGCGAGTAACTTGATATGTGGACCATAATTGCCTATGCAGGTGTTTGTTTTACTTGAAGTTTCGGCTTCAATTCTTTCTTTCCCTTTCATTTCAGGTTTTAATGTACCATTGTCTTTCTATTTGACATTCTCCCCCCTCCTTTTGCTGCAATATATTGTGTCAATAAACATTCGGTCAGAGAAGCAGAGCCACCGTAGAATAGAGAATGTATTATTGGGATCAGAATAAACATAACTGTGGGAGCTGAAAAAGAAGTCTATGGAAGACTGTTGCTATGAGTGTCTTGCAGTGGGAACATGTGCCACCTTTCACCTGGGAGAAAAACATGTATCTGAAGCAGAAGGAAGAGATAGATCAGGATCTAGAAGAGCCCTGGCTCTGGCTGCTTCTTCATGCCCAGAGGGTGATCCAGCAGGCCAGTGACAATGTGTATGAATTAAAGAGGTACGTGGCAGCCTGTACTGGTACCTCTGATGTTCACAGAGTGACTGCCACTGCTTGGCTTCTGGTGTTTAAAATTTGTGCATCTTCCTTTTTGGCCTACCAAATCCACAAATATATAAAACACAGAATTGTGGAAGATCTAGTTCGAAGTTAACTAAGTTGACATCATTATGAAGCTCCCATAGGCCTCCCTTTGTCAACCTGATATTCATATATGTCTTTTAACTCCCCAATAAAGACATAGAAAAATCATGTTTCTGTCTAACAAACTCACCTAACTCATCTTTGGTCATCTTTGCATGATGACCTTTCCTTTTCTACATGTCTTATTCCTTATTGGATACCCCCTAGGAGCTTAAATACAGAGATATAAGATTCATTACAATAAATACATTTGATATTAGTAAGAGAATGGAAGATGAAAAATTTTTTTTAAATCAGTTAATACATACACAAATATATTCTTGTTAAAATAATGAAAAATATTCATAACAGTATAGTCCTAATTTCTGTAACTGGTCACGTTGTCACTGTACATTTTTGGAAATAACAGTATAATTACTCTTCTTCCTCACCAGAATATATGATCCATGAAAGGAGAGACTACATTGGAATTATTTGTTCTTTTATCCCTGAGCACAACAGTTAATACAGAGCAGACATTTAGATGGTGTTTAATTAGTGTTAGGTCAGTGTGTGTGTGTGTGTGTGTGTGGGGTGTTGGTGTGTATGTGTGTATGCATGCACACATATGTGCACATACATACCTTGATGTCCCTGGGTGTTTTAATAAGAACATCTTTCAAAATCAATGCCAACTAAATACCTGCCATATAGATATAATTTCACATGCTGTGTCCCACCATCAACCTAACAAATGTCTGCATTTTCTCCTTTGTGCCAGTTTAGTTTAGAGTGGTGACCACTTGGAGTTCTGCTAAGGGTTTTATGATCACCTCGGTGTGAATTCCCCTTCATAAACATTTTCTTTCTTTTTGTTAATTGGAGTTACTCTGGGAGGTACTCAGAGAAACTATTATTATTATCTTAAGTCACAAATGAGGGAAGACACAGAAAAGACATAAGTTGTGTTGTTAGTCTTAGTAAGAACTCAAATTCAGATCTTTGACTCAGTCCAGTGCTCCTCTCCTACAGAATCTTGGTATTTCATGATTTAAAATGTTAACTAATGGGCTGAACTTAAATAATGCATCATTTATTTATGGAATTTATAATTCCATGATTCCATATGATGGAAACATCATATGGATTTCCTCTTCCTATAGCTGTGGATTTAAAACCATAAACATTGCTCGAGGCACAAATTGAATATAAGTTTTTCTGCTCTAGTTCAGTCAGATGACATGGGATTAGAGGCAAATAAAAATGACCAATAAAGATAGTTACTGAAAGCATTTCTGGCATTTGACATGACCCATTTTAGCACTGTAAACTATTTTTGAGTTTTGATCTTCTGTACAAGATTTGGGTCTGTCTTTCTAGCCCCTATATCACTAATACCCCTATATCACTCTCTGGGTATGTGCTTCATACCCTCACATCTCTGTGTTTTGGAAAGCTGAAAGGGGCATCTCATTTTCTCCATTAAAGGAACTTTTTCATCATTTTGAAATACTGATGATATTTATTGAACATTGCCCTGAAAAAAATAGCCATATGCTTTTGGTTTGCCAAATTCTTACCCCAAGCAAGTGCTCAATATGCAAAAAGATGACATATTAAAATGCTGACACAGTCATTTTTAATTAGTGGGCAATCTTTTGTTAGGAAGGTAAGTTTTCACATTTTTTTCAGGTGTGAAGTTATATGTTAATATGCTCTAGCTCCTTCTACTTAAAAAACAAACAAACAAAACTTCTTCACTTTAAGATTAGAGTAGGGAGAACTAAAGCTTCAAGTTCTAATATTTAGATTGTTGTGTAGGAACAAGTTATCATTCCATTAAATCTGTTCCTCATTACAAAGTGGTATCTATTACCTGAACAAAAATTTTCAAGGTCTTTTTTCCATGTCACTTAAATTGTGCTTTTGCCATGCGCCAGGGCAACATAGCGTTGCACAATCCAGATTATCCAAAGGAACCCAGAAACAGAATTTTAATGACTTTAAAGAGGAATCATAGCACAGTGAGGATTTGTTTATTCTCAAATTTTATTTATCATCTTGAAAAGGGAGTACTTAGATTGACTTTGGCTTCAGGAATGGATCTTTCTCACTGGTTAAGCATCCAGAAGCAAAGACAGCAGCTCATGAAACAAATATGGGTCAAATAACCTACTACTGAATTTTGCTGGGGTTATAAACTAGTATTATGCCAGTGGCTTCCAGGAATTTGCCCCTGCTCATGATAGAATCCAGAAAGAGGTACTGATTGTGTGGTTGTGCCTTTCCTGGCTCTAGAATCTTGACTTTAACATCCAGGTAACCTTGTTTTCTGTAACCAGCACAGTTCACGTTGATCTAGTAAGCCTCCAACTTTTCTGTGATTTGATTCTTCTGTCTCAGTAAAATCATTATATTCTATTTGCCCTTACATGGGTCCTTTCCCTGTCTTAAGGTCCTTATTTTAAGTCATGTATGTATTCGGTCAAAGTTTCCTCCAAGTATGATTTTGAAAATCAGTCTCTTTCATGAACATTTCTGCTCCCGGAAAGATGGAGTAGGTATACTCCTACTAAGTACAGGTAAAAGCCTGGACATTAAATATAAAACAAAAATAAGAAGACTCTAAAAGATGGAAACAACATGGCAGACTAGCTAAGAATACTGGAACTCAAGAATGACATGGTGGTGAGTTCCCTGTGTTTTCTGTTTGCCTCATGTATCTAAAACTTGGAGTTGAAGAAGCTGGAAACCCACATCTGCCAGAAGATGTAGAGACAAAAATCCCCAACAAAAGCCTTCTCTTTCTAAATGGAGGACCAGGAAAGAGGCAGACTATCAAAAACCAAACCAAAGCAAAACACATTTTTAGATAATAGCTGCTCTCCTCTGGCCAAACATCACAGGAAAAACCTGGCCTCACCCCCACCCCAGCCAGTAAAGGCTAAGTGTGGAGGATAGTTTTCCACTCTCACAAGACTGTAGAGAGGTACTCATAAACCCTCTCTAGGGTGGTGTTAGAGAAGATTGAATTGGAAGTTGTAACTTTAATCCCTGCTAAGGGTAATGAGTCACCTTTACTTCTCCTGTGGTATCAGTAAGGATCACTTGGGGAATTTGAGCTTTCATCCTGATCTGGCAGTAGAAAGAATCTCTCTGTTTCCTTTCTGAAGTGCTATCACAGGAGACCTAAAGGAAAGTGAGGACTTTCACCATTGCTCACATTACTCTCTCTGTGGTGTCAGTGAAGTCCCCACAGGAAGCTTAATAAAACACATCTACTCTTCCTAGCCAAGATGGTATCAGCAGATGTCTAGTGAGAAGGCGGAATTCCCACACCTTTCCAACAGTAACAGACTATTTTATCACTTAAATAGTAATGGAATGGAATGCACCAGCTTGGTTAGTTTCTGGTGAGATCTCTGTTTTTGGCTTATAGGAGGTGGCTGTCATCTCACTGTGTGCTCCTGTGACCATTTTTTCTGTGGGTAGAGGGAAAAAGAGAATGCAAAAGGTCCAGCATTAGCTCTCTGATGTTTCTATTTATAAAGGACTAATCCTGTCATATCTAGTCCCCACACTTGTGACCTCACTTAACCTTAATTACCTCCTTAGAAGCCCTATCTCCAGATACAATCACACCATGAGTAAGGGCTTTAATATATGAATTTTAGAAGGATTCAATTCAGCCCATAGCATTCTCTAAACAAAAAGGAAATTAGAGAATGACTGCATTACCTTCTAGGCTTGAACATCATGATGAAGCAAGATCCCATCTACAAGGGCCCATGTGGTAAGGAACCTAGAGTAGCAGTCAGCCTACAGCCAGCAAGGCATTTATTTCAATAGCCCTCAAAACACTGGATGCTGCCAGCAATCATTCACTAAGCTTAGAAGAGGATCCTTTATCCAGATAAGCTTTGGTTGAGACCTCAGACCCTTAGACGAACAGTTTAACTGCAACCCTGTGAGAGACCATGAAACAGAGGACCCTTCTAAGCATGGCCATATTCTTGACACACAGAAACTGTGAGATAATAAATGCAACTGTTTTAAGTAACTAAAAAAAAAAGGAAATCATAAAAGAAGAAGTCTTATAACATCAAGAAGGAAGACAAAATATGGTACAAACAAAAATACAGCAAATAAAATATACTGACTTCTCCTCTTTAATTTTATAAGTCATGATTAATGGTTGAGGCAAAAATTATATTACTTTCTGATGTTATCTTAATGTATAAGAATTATTTAAGGTGATTATAAAGGTGAGAGGGAAAGTTATGTAAAGGGATATAAGGCTTCGACACATCACTTGAACTGGTAAATGTTCAACATTAGTAGAATGTAATAAGTTATGGGTATATAATATAATATCTAGAGCAACCACTAACAGAGTTATACCAATATATATATACTATAAATCCTGATAGCTTAATCAAGAAGAAATTCTTAAAAAATGTCACATTACCCATAGGAAGACAGGTAAAAGAAAACAGACAGGAAACAAAATAAGACTTAGATACCAGATTTAAGCCCCAACAGATTAATAATTACATTAAATATAGATGGCTTAAATACACCAATTAAAAGAAATTCATAGGGTAGATAAAAAAAAACATGAGAGCTATATACTGTTCATAAAAAACTCACTTCAAAATCATAATATATTATTATTATTATTATCTACTTATAGGTAGTTGGAAAGTAAAAGAATGAAAAATATATGTCATGTAAATATTAATCAAAAGAAAGCAGGACTGGATATAGTATCTCATAAGGGAGATTGTGGGACAAAGACAATTATCCGAGACAGAGAGAGACATTATATAATGATAAAAGGATGAATACATCAAGGTGATACAGCAATGCTAAGTGTGTATGCTTAAAACAATAAATGTGCAAAATATGTGAAACAACAGATGATAGAACTGAAAAGATAGATAAATCCACAATATTGTGGGAGACCTCAGCAGAATTTTCTCAATAATTGACAGACCAACTAGATGAAAATCAGCAAGGGTATAGAAGTCAACAACATTAACTTTTCAGATTTATTCAACATTTATAGAACATTTTACACCACAACAAGAGAATAAACATTTGTTGTAAGTGCCCATGGAACATATACCGAGATAGATCATATGCTGGGCCACACCACAAACCTAGATAAATTTAAGATAATTAAAATCATACAGTATGGTCTTTGATTGTAATGGAATCTTACTAGAAACCAATATGAAAAATACAATAAGCAAATCTCCAAGTACTTGAAAACTAACCAGTGCATTTCTAAAAAAAAACCCCATAAGTTAAAGAGTAAGTCTCCAGGAAAACAATAAAATACATGAAATGCAATGAAGTGAAAATATATCAAGTTTGATGGAACACAGAGGAATTTAATGCTTAGAAATTTATAGCACTTATTACATATGTGAGAAAAGAGGAAAATCTCAAATTAATAATCTAAACCCTCACTTCAAAAACCTAGAAAAAGCAAAACAAAATAAACTCAAAGCAAACATAAAGAAGAAAATAAAGTAAAAGTATAAATTAATAAAATTGAAAACAGAAAAATAACAGAGAAAACTAATGAAACGAAAGTTGATTCTTTCAAAAATAAATAAAATTGACAAATTTCTAGCAAGATTGACAAGGGCAAAAAAGAGAAAAGACATAAATTGTCAACATCAGGAGTAAAGCAAGGATAATACTACTGACCTTGCAGACAATAAAAAGATATTAAGAGAATATTATCAAAACCTCTACTTTCATAAGTTTGTCAACAGAGATGAAATGGACCAATTACCCAAAAAGCATAAACTGCTACAACTCACCCAATATGTAGTAAATCATTTGAGTAGTCCTATACCTATTAAGGAAATTGAAATATAATGAAATCAGATTTGTAACTAAACTCCTAAAAAAAGAAATCTTCAGGAATAAGTGGTTGTCCAGAGAATGCTACTAAATGTTTAAAGAACACGAATTCTACACAATTTCTTCCAAAAAAGAAAAGTGATAATTTAAAAATTCATTTTATGAAGTTTGTATTACCCTAATACCGAAAGCACACAACCAACAACTACAACAAAAACTACAAACCAGTATGTCTCATGAGAGATGTAAAAATCTTTACCAATGTATAATTAAAATAGAATTCATCAATATAGAAAAATAATTGTTTACCATAACTAAGTGGGATTTATTCACATGATTGGAGACTCATTCGATATTTAAAAACCAGCCCATGTAATTTTGCTTGTTAATAGCCTAAATGAGAAAAATCACAAAATCATATTCTTAAGTCAAAAAAATCTGGCAAGTCCAACACCCATTCATGGTAATGTTTAAAGAAGAAATGGGATTGAAGAAAACGTTAAATATGCTAAAGAATATCTACAAATCACTTATACTTAACATCAAACTTAATAGGAAAGGCTGAATGCTTTGCTTCTAAGATCACCAACTAGACAAGAATATTCATTTTTCACTACCACTGCTCAACAGAGTGCTAGCAGATATAGCCAACACAATGCAAGGCAAACAAGGGAAATAAAAGGCACATGGATAGAAAAGGAAGAAATAAAACTGTCCTTTACTGAAAATGATATGATGGTCTACAAAGAAAATTCTAAAGAATCTACAACCCCCACCAAATAAAACTCCCACAACTAATAAATAATCTCAGTAAGGTTATAGAATACAAAATAAACGTACAAAAATCAGTTCTACTTCTGTATACCAGCAATAAACACCTAAATTACAAATTCAATGCTATTTACAACTGCTCAGAAAAATGAAACGAAATGCAAAGTTGTAAATGGAACAAAACTTCTACATGACTTATATGCTGACAACGGCAAAACACTAATGAAAGAAAGTAACAAAGATGTAAATAGATGGAGAGACATACTTCACTTAATGGATTCATAGATTCATGTATTCGTGGGTTGGGAGACTCAACACGGTAAAGATCTAAGTCTCTCCAAATTGATATACAGATTTTAATGCAATTTTTATAAAAATCTCATTAAGACTTCCTATAGATGTAGACAAGATTGTTCTAAAATTTATACAGAAAGACAAAATAACTAAAATGACAAAAATATTTTTTAAAAAGGATAAAGTGAGAGGAACCTGTCTACCTGATTTCAAAATGTATTATATTCTACAGTAATCAAGATCATGTGGTATCAGTTAGACATATAAACTAATTAATAGTGACTGCTAAGAGTGCTAATTTTCACAGCTGCCATGATTCTAAGGTGTCTGGTTTCCAAGGCTGCTGCACAACTAGGGATTATGAGGGGTGGGAATAGGATATAATATAATATATCCTATATGATATTATATCTAATATCTAATATAATATAATATAATTTTATAAGCACCACAAACACTACAAATACCACACACTTCAACTGTTCTTACACAGATCCACTTTATTTTTTAGGAACAGGCTGTAGATTATTGAATATCTTTTTAATTTCCAGAGTTGTGAATATGTTGATTTTGAAAATTTCTGTCCGTGTTCTCATAGTTTTTGTAAAGAGGGGTGCCTGTGTGGCTCTGTGGGTTAAGTCTCTGCCTTCAGCTCAGGTCATGATCTCAGGGTCCTGGAATGGAGCCCTGCATTGGGCTCTCTTCTCAGCAGGGAGCCGGCTTCACCCTCTCTCTCTGCCTGCCTCTTTGCCTACCTGTGATCTCTCTCTCTGTCAAATAAATAAATAAAATCTTAAAAAAAAAGAAAATAATTTTCAAAGGTCCTTATGCTACTAAAATATTTCTGCTTTTCAAATCTTAATTACCCATGAAAATCAATTCCTGAGTTTCCCAACATTTACATAAAAATACATATCAATTTTACACCATAATTCGCCAGGTACTAGGGTTTTGTTTGCAAGTATTAAAACAATAATGGGATATGTGGTAAAATCTTATGTCATAAAAGCAAGTTGGTATCAGTAATAATTCACTGGTAGGTAGTCTAAAGTTTATGTCTTCTATGGGTGTTGTACCTACCATTGTCTATACAGCAATGTGTTTATATATTTTTTTAAAAGATTTTATTTATTTGTCAGAGAAAGAGAGAGAGAGCGCACAAGCAAGAGGAGCAGCAGGCAGAAAGACAATCAGGCTCCCCGCTGAGCCAGGGCCCTGGGGATCATGACCTGAGCCAAAGGCAGACACTTAACTGACTGAGCCACCCAGGTGTCCCTGTAATGTTCTTATAGATGCCAAAATGTCTGTATATCTAGAATGAGAAGGGGTGAGAATAACAAATAGACCCATCAGGAGTAGACATTTTTTAGAAAGAAGAAAGATTATATCATGTCCAAAATCATAGACAATAGGAAGGCCCTTTAAAAAAGCTTATCTTCCATATTTTGGTCTATTCTTTCCTTTGAAGGCATCCCCAACCATATAAAAGTTATGCATAGGAAAGCACTCAAAGACTATGCCAGAAAAGTTAATATCCCTCTAAGTCCAGATGAAGTGTCTCCTTTTATATATATACACCTGTAACACTTAATTGTTCACTTTAGGAAAGGGAAAAACAGTTGTTGATTCCTGATATGAACCACTTGGTTCACTTTCCTTTGCTTTTCATCTTCTCTCCCTTTCCCATGTTTAGCATTACATTTAAAAACAATTTTGGGCTATTTTAAGCATTCTGGAAGGATGCAGAGACTATTAGAACAAGCACAATGTAGTCAAACATATGTTTGCAGAGCTTATGTCAAATGTCTGTTTTAGCCTCACTATTCCATCTTTTCCTCTCCCTTGCTTGCCAACTGTGAGCCTGGTGCCTCAAAAATTCCATTAGGAGGAGAGTCTCCTACCACCTCGGCAGCTCTCCTCGTCTGGTCTGTGGTTCTCTGGACCTGTTTCATTTGTCGACTCATTTCTTTACACTTTCTGACTTCTAGATAATGGTTGACATCTTTTATTTATTTGGAAACTCTTCTCGTTATCTTCATTTTTCTTGGTTGGTGTTTCTTTTCAGTTTTACTTTGAACTTCATTTTTTAGTGAGACTTCAAAAGAAGAGGAAAAAGACACATGTGCTGTCCTATTGTTTTCTTTTAAGCAAATGAAATGAGGTCATTCTATTTAAATTTGTTTTACTGGTATATAGGCTTATTATACTGTCCTTGTACATTATAATTTTTTAAATTGGTCTTCTTATATCATTTTTCCTTTTTTTCCCTCTTTAGTGTTTTGGGAAGTATAAATATGGCCATAGTCCATCTCAGTTGATATAAATAAATAATATTTATTTATCTGTGATCAGTGAGGCCCAAATAGTTCGACAGTCACTTTATGATTAGTGAAAGGGTTGGGGCTCAGTACAGGGAAGAGGTACAGGAAAGGAGATCCACTCTCTAGGTGTTTCAAACAGAAAGGAATTTAATTCGGGGAATTTGGTTCTTTAAAATTGTAGAAATGTCTGGAAAAATAGAAGGGCATATTACTTTTCAGGAATCTGCTTTTGTTACCTACAAAGCTGATGACCAGGGAATATAAACTGAAGTTAGGACACTGAGAACACTTATTTGAGCAATAACGGGAAGGTGGCTTTCTTCTCAGGCTGACTTCTAAATTGCACTTGGCAGAATCTTGTATCCAAAACCATATCTGCTAGGGAATCTTGAAAATGTAGTTTTCAGCTTTCAATCTCTCTAAATAGAATCAGGGAGAAATGAATAGACTGAGAGCCAGTTCACAGTCACCAAGTGGATGCTGGGCAACAGTCTAGGTCTTTTGATTCATAACTTATTTCCTCTCCTACAACCTTACTGTGGCTTCTCTCTTTATTTCCAAGACCCACATTGTATCACTTATAGCCTTGTTTATATCTTTCCCCCATCACTTACATGGTATCTGTTCAATTTTTTCAAAGACAAAATAAAATAATAAAAAAGTGAAAAGCTTACATTATCCTATAATCATGTATTAACTATCATATATATAGCTGAAATTCAGGTATTTCATTCTAAATACAACTGCCTACCTCTTTTGGGTTTCCTTCTTTTATAATACTAGGATATTGATTTCTTTCTTTCTTTCTTTTTTGCTTTTGAAATTTTATTTAAAGAGAGTCAGTGATTATTTGATTCACTTTCTATCCAGTTACTAACATTTACTTTTCCTTTCTTTTAATGTTATTTTATTTACCATACAGTACACCATTAGTTTTTGATTTCTTAAACAAATTGTATCTCTACCTCTATCTATCTAACTCATTCTTTTTAAAAAACATATCTTCTATCTATCATCTATCATTTTCCCATGGGAGAGCTTTTATTTGTGAAGAGAGACAGAATTTTTGCTTTTTTCTTTGTACATACCCATGTCTTATATTGTCTAATAATGATGTAAGATTTCAAAGTGTTTTCTTGAGACAAGATGATGTAATTATGCAATTTGTTATCATCTAAGGTTTAGGTCAATGCCTAGAACACAAAACATATTGAAACATGAAACCTGTGGTTACTATTAAATTAACAATACAATCTTCTGAAGGTTTGTTTCTGCTTCAAGGAGAAAGAAATGTAGACCTTTTTTGCAAGAAAAGTTATTATTGTCACATTTTTTAAAAAGTGCACTTAACTTTCTTAAGAATGACTTATTTGTATGAGATTTTTATTGCTTCTTTTTTTTTAAGATTTTATTTATTTATTTGACAGAGATCACAAGTAGGCAGAGAGGCAGGCAGAGAGAGAGGAAGAAGCAGACTCCATGCTGAGCAGAGAGCCCAATGTGGGGCTCGATCTCAGGACCCTGAGATCATGACCTGAGCCAATGGCAGAGGCTTTAACCCACTGAGCCACCCAGGCGCCCCAGATTTTTATTGCCTCTTAAGTCCAATTTGAAACTGCTTTTAGTGTCATAGTGAGTATATTCCTCTTTTTAAGTAAAAAGTCAGTTCTCTATTATATATTTTTCCAGTTTTAGTTTTTTTTCTTTTTTTTATATCCGTCCATTGCAGATGGATAGGATAGTAACTCAATCCTTCTTTTTAAAAAAACCCTCCAGGGCGCGTGGGTGGCTCAGTGGCTTAAAGCCTCTGCTTTTGGCTCAGGTCATGATCCCAGGGTCCTGGGATTGAGTCCCGCATAGGGCTCTCTGCTCAGCAGGGAGCCTGCTTCCTCCTCTCTCTCTGCCTGCCTCTCTGCCTACTTGTTATCTCTGTCAAATAAGTAAATAAAATCTTCAAAAAAACCTCTCCATGTTTCATATACTTAAATATTTTCTCAATTTTGGAGTTCTTGCCTTGGAAGTGCTTTTAGAAATTATTTTGGGGGAAGAGTAAAAAAATAGTCTTAGATATGTGTCATTTAGGGCAAAAATTGACATATGAGGAAACATCTTAAGTCCTAAATTCTCGGAAAAACAATCATATATTTTGCTAGTTTATATAAGAAAAAAATTCCTTGTAATTGAATAGGACACTGTAAAAATTGACACATTGGATACATCAGCACATTTTAAACTTTAGCTTAAGTAATAAATCATTTGCTTTCATGTTAACCTGCCTTGATGAACAATGAATTTGTAAACACTGTAAGTGTATTTAAGGGCAGGCAGATTTTGCATCAAATCAGAGATTTAAAAGAATCAGTTACAAGATGAAAATGAAATTTTGATTTTAGGAACTAAGATTTAATTACCAGGGTACTACAACTGTACTTCTGAGCGGATATTGATCAAGAAACCAGCATGCCTAAAATAACATTTAAAAATAATAGAAACAGAAGAGTTATATGTAACCATAACAATATGTTCTAGTCCACTCAGGCAACCATAAAAAATTCCCTAGACTGGATAGATTAAGCAACATCTATTTCTCACAGTTCTGGAGGTTGGGAACTCCAAGATCAAGGTGTTGGCAGATACAGCATCTGGTGAGGACTCACCGTCTGGTTCATAGGCAATTACATTCTTTCTGTGTCCTCACATAGCTGAAGGGGGCATAGCTGAGGGGCTTTCTGGGGTCCCTTTCATAAAGGTGCTAGTCCCATTCATGAGTGATCTACCCTTGTGACCTAATTACCTCCCAAAGACCTCACCTCCCAATATTATCACATTGGGCTTTAGTATTTAACACACTGGTTTAGAGGAAGGACAAACATTTAGTCTATGGCACAGTAGGTGAAGTTTCACTCCATATATAATATTGACTTTTTGTATCTACAATTGTTTCATTAGTATTTTGATATTCAGTGACAATAGCTATATGAAAAGCTATATGAAATATCACACTATCTAAGATACCACAGAATCTAAGTCTCTTCATAGTATACAATAGAAATTTACCCTAGTTATACATAAAGAATTTTCAGTTACTCTTTCAAAAGTAAAAATCCCCCAAATATGCATTCTATTCATTACATATTTGTTTCTTCTTAAAAGACACTTATGAAGTATTTTTAACTTTATGCTTTACTTTGAATAAATAACATCCTCAAATGATGAACCTATACTTTTGATGATAGCAGCAAACTTTGGTCACAAATAGATACTAAAATGATATAAAAGATTCAAATGTAATACAATTTTATTTATAGCTCATATAATAATTCAAGATGACTCTTTTCCACAGGGTGACTCAGGATCCCTGGTTCCTTCTGGATTGTGACTCTACCTGGCATCATATTGGCATCTACTAGTACATGGGGAAATCTTCAAGAGAGAAAGCAATTTGTTAAATTCTTTGCCTAGAATCATTCTCATCATTTTTTGTTCAAGTTATTTAATAAGGACTGGTCACATAACTACAAATGGATTTAAGCAGAGCAAGTGAATGTATTTCTTAACTGGATAGCTACTCCCACAGTCCTTTTTTTTTTTTTTTTCTTTTTTCTCCGCAGTCCATTTTTCTGACCACCCAATTTAACTTTAGTTCTTTGGGTGGGAAATATGTGTCTTTCTTCCTACCTGAAGAACACACCTATTCTGTTCCTAAGGAAAATATCTCAAATTCTGATTAAGAATTTGCATCTTACTCAAAATTAAGATTAAGAACTGCATCTTGCTCAAAATCCAGGATCTCTGGGTGGTGTACGATCCTTTTTATGGTCCAGATGTGGCTTCTTGACTCTTCACTAGCCTGTTAGTTAATTGACATGTCTTCCCCCATACCAAATATACAATGGTGGAAGAAAGGTAGACCATTATGTCAAAAATCCCACAGTAGGCATTACTTCTTGGTCATAGTCAACTGAGAAGGCATTAAAATATCTGATAACAGACTATGGGTTAGGCTTGTATTCTCCTTGAGAAGGATTTTCTTGTTCTCGTTCTGCCTGGTTCCTGATTTCATTTCTAGTTCCTCATCCATTCCCTCCACGGCATCATCTGAAATGGACCTTGGGTATTCTGCCCTCTTGAGGGCTCATCAGCTTTCAAAGCTGATTTCTTACTCATTCAAACTTGGTGCTTCCAAGGTTTAAGGCTTTCCCATTAGCCACTGGCTTTTAGAGAGCGGATCATGTTTTCTTGGTCAATATAATTCTTTCAAAATCTTGATAGACTTCAAAAATACTTGTTTCTAGTTCATTTGTTGTGCCTCTGATCATACCCCAAATTCTTTCCTAGACATTGTTCTCAAGTCTGTCTTGTAATTTTGCTTTCTTTCTCCAAACTTAATAGGTGCTATCATAAAACCATCTACAGCAATAAGCTTGGGTGGGAAAGCAATGTTTTTAATCTGACCTTTGTCACATGGCTGAGTTATTTTTTCTGAAAAGTCTTAACAGTATCTGGAGAGCAAATGTTCTCTGGGCTCCAACAGCCACTAACTTTTCCAGCCCTGCTACTTTTTGGTCAGTCATATATGAGCTAATTTTGTTCTTGAAATGCTTTGCTAAAAACAGCATGTAAAGCCAACACACTCTAGTGCTCAGTCTTCTTCCAACAATTTCTTTAGAACTACAGTTTTATGTGTTCTGCTTTCCAAGTCATCTCAGGCAACAGCTTGACTAAATAATTTGACACTGCATAGCATAGATCCTCAACTTCTTAGTCTGCACTATCTTTTTTCCCCACTGCCTAACTGCTAAGTCCATATCATATATCTTATTGGACTTTTTCCTTCTAAATAGGAGCACTTCACTTTAAGATATCAATTTCTGCACTAGAAAGGGTATGCTAAACAGTGATAAAACATATATGGAAAATGTCTAATTTAATGGCTTGATGTTATAACAGTCCCAGGTGTGTATTCCTGATTCGTGGGCAATTTTTTTTTTCTATATTATGATTCAGGGACCCAAACTCCTCCCATTTTCTGTCAGTTCCTGGGGCCATAATCATTTTTATTTAGTTTGTAGGAAGAGGAGAAGAGCCTGGAGGATGTGCAACATCATTACCTCGGTCAGAAAATGGTACATGTAATTTTTATTCTACTGATATGAACTAGTCACAAGGCCATAGCTAGCTTCAGGGAGGCCTTGGTAATGGAAGCAGCTCCAGCAGTATACAACAGAAATGAAAATGCAATTTTGATGGACAGCTGTTGTCTCTGCTGCATTGTTTAATTAAAGTTTTTATGTCTATCTAGATTATAAAGCATTTATAAAGATAATGTTGTATAGTGTGAATATCTCAGCGATTCTATAATATAAGAAAAATTATCTGTAGAGAAATTAGTGGTTTGCCCAAGATCATATGCTTTGTAAAAATTAAAGCTTGGATATGAACCCAGAACTTCTCTTTCCAAATCTTATGCTCTTTCTGAGAAATTGGTTAGGGAAAAAAAGGAAAGAAAAAGAAATGACTCTTCATGATACAGATTTTGAAATTAATACCTTCAAATCACCTAATAAATAGTTAATGAATTTTTGATTGGTAACACATGGCTGCAAATCTCAGATAGTTTAACATTATATTTTTCTTATAATAATGTAGAATCTATTCCCACTAGTGAATTTAACATGGGTGCATTTTTCTTTCATGACTTTAAAATTGACTCATTTTCAACTAAGTTTTTTTTTTCTTAAATGGAAGGAATAGAATTACTTTTTTGTGAATGGGAACTCACAGTTCATATTTGCCAATCTCTGAATAATAGATATATTTAGAGGTTTATTTAGGACTTCAAAATCAATTTTCCTAATGTGTAGTGCATATTAGGAAATTGTTTCTTATTAGTCATTTATTTCTCTCTCTCTCTCTTTTTAAGGCATTGAGAAATAATTGGTTGGAAGGAGACTGTGGACCAACTGTTCCAGTATTGAAAATACATAAAAAGAAAATTCAATGAAGATAAAATTTCCTCTTTGTGTGTGTATGTGTGTGTGTGTTTTCAAAATCAAATAAATATAGTCAGCATTATGGAAAGAGTTTTGGCTTTTTTCCTGCCTTATCTATATTCTACCCTAAATCTACTAGACATCCACAGCATGAGAAAATTTAAAGTTGAAAGAGTTGTGAGATCATCTTTTCTGACCTCTCATTCAACTTCAGAAATTAATATAATTATAATAGTCTTAACAGAGTTTAAAGAAATGAACTAATAGCATACAGACTTTTTTCTCTCATAGATTATGCAATTTGAACTTATTTCCCTGGTCAAATGATTATTGGTGATAACTTTCTAATTTCCTTGGCAGGGCAAGGAACGTTCTGATGGTCTGCCCCTCCATTGGACAAATGCTTTTGCCAAGTGACTTTTTTCTTTTCTTTCTTTCTTTTCTTTTTCTATTTTTTTGGTGGGAAAGGTCTTACAAATTCTGTGACTTTTCTTAGTTTTTATTATTGCAAATGATCTGAATATATCTTTTATGTGGAAATGGTATTTTCTAATTTACTAAGAGCAAAATGTATTTAATGATCTGCACAAGGGAATATTTTTTTAAGATATTATTTATTTATTTGATAGAGATTACAAGTAGTCAGAGAGGCAGGCAGAGAGAGAGAGAGAGAGGAGGAAGCAGGCTCCCCGCTGAGCAGAGAGCCTGATGCGGGGCTCGATCTCAGGACCCTGAGACCGTGACCTGAGCTGAAGGCAGAGGCTTTAACCCACTGGGCCACCTAGATGCCCCGGGAATTATTTTTGATACTGTTATCATGTCTCAATGATTCCCTGTTGACTAAAGAAAAGATGAAAAACTCAGCAGTTTGTACTATCTTGTTGACATAATGACATTTGCATTCACTATTATAAATTACTTGTTTTTAGACCAAAACTTGCTGTTTGTAGAATTAAAATTCTCCAATAAGTAACTACAACTTCTCTAGGCTACCATAACTTTTCTTAGATATCGGTTTGCCTATACGACATAGTGGATTTGGCAAATAGTTAATTAACATATGCTGTGTAGTAGGGTCTTTGCTAGTTTGACAGTTTCTTGTATGGTAAGATCGATCTTAGATTTTTAATATCAAGGGTGCATCGAATTTGGCCATGTGTCACTATATGTGATTGTAGATAAGTGTTATTTGACAAGAGTTCCAACTTTGTTAGAGATTTATTATTCATGCATTTTTCTTCAATGACTTTGAAAGAAGAAATTTATTAAAGTTATGTAACAACTGAATAGCCTCTACATTGGGATTTGTGGCTCACTGTCTGGAGCATGGTCTAGACAATAGCAAATTCCTCAATTCTGAACAGGCTGCATATAATAAGTTGCCAACTTGAACACTCATTTAGCTGAAACATTGCATTTCATATTTCAATGTTGCATTCCGTTTGATTATACTAAAATGTTGGACATAGAAGTAGAATTCTGGTGTTCTGATCCCATGGTCTTCCTATGAGTTTGTGCTGTTTGGATACAGCCCAGAAAACCTTGAAGACTGCCCAGAACACTGAACACCAACTCCTTGACTGCAAACACTAGACTGTCTATGCGTCTTTCCTGTTTGTTCCATGTTAAACACCAAAGTGAAAAAGCTCAGTACACAATGAATCACATTCTTCTGGTGCATAGGTCATATCCTAGAAGCTAGCTTGGCCATCTTGGTAATTGAGTGAGTTCTTACAGGTGACTAAGGATATTAAAAGTTCATTTGTTGAGAGATATGGTTCCCATAGTTATATACTTTCTCCCTAAATAATGTATACTAAGAAACCAAAGTCATTTAACACCTGAAGCAGTACTTTTTTAAAAAGTACTTTTAAAAAGTACTTTTTTAAAACTAAGATTTTGATAAAATATGTCAAATTCTTATAATTCAACCAACGAATAATTTTAAATGACTTTTATATATCAAATTAGGACAGCTGATTAAGGAAGATATTATCACATTTACCTTTCTTTCTGATTTCTAATGAAAGCACTAAAAAAGATAAAATCCCTGCAGCCAGAGAGAATAGGAAAGGATCTCACTGTGTGTGAGATTTCAATATAGGTCTTCCTATATATATATATACATAATATATATATATAATATGTATATATATATATCTTCCTATATATATATAATACCATGGAATCACATCTTGATAAACCCATTGTAATTTGAAAATGTCATAAATCAAAAATACATTGAATACACCTAACCTGCCAAACATCATAGCCAGCCTAGCCTGTGTTAAGTGCGCTTGCTCTTAACACTTACGTTAGTTGGTAATTGGGCAAAACCATCTAACATAAAGCTTGTTTTATATAAAAAAAGCTTGTTTTATAAAAAAGTGTTGAAATCTATAATTTGTTGAATACTGTATGGAAATTAAGAAACAAGATAATTATATGGGTACAGATTGGTTGTCAGAGTATTGGTGGTTTCCTCTTGTGATCGTGTGGCTGCCTGGGAGTTGCTGGTAGCTGCCACTTACCCAGCATCACAAGAGTATCATACCAAATATTACTAGGTCAGAAAAGAATAAAAATTCAAAATCTGATGTACATTTTCTACTGAATGCATATCACTTTAGCACCATTGTAAAAAAAAAAAAAGTTGAACCATGAAAAATCAGGGACCGTCTATAATCCTTAACTACTCACATGGGTGAGACCAATAGAAAATGAGGTAGTTCGCTCCTCAGAGAGCAGGGTAGGGAGGCACCATATCCTTAGCAGGTCAGTGTCAGGCAGGGTGCTGTTTATAGGAGAATTGGCTGAAAATCTGCATACAAATGGAATTTTTTGATATATATGTATATAGATGTATCTATATACATAGATACATATATATATATATCTCCCCATATATATTTTTATTTTTATTTATTTATTTATTTTGGTGTATACCTACCCAAGAATGCTGTGTAATGCAAGACATTTGAAGTAGATTCTGCAGACAAACTGAGCCTGTGGTCATATGGAAGTCATCTTAGCTCGGGCTACCACAACAAAACCCATAGACTGAATGGCTTAAACAATAGAAATTAATTTTCTTACAGTTTTGAATGCTGGAAGTTCAAGATCAGGATGCCAGCAGTGTTGTAGAGAAAGTTCTTTTCCTGGTGATAGGCAGCCAATTTCTCTCTGTGTGCACACATGGCAGAGCTCTCTCTCTTCTTATAAGACCACAGTCTGGTCAGATTAAGACCCTTATTTATGTCCTATAGACACTATGTTCAGATACATGTTGAAATCCTAAGCCCACATTGGGGTTTAGGATTTCAACATGTGGATTGGGGCAAGGGGCACAATTCTGTCCCTAAGGAAGGTTAAGTATGAAACCAATGTAGACAACTCTCGAGTCTATATGCTATAGTCTAATGAAACACCTTATTTTTAGAGGATTCAAAAGTGCATAAATACTTTTGAGCAAGTACCTTGCCTTTTGTTCTGAGAACCATAGAGAGGAACACCAAGATTTTACCCTTGGAATGTGAAAATGTGGTTTATTTTATAAGAATAATCACTTAATTTTTAATATAACAAATATCCTTTAGAGTTCAGCTTATAAACAGGAGCACTAAAAGTATGGGTAGAAGGGGTCTATTATAAAAAATAAAACTGATAAACATGCAAAAGGAGCTGGGCATGTGAAAGCTGGGCAGCAAAAGTCACTAACCAAGGGAGCTGATTGTGGATGAGCAGGTTGGAGAAGTAGAAAAACCCCAGAAAATGCATATGTCTGGCTACTGAATTGGGGGTTTAGCAGGGAGGTTTGAGGAGAGGTCTGTGAAAACCATCGCCTTGGTATGACTTAATATCTGCCCCAGAGGAAACATTATCTTTAAAATCCTGGACATAAAATAAATCTATGTTCTGCTCTGGAAAGATACACTGTCTTTCCTCTCCAATGCTGTTTGCTGTATAAACATCCTTAAAAAGATAGTCTGGTAAAAAGGCTGTCAATGTTTATTCTCAGGAGACCTTAAAAAAACATGAGACAACTGAAAAGAATTGTCTCCTAAGATCTAGACAGTGTCCTGTACATAGGAGCTTTTCAACAAACACTTGTTTATTAAATGGAGGATGGAGATATATGTGTATACACACACACACACACACATATACATACACACACACATATATACACACAATATTTGCATATTATCGTATATTGATGCCAAGAAGTTAACAAACCCTGAGGATGCTGGAAGTTCTGTGTTTGATATCCTTCCAGACTTTGTGCTATGTGTCTTTTTCTATGACTGGCTCTAATTTGTATCCTTGGCCAATAAAAATGTGACAGTGATTATAACTGTATGCAGTGAGTTCTGTGAGTCTTTCTGACGAATTATTGAACATAAGGGTCATTGTGGTAACCCTGGAATTTGTAGCCAGATGGTCTGAGATGAGGGTGGCCCTGGGGACCTTCAAACTTGCAGCTGGTTCTTGAAGTGAGAGATGTCTTATGAGGACTGTGCTTTCAGATCAAGCAGTTTCCCTAATTCTGGATAACTCAGGTCTTAAAAGGCATTTGTATTATTTGATGGGATACAAAGTGTGTTGACTTTTTAATATGGCATTCCTATTACTAAAGTAGGTTTATTTTATTTACTATGGTGATTCTAATTAGTTGAAGCTCTTTTTGTACAGTATACCTCATTCGGCAAGCACTTATTCTTGCACACCTTTTTCTCATTCATAAAAGACAAACTCCTTATCAACTGAAGCAAACCCAGTCTTGCTCAATTAATGCTTCCAAACCAAAGTCCATAATCTTGGGATGAGATATAGTCATCTGCTGACTCTGAGGTGGACAGTGGAGAATTAAAACGTTAGCTATAAAATTTCCCAAAAACTTGTTAGTCCTCTTGTCTTTCACTTTAAGCCAAATCCATATCTGAGTACAGAGTTAAAGACTTCATTCTGACACAGTTTTTGAGCCTGAAAATTTCAATATTTTTCTTAATGTCTTCTGTGCTTTGCCCATCCCTCTTTCTCTAAACTTAGTGTTGGAATCCTATAAAATATTTGAGATGGTATGCTTGAGTTGGAAAACAGACCTTGATCATGGTTTTGTCAGCAGAATTACTGTTCGTGTTATCTATTGCTGTGTAATAAAATTACTCCAAAACTTAGTGGCTTAAAAAAACACACAATTGTTTTCCCATAGTCAGGGTTCTAGGTGTGGCTTGTCTGTGTCCTCTTCAGAATCTTTCACAGACTTCAGTTAAAGTGTTATCTAGGGCTGTTGTCTCATCTCAAAGTTCAGCTGGGGAAGGAATCACTTCTAAAATTCATTCACATGGTTGTTGGTAAGATTTAATTCCTTGTGGGCTGTTGAACTAAAGTCCTCATTTCTTTGCTATATCAGCCTCTCCAGCATGACAATTGGTTCTTCAAAGACATGATGACATTTTCTTTTCTCTTTTTAATGTCAAACCAATGTTTTTAATATTAATAGTATTGAGGAATGTGAAATAAAGCTAAGAAGCATCAATTCTAAACTTAGATTCATGTCATGAAGGTGTATGTATTTCCAGACAGAGCTCATGTAACTCATTTCATGTTGATTTTGTAGCCAATCTCCACTTAAGACTGAACCTTCTGTACATGGTTTATAACTTCCAAGTCATATTCAGGAAGAAATCTATCTAGTATTATATAGATACTGAATATGACAGAACATATTTCAAATCTTTTGTAACCTATTCACAAGTGTGACACTATATCATTTTTGCTTTATGCTATTTGTTAGAAACAAGTAACTAAATTTAGTCCACAATCAAGAGGAATTGATAATACTAAAGTGTGAATATTAGGAGACAGAGATCATTGAGGACCATCATAGACCATCATAGACATCTACCTACAACACTGCCTGTATTTCTAAGGTTAGAGCCTTAGTACAAGGCTGCACCTAGCTTCAAGAGAGGGTGGGAACTGTCTTGTTTATTAGAGTCTGCCATGCATTTAGCTAAAAAATATGGGGTTTGTTAGGAGAGAAGGGAACTTGCAGATGATTGGAAGTCTCTGCAATAGTGGCCTTGATAATTTACTTCCATTTTCTAAAGCTTAAATAAATATTAGTAATGTTAGGAAGATAACATTTCACAGGAGATACAAAGTACCTCGCACGTGGGAAGCACCACAAAGGTTGAGTTTCTTTCTCTTCTTCATTACTCATTTCTAACCTAAATTAACCTGCCATCATATGAGAATTCCTTTTCCTATACTCTTGAATATAAGTGGTTGTTGGTACCATGATTCCAACGATAGTCTATTTCACTATAAATTGACCCACTACATTGTTTAAAATCTCTTATATTTAAATTGTGTAATTCATATTGAGCCTAAATTCGCTTTCTATAAATTTTACCAGTTGATTTCTTCTATATCTACTTAACAATGAGTTTTCTTTACTTGTATTTATTCCCCTCATGTGAAATAGTTACAAATAGATACTTACTTTGTTATATAAATCATTACATTTTTTTTACTTGGTTTTACTTTGGATTTTATCTTAATTAATAAATGTAATACCATAAAATTAGATTTCTCACAATCACATTAGGAAAAGAGCTATTTCTGGAAGGTCTCAGCTCCCCCCCCCTTCATTTATGGGTTTCTTTTGTAGTTAAAGCTTGTACATGTTCTCATCCTGTCTTCTTAAATTGTACCTCTTTTACAAAGTGTGATCAGGTCTCCGGTTCTGGAAGAAATGACTTGTAACCAGAGCTCTTTTTGTTTCTCTCCACACCTGTCACAATGGTGGACTGGTGCAGGAATCATTCACAGCCCTCTGTTAGCAGGGCTTTTAGACTGATACTCTAGGACTCAGAGCTACTCTCTCATTGCCCCTTCTTAACAAAGACCTCCTGCTCTAAACACTGTAAGACAGTCCCTCTAGAACAAACTCTGTCCCCCCCTCAGGGTCTTCCCTCTAACCTTGAGCAACATGAGACTGCACCCCAGCCCAAGCTGCCTTTCTTCAAACCTCAAGGAAGTCCTCAATGGTCAATTTTGAGAGCAGACACTGTCTTGTATGCTCAATGACTTCTAACATAAAGACAACCACTTATCTTGTCCAGTTAGTATACTTCCTATTCACCAAAAAGAGGCATATTCTCCCCTCCTGTGTACACTTCTGCCTTGTCTTGTACTTGCTCTGCACTTCTTCAACTCTGACATCCCTCCACATTCTTGATGCTATCTACAATTGACCTGTAATTTGACTGTGAATAAACTCTCCAACATCCTTGGCTTTTCTGAGAATGTCCCTTTTTCCTTCTTCCTTCTGCCACACTTCCTCAAGGACACTAAAAAGGCCATCTTCAGGAAAGTTGATCATTCTTACATACCTTACAAACCAAGTAGTAAGGTAAGCTGGTCAACCATCCTCTGGCTCCCTACTGCTTCTGTCAGAATATCACTCCTTCACTCTAAGATCTTTGACTAACCTCTGCCCTTTCTCATTACTGTCGCCTACAGAATTTCAGATCATTCTCCTCAAACTCATGGGTATTTGGCAGCCAGTCTCTTACAGAGTTGCACTTCATCCCCATTTCTGCCAAAATCTTTAGGGATTTCCACCAGTGAACATCTGACATTGAGTAGCATCATGACCTCCGGGCTTTCTCTTTATCTTGGTGGGACTTCTACTACACTCCATTTCAACTACAACACTTAAAAGAGGAAAGAAGAAAACTCTCATTACAATGTAAGTAGTATTTCAACTCTTTAAAATTTGAAGAAGAATCATAGATATTGAGAAAAATAAGACATTGGTTTCATACTCTTACTTCTTTTTAGATGGATACAAGACCAGAATTTCTACTCCATCCCTGTGCCCTGATCCACATTTGCTGCAGAAATGCAGGTGGTGTTCATAGTCATTTTAGATGACTCAGTTCCTTAATCTGGTGAATCCTATTTTTTTCTTTACTGATTTTTGTTCCAAATTTCTTCAGAGTAATGCAGAAAGTCTTTTATATGTCAAGGTTAATAAAAATCAGAAGGAGGAATAAGCCCAGGATGTGAACTGTCATGCAATATTTAAAATAAATGACAATTTGATTTCCTAGATTTTTGCGAAATATTTGTGATGCATTTTCAGAATGCCTATGGTTTTAGGAGGCTTCACAGGAGAAACTGAAATGAGGAAAATGCTTTGTAACAAGGCATTTTTTTTTTTTTTTAATTTGGGAGATGCATTGGTCTTTTTGTCATAAAAGCTTTGGTTTATAATCAGGAGAACTCATGCCATAAAAATTTCAAAACCAAGAATTTGTTTCCATAACATTTTTGTTGTCCTGATAACAAGAGCTTGACACTCCAGTTTGGCTTTTGTTTTAAAACTTTTCTGTGTATTCCCTGCCAGAGAAAAAACTGGAAGTGCCATGTATAATTTTTTACTTTTGAAATAAAGTCTTCTTTGGGGAAATTTTTATTTATTTATTTATTTTTTACTATGAACAAGCATCATCTACTCTGTTGCTAATGAGTCTAAAACAGGAAGAGATTCTGATTCAAACAATGATAGTGCATAGCATGGCCAAAAGAAGGAAAACTCCTGTCTTTTGACAATATGCATTCTAGCAGATGTGAAGTGATAATCACATTTTGGTTTTGATTTTATTGTCCTAATGATTAATAATGGTGAGCAGATTTTAATGGACCTCCTGTTCATTTTATTTCTTTTTTGGAAAACTGTTCGTCTCTTTTGCACATTTTTAATTGAGTTATTTATTTTTTTTTTCTATTGAGTTGTATGTTCCTAGAATATCTTAAGTATTAACCTTTTATTGAATACATTGTATCTCAATATTTTCTCCCATTTCCATAGGTTACCTTTTCATCCTGTTGATGGTTTTCTTTGCTGTGCAGAAGCTTTGAAGTTTGATGTTGTCCTGCTTCTTTATTTTGCTTGTGTAGTTTTTGCTTTTGTTGTCAAATTAAAAATAATCATTGCCAACACCAACATCAAGGAGCCTATCTTCTATATTTTCTTCTGTTAGTTTTATAGTTTCTGGTCTTATTTATTTATTTATTTATTAATTAACAGAGAGAGATAGAGTGAGCACAAGCAGGGGGAGGGACAGAGGGAGAAGGAGAGGTAGGAGCATTCTCCCTGCTGAGCAGGGAGACAGATGTTGGATTTGATACCAGGACCCTGAGATCACGATCTGAGCTGAAGGCAGACACGTAACCAACTGAGCTACTCAGGTGCCCCATAGTTTCTGTTCTTACATATAACTCTTTAATCCCTTTTAAGTTGATTTTTTGTATATGGTATAACATAGGTGAAAATTTCATTATTTTCTTTGTTGATACCTAGTTTCCCCAGCACCAGTTGTTAAAAAGACTGTTACTCATTGCACAGTCTTGGCTGTTTTGTTGAAAATTAATTGACCACTTATATGTGGGTTTATTTCTGGGCTCTTTATTTTGTTCTGTGGACCTATGTGCCTATTTTTGTGCCAATACCACACTCTTTTGACTACTATCACTTTATTTAATACAGTTTGAAATCAGGAAGTGTGATGTCTCCTACTTTGTCCTTTTTTTCCAAAATGACTTTGGTTTTCCAGGGTCCTTTGTGGTTTCCTACAAATTGTAGGTTGTTTTTTTTTTTAATATCTCTAAGAAAAATGCCATTTTATTTTTGAGAGGGATTACATTGACTCTGTACATCCCTTTGGGTAGTATGGACATCTTAACAGTATTCTTCCAATCCATAAGCACAGGATATATTTCCATTTATTTGTGTCTTCTTCAGTTTCTTTCATCAATGTGTTATAATTTTTAGTGTAATGGTCTTTAACCTCCTGGTTAAATTGATTTCTAGGTATTTTATTCTTTTTCATGTTATCACAAATAAGATCGGTTTCTTTATTTTTCTGATAGTTTGTTGTTAGTATATAGAAACACAACTAATTTTTGTATATTGATTTTGTATCTTGCAACTTCATTGAATTCATATATAATTTGTAGCTTTTTTTTTTTTTTTTTTTTTTTTTTTTGGTGGAGTCTTCTTATGTAAGATCTTGTTACCTGCAGATATAGTTTTCTTTCTTTCCTTCTGATCTGGATGCTGTAAGGGCCTATTTAGCCAGAGCAGCCCCACCCCAGTTGAACTGTCATTTTGTTGTAAAACTTAAATTGACTTTGCCCCCTACTCTCCCCCGCCAGGGGAACTTACCTAAAAACAAGTCCCAGAGACCAGTCCCAGGTAACAAAGTCCACGTACCAGGGTGGGTCAGGCCAGGTGGAGGTATTCAATCAGTGGGGATGCATACTGTCTCCTAGCTACCAAGGTGATGGGCTAGTTTCTATGGCGACTGTGGGGTGAATTGTAATTCAGTTAGCCGCCTATGTGTGGCCAGGCCCAACCACAGGCATGGCCTTTGCTCTATAAAAGTTAGTCTGGAATGCAGGGAGAGGTCGCCCTCTCTGTAAGAGGTGCAGCCTTGGCCGGCCAGTTTGATTCCTGATGCTTGGTGAGAAATAAAGCTTTGCTTGACCTTCACTTTGTATCAGTCTCGCTCCTTTAATCACAGACCCATTATTGGGGTACCCAATTTTGGGGGACCCAACAGATGCCTTTATATCTTTTATTGCCTAACTAGTCTGTTTAGGACTACAATATTATTTGAATAAAAGTGCAAGAGTGAGCATCCTTGTCTTATTTATAATCTTAGAGGAAAAACTTTATGAGTTTTCCACCATTGAGTCTGATATGAGCTGTGGGTTTCTCATATATGGTTCTTATTATGTTGAGGTACATTTCTCCTATGCCTGGTTTGTTGAGAATTTTTATCATGAAGGAAAACTGAATTTAATCAAATATTTCTCTGCACTGAAGATAATCATATGATTTTTATGCTTCAGTTTATAATGTGGTGTGTCAGACTTACTGATTTGTCTATGTTGAACCAGACTTATATTCCTGGAATAAGTCCCACTCGAAGTATTGTTAATTCAGTTTGCTAATATTTGTTTAGGATTTTTGCATTTATGTTCATCAGTGATATTGCTTATAATATTCTATTCTTGTAGTGTTCTTGTCTGGCTGTGGTATTAAGGTCATAGTGGCTTTCTAAAATGCATTTGGAAACATTCTTTCTTATTTTATTTTCTTGGAAGAGTTTAAAAGGGATTGGTATTAATTTTTCTTTAAATGTTTGATAAAATTTACCAGTGAAGCCAGCTGGTCCTGGGCTTTTCTTTGTTAGAAGCTTTTTGATTACTGATTCAATCTCCGTACTGAATGTGGTCTGTTCAGATTTTCTATTTCTTTATGATTCAATCTTGGTAGGTTGTATGTTTCTAGGAATTTATCTATTTCTTCTAAGTAACTGAGTTAAGTGGTATATATTTTTTCATAGTAGTTTCTGATGATCCTCGGTATTTCCGTGTTATCAGTTGTAATGTCTCCTCTTCCATTTCTAATTTTATGATTTGGGTCCTCTTCTCCAGCCCCCATCCTCCATCTGCCAGGTTTTGTCAGTTTTGTTTATCTTAAAAAAAAAACAAAAACACCCAAACAACTTTTACTTTTATTAATCTTTACTATTACCTTTCTGATTCTTATTTCATTTACTTCTGCTCTGATCTTTATTCTTTACTTCCTTCTACTAACTTTGAGCTAGGTTTGTTCTTCATCTTCCAACTCCTAGAGGTATAGTTATGTAAATTAGGTTGAATTCTTTCCTTTTTCTTAATGAAGGCCACTATTGCTATAAACTTTTCTCTTAGAACTGCTTTTGCTGTATCCCATACATTTTGACTTGCTGGATTTCTTTTTACATTTGTCTCAAGATTTTTTTAATTTTTCTTTTTGATTTCTTCTTTTACTCATTGGTTGTTCAGGAGTACCTCATTTAATTTTCACGTATTTGGGAAATTTTCAGTCTCCTTCTTCGAGCTGATTTCTAATTTTATACCATTGTGGTTGGAAAAGATGCTTGATATTATTTCAGTCTTCTTAAACTTATTAAGGCTTGTTCTGTGTCCTAACATATGGTCTGTCCTGGAGAATGGTTCACATGTGCTTGAGAAGAATGTATGTTCTGCTACTGGATGGAATGCTTTGTTCATGTTACTTAAGTCCATCTGGTCTAATGTGTAATTTAAGTCTAAGGCTTTCTCTCTTCATTGTTTTAAGTGGGACATTGAACTCCATTACTATTATTGATTGCTATCTGTTTCTGTCTTCCGTTCTGTTAATATTTGCTTTATATTCCTATGTGCTCCAGTGTTAGGTACATAAGTATTTACAATTGTTATATTCTTGTGATGAAGAGACCTCTTTGTCATTATATCATGACCATCTTTGTGTCTTGTTATAGTCCTTGGCTTAACGTCTATTTTGTCTGATACAAGTGTAACTATCCCTGCTTTCTTTTGGTTTCCATTTTCATGGAATAGCTTTTGTCATCCCTTTATTTTCAATGAATGTGTGTCCTTAATGCAGCAGCTGGGGAAGTCAGAATGGGGGATGAACAGATTAGCTACCATAAGGAAGAAATGGAGGCTGCTTGTATTTGCTTACTCGCTCTGTGGTGAACCAAAGGGAATAGTTACTGGGAGTGCTCTTGTGCCCAAACAGAACCTGTGTTTTGTATGGCCCTTGGGTACTCACAAATACCAAGCCCTATGGGCTCCCAGAGCAAAGTTGGTGTGCTAGATGTATGGACAGACTCCTTTCAGGGACATTCTGACACTTGGTTTTATTGTTGGCACAAGCCAAATTGAAAAGTGGAAGTGCTCTTTGGCTCTTTTAGTTTCTAGGGAGGATCACCTCAGTGCTAGATAAATATTAATTAGGAGTCAAATCCTGGGGCATTAGTTTGTAGAGTATGCAGTCAAACCCCTTCCAGGGAAAGACTGGGAGATGGGCATTTTTGCCTCTTCCCTCTACACTGGGCCTTGGGATATAGCCATGGTGAGTGGACTGTGTTTATTAACGACTGCTTCCTTGTTTGCTATAGACCTGTGGGACTTGTGAACTAAGTCCTGTTGGCTTTCTGAGGTAGGTGATTCAGTGGAAATCTTAAAAGTTGCTCTGCTTAGATGTGAGTTCTAAACCTTTTGCTTCTCAGGGACAAGCTGAGAGTTGAGGTTCCTCTTAATTGTACAGCACTGTGCGGGGGTATAGTTTATATAGTTCTCAGCCTTTCTTCTGCATTTCAAAGGAGATATTTTCTCAGTTACCCAATGTGTTGGAGTCACTCAGCTAGTTCTGGATTTCTCTCTGATGGAATTGCTCTGTGAGTGGCTGTTTGTTGGAGGAGTTTGTTGTTTGTGTTCATTGGAGGAGTGGAATTTAGGTGCCTCCAATGTTGCAATAGTGGTGACATGGAGATACAATTATAATACTGATGAGAAAAATAGAAAAGGGGAAGCAATGAAACTTAGAAAATGATGATCCAGTCATAAAGAAAGAAATTACTGAGTTATCTTTTATAACTTATATGAAATTTAAGTCCCCTAGATGCAAATCTGGCCATCGATATCTGTCTAGTTCTGATATAATTTGCTTATGGACAAGTTAGTAGAAGTACATTTTTTTGTTGCCATGTACTGGCACATGCTTGTGAAGTGAACTGTATTTTTTGTTCCTTAGAATTTGTGTCAATTTTAGAATAAGGAAATGAATCTGAAGAGTAATATAAGTGAACATTCCCAAATATTAAAAAAAAAAAAAAAGCAAAATTGTGATTTGGACTCGATCTCCTGTTGTCATTATATGAAGAATTCTTCAAGTTTTTCTGAAGAAAGGGAAAATGAGTAAACATGTTTCTTATATTTAATGAATTTTGGCCCCAAATTGACAAATGTTTTTGAATATCAACTCAAAACTATATGACTGCCAGCAATTGGCAATTGCACATTGCAAAATGAGTTTTAGTGTTCTGAAGGGAAATTCCAAGACCCACAGTTGGTGTACTAAATTCAGGCTATGTCTATAAACACTACCTTGGAGTAACAAACTGTCTGGTATTCCTCACCATCTTAAAAACACATTGGAATATTTAAAAAAAAAGTTAATCTGGTATAAATCGTGTTGTTTGAAGTGGCTTCCAATCCAATATTGAATGGAAATGGTGATTTGGTAACTATGTGCAAATTCCTGGAACAATGATGTCTCTGCCAATCAAACCTTTTGATTTGCAGTTAATGAGACAATGATTAAAACCTTAGTACTGTGCCTGGTACATAGAAATTTTCAAGGAATGTTTTCTTTTGTACCACTTTCACTGAGGGCCCAGTTCCAGAGCAGAGTGCAGGAGAGGAGAAATGAGAAATCATGGAATTCTGCATGCTGTTAGAGATGTCACAGATGTCTTTTTTTGATTCTGCAGTAAGTTCACAGTAAAAAAGAAGGCTGTGAAGATCATTCAGACCCAGTAGAAAATCAATATTATTTACATTTCTATATTTTTCAAAAGTCAAATGATACACTATTTTGCATATGGTACAGCTAAGAATGTGTGCTGAAATAAGTAAACTAAACCCAAAGATTGTGTGTATATGAAACCCACGAACTACTAATTAATTCAGCATTTTCTTTTTATTTATTTCTTTTTACAATGGACAATCTGGTGATATTATAAATTTAATTAAAGAAGTTGATCATTTCTTTCCTGTAGTGGATATTTTATTGTTATATGGAAACAAATAAATTACTGGGAAAGTTTGCTTTTAATGATCTAATACTTACATTTTATGATCTGGAAAAACATGTTTTGTAGAGCAGAAAAATAATTGATATCAAATGATTGCATTCTCTTGGAATAGGACAAGGAACAAATATATTTCTATGCAAAATAGAACTTGCCCTTCATGTTGTCAACAGTCAGTTCTCCATGTAAACAATAGGATAATCTCTTGATTCAATAGCTGTATCTCTACTACTGGCTTCTTATATCAGCCACAGCTGGAGTGTTAGTTTCCTACAGCTGTCATATCAAAGAACCACAAACCAGTAGCTTAAAGAACAGAAATTTATTGTTTCATAAAGAGAATAAAGCCTGAAGTCTATAATCAAGATGTTGGCAATGTTGATTCCTTCTGAAGACTCTGACAGAGCTTCTGTTCCATGCTTATCTCCTAGCTTCTGGTGATAGATCAAGATCTTTGGACTTCCCTGGCTTACCTACTTTTATTTTTACCTCATCTTCATGTGGCATTTTTTTTTTTCTGTGTCTTTGTGTCTTCGCATGGTCTTATTCTTGTAAGTACACCAGTAACATTGGACTAGAAACCCATCCTATGACCCCATCAATTGCATCTGCAAAAACCTTGTTTCCAAATAATATCACATTCTGAGGTACTGGGGATTAGGACTCTAACATATATTTTGGGGGGTAAGCGATGATTCAACCCCAATGAGCTGGGGAAACTGATGGTAATTTTACTTTATTTTTTTGCTTCTTCATTTTCATCTTTGTCTTCTTATATCATGAAGAAAAAATGGAGGATATTTTATGCCTATAGAAGATGAAGTTCTAGAATTTGGCTTCTTGAGGAGAAATAGGAAGCATAGCTTAATTGCTGATTATTCCAGGATATGCCCTCCCAGATGTAGCCAAGTAAACAGAGTTGAAACTTAGCATGGTATGAATAAAACTTAGAAAATGAAGTGAATGCAGGAGAGACTTCAGAGAAACAGCATTGTTAGTGCTACCCACAGGCCAATATGGCAGGCCTGACTAGAGATAAGAGGGAGGATGAAGGTTGACAAAGGCTGACAGGATTCATGATAATAAGCCAGGCCTGAAAAAAGACCCTTTTGTA
Source organism: Lontra canadensis (assembly GCF_010015895.1). Lineage (NCBI taxonomy): Eukaryota > Metazoa > Chordata > Mammalia > Carnivora > Mustelidae > Lontra > Lontra canadensis. The sequence continues at coordinate 15,901,940 of NW_022631023.1, forward strand.
AAAGCAGAAGTTGGGGGACAAGAACCAAGTGAGTAACTGCACTCAACACTAACTGAAGAGATCATTAGGTCAAATAATGTTGGGAAATGAAAACTGGAACTTAGAAAAATTCTGAATATTACAAAAGGCAGGTACATAGGTCCTACAAAAAGGCTTGAAAGATAAAACAAACAAACAAACAAACAAAAGACAAAACAAAACAAAACGGGATAAAGGGAGATTGACAAGAACCGAACTGAGAGATAAACAATTTAGACATGCTATCAGGTCACTGAGGAAGGAGATGCCCCCCCCCCCAAAAAAAAAACGCACAAAAACCGAACAGACAAACAATGAAGTCATCAGTCTAGAGAGAGCCAGAGATGAGCATTAGGGGAACATAGATAATGAAAACCTGTTGCAGTTCCAGCGAGGAAGCTATAAAGTTTGCAACCAGTTCCATCTTGGACTGTACAAATGAGAGCTAGCCCAGGGGTTCACTTGTTAGAAAGGCAAGCGCTCCATAAAGGTACTGAAGGGCCTGCAGGAGGTGGAGACAGAAAAGAGGATGAGAACATGAGTCCACACAGGTGTTATAATTTTCGTTCTGGCCATCAGCCTGAACAATCTGGTTGACTCATCACCCTCAGGACCAAGTTGAGGAATCTAGTTTGAATAAATCTGAGAATTCTCAGAGAGTAGTAACAGTCTCTTTCTCCAAATGGCGGGGCGGGGGCCGGGGAGGAACACATATGTTAGCTCTCTTCTCACAGTCTTTAAGCTGGCAAAGTAGCCATCTCTTTTTTTGTCTTGCTCTTCTCAGCTACATGCCTTCATTCTCAAGGTTTCACCTGCAAGAATGGACCAAAATTCATCTAATTTTCGATGCAGGCTGTGACAGTGGCCCTCTGTCTTCTTGATTGGTGGCTTAAGATAATGGGAGATTAGAGGGAACCTCCAAGAGGTGGGGGAGGGCTAACCTTCAGATTCCCACTCAGCACTACAGTTTCAGCTAGTCCCTCCCCAGGACTCCCTCCCACCCTGCTAGCCTCTTCATCTCCCGGGACATGGTCCCAACTCACAGGGCGTATAAAGCATACGGGAGGCTCTTTGGGTAAGACTAAATATCTGGATTTTACTTATGAGGTGAAAAATGCCATGTATTGCCTTCTTTGATTAATGGAATATATACAAATTTTTGAGGAAGTTTGAATATAAGAAGGAACTCTGTCAAGGAAAGATTTGTGATATAAGCATCAGATATAATTTTAAGAAATGCTCTTTGTTCAAATGAAAGGACAGAGGGTAGAGTTAGTCATAAATGAGCTCTTCTGACATGTTTCTGAAAACGCACATATAAAATTATTAATAATTTATAAAATATTCCTGAGTCTCAAAAACAGTAAAGCTAGTAAGAAAGATAGAAGTAAATTCAATGCCATTGTTATATGTATATTAAAAGTTAGCTTAAAAATGGGGGATGAAGAAAGAAAGCAAAAAGCAAGTCTGGGGTGCCTGGGTGGCTCAGTGGGTTAAAACCTCTGCCTCTGCTGACCTCTCATGACCTCTGCTCAGGTCATGATCCCGGGGTCCTGGGATCGAGCCCCACGTCGGGCTTTCTGCTCAGCGGGGAGCCTGCTTCCTCCTCTCTCTCTCTCTGCCTACCTTTCTGCCTACTTGTGATCTCTGTCTGTCAAATAAATAAATGAAATCTTTAAAAAAAAGAAAAAAAGCAAGTCAGTTTTGGTGAGAAGTAGCTATTAATGGTGATGAATTGATTTTTTTTTTTTTTTTGAAGATTTTACTTATTTATTTGTAAGAGAAAGAGAGAGCACAAGCATGAGGAGTGGCAGGTAGAATAGGCAGAGGGAGAAGCAGGCTCCTTGCTGAGCTAGGATCCTGCTCTGGGACCGGATCCTAGGACCCTGGGTTCATGATGTGAGTCAAAAGCAGACACCTAACCAACTGAGCCACCCACGCATCCCAATGAACTGTTCTAAACTTCAACATACATTTGGCATAAAAGAGAAGTCATATATATGTATATGTTTGTATGGAGAGTATCTCCAAAACTGATAATGGTAGGCAAATAAATCAGGGATTAGGGAAACACTGAGTGATGGGGGTTCAGAAATGGGACAAGAAACAATTGTCTCAGTTATACATGTGGAGGGAGGATGAAAGATGAGAAAGTTATGGTGGTTAAGGGGAAATTTGGTTTTATCTACAAGATTTTATTTCTTTAAAAAAAAATCGGAAATATGTGACAATGTTACCATTGCTAACCCTAGATGGTGTGGATATGTCTCTGTTACAGTGTTCTTTACCATATAGTGTGTTTCTGTCATTTTAAAGGTGAGTTAATATAGTTGACTTGACCATAGCAATGATTCATCCCCCTTATTTTTTTTATCTTTGTGTTTGGTATCAGAGGTTGGAAGTGTTTTTAAATGATACATTAAGGATCAAATGATAAAGGAGGGTCTATCTCCCAAAAGACATATTGTTGCAGAGTTTCTGGTAGTGTAATAACTGCACTGGAACTTTGTGGGTCCCCATAATCTAGAAGCATAAAACCAAAATAACAAACCAAAAGAGAAGGTAAGTATTTTTTATTCATCCTGCAGAATTCATGATTTTCCCCTATTCCTGTACTGGTTCTGTACATATTTTCCCCCGGTTCTGTACATACTTTTGATTATATCATTTGGTCTCTTTTATCCTTCAATCCGAGATCTCACTCCCCTAGACCACTTTTTTAGTATGTTTAATGTGCATCTTTTTTGCATGGGGGTTTTGTGAAAAAATGTGCATCATGTGGTGTACATGTAATTTCAATTCATGTGGGTGTGTTGATGTTATCTGCTTCTATTTTTTCATTATATTTACTAAAAACTTTTTAATACCCAACCAAAATATTTTGAGTAAAACAAATTCATTGCATGAGATTCCATGATGTTCATCCACCATATCTTGCTTACTGAGCCATGTTTCCCATAGGAGATTCGCAGATGGCCCTCCAGTTCTACCATTGCAATGAACCCCATAGCTTGTCCCCTAAGGACCTGTGTGAGAAGATCTTTGAGCCATATACCCACCAGCAGATTTGTGGGGTTATGCAGACTAACACTTTTTTATTCTGCACTATCTGTAGAGAGATTTGCTCTCTAAAATGGTTCTATTTGCTAGGGTTCATATATTCCTGAATTCTCATCAACACATGGCACACTCTAGCTTTCTAGTCTTTGTCTAAAAGGTACAAAGTGAAATCTTGTTTTAGTTTACACATGTCACATTACTAATGATATAATCACTTTGAGTATTTCTTTAAAAAGAGATTTTATTTATTTATTTGACAGTGAGAGAGGGAGCACAAGCAGGGGGAGAGGCAGAGGAGGAGGGAGCAACAGGTTTCCCACAGATCAGGGAGCCGAACTTGGGCTCAATCCCAGGACCTCAGGATCATGACCTGAGCCTAAGACAGATGCTTGACCGACTGAAACACCCAAGCTCTCTTTATATATATCTCTTTCTATGTTTTTCTGATTTCTTCCAAAAATAGTCTGTTCATGATTATTGTTTTTTTTTTTTTTCCTTAGGGGCATCTTTTTCTATTTACTTGTTGATTTACAGAAATCTATTATATATATTATATATTTTTATGTATTTGTTTATTATATATTGCCTAAATATACCTCTATTATATATTTTCTATGTATTAGATATTTATATTTTTATATTTATTTAGAAATGTAGAAATTTCAAGTATCTTCTGCCATTTTGCCATTTTCCTCTGAACTTTGTCTATTCTATGATTCGCTGTTTAGAAATCTTTATTTTGATGTGATAAAAGTTATATCATTTTTGCCTTAAATCTGCTTTTTTGGTATATTTTAGAGATATCTTTCTAAGACCCTGCCACAAAGATACTCTATGGTATTTTCTTTCTAATTGTACTGTTTTACTATTCCCATTTCAGTCTTTAATTTATCTAGAGTCCAGACTCACATGTGATGTCATGTAGAAATCCAGGTCTACTTTTCCTTTTTTATAGTATGAACCCTCTCCAAATTGAGAGCTGATTGCAACTATAGGTTAAAAAAAGGATTATAACAACAATAGCAACAAATATGGCATTTTCAATAAAAATCTCCTACATGACCCAAATAAGTACAGAACAAAGAAAGAGAATTACTTGGAAGAGCCAAACAAATTTATACCCTGCCAAAATACCATTAGCCAAGCATCACTGCTTTATATTTGACATTTGTAGAATTATAGACCACTAGGAAAACTTCAGACTAAGCTAACAGAAGCTACCGGCAGACGGGGGACTTCTCTTGAATCTTAATGGCTTTCATGTGGATGTTGACTGATAGAAGGAGAAGGAAAACCTCTTTTTGATAAGGTACAAACAATTGTTTCAAGCACCCTGACTTCACCTTGACCTGTTTCCAGATGATTTATTTAATCCTATAAATAGCTTCAGCTTAGACAACCCTTCACCCTTGGCTTTGCGGCCTCAATTCCTTTCCTATTTATATCTTTGGAGGCTGGCACTGCTTGTTCATGTAACAATGACTACTAAATCTAGATCTTTTTATCTTCTGCCCAACCTCCCCCAAAATGCTGATGTTCAGAGTGTTGTACAGTAGACAGAGTATCCATCAAATCCATCGTGCTGGCAGACTGGCTGACTTCTGCGTTTATGGAATTCAAAGACTTGCCAAGTAAATAAATAGAGCAAAAAACACATCCAAAATTAGACATACCCCTAAATAAGTTATTGTAGGTAATTTGCCAAGAGCTTTTCTTCCCTGTCTCCCAGACTGACTGTATTTAAGGTCAAAAGGTCACAGCATTTTATGCCTGCCAGATTCTAGCATCCGGTGATTCCATCTGCCTAAAGAACTTTCCTGCTTATCACAGCAAGCCTAAGGAGTCTGTTTGAATTTATTGAAGGCTTGTTCAGCAAACCTGCCAGAGCTTCTAGCCTATTGCTCATAACCAGTAGTGTTATCTTTGAGTCCAGAGCACAGTTTATTTTTCCTCAGGAAGACAGATATTAAGGCAGTGAAGGGGCACACATTGTCTTTCTAGCCAATGATGAAAAATTGAGTCCCAAAACTAACTCATACGAGGGCTTATTTTGTAGTTTCTCAGCTACTGGGTCAATCTGTCTGATTTCTAAATAGTTTCTGTTTTTGTTGGGGAATTTTCTTGCTTTGCAGAGAGCAGTAGAGGGGAAGGTGTAGAAAAGCTGGATAGGGTAAGAAGAAATTGGGGTTCCAAACAACTGATAATGAGATGCCTTCCCTTTCAAATCCAAGAAAAAGGAAGCTTTCATGGTTGTTAAACTAGTCCAATTTCAACTAAACTTAAAAGATTAACTTTTAGAAAAGTACAAAGCAACGGAATTTGCTAAGATGCTTTCCCAATCATGGTGAAATTTTAGAAAATGATAAATAAATACACGTTTGATATACTTTTAAATAAATATGAAGTATTTTAGCTCTAATTCTAATTGATTCTAAAAGGACATGATCAAGGGAGGGTCTTGCATGCTGCACAGTGAACTCTAACTACCTTTCTACATGCAACAACAGCATAATTTAATAATATCACGTATGTCTGGGGCTCAGAGATCTAACAAACTTTTCCTTCTTGAGCACTGGTGTGAACTTGGAATTAAGGACTAAACATGTCTGATGGCTAAAATGAACATCGCAAAGCCCTGATGCAAAACCCAATATAAATCCTGTAAGTTAATCTCATGCCTCAATTTGGTTGATTAACTTGATTTTTAAAATTATTTTCCCCATTTCAGATATAAGAAAACGAAGCACAGAGAGGTGTTGAGAGAGGAAGGGTCCATATTATTATATTTGCCCTACAGATGAAAAACCTCAGGCTTAACAAAGGAGTTTAAATATAAAACCATAAGAGATTCTTAACTTTAGGAAACAAACTGAGGGTTGCTGGAGGAGGTGGGTTGGGGATGGGCTAATAGAGTGATGGGCGTTCAGGAGGGCATGTGATGTAATGAGCCCTGGGAGTTTAATGCAACTGATGAATCACTAAATTCTACTCCTGAAACTAATAATACACTATATGTTACCTAAATTGAATTTAAATGAAAAAAAAAAACCCAACAAATATGTGGAAAAAATATAGTGCCCAAGTTCTCACATTTAATATTTTAGTTTTCTAGAGAATGAGTATGACTCGATAGTGAAGAGATGGGTCCCAACAATGTTAACTATTAGAAACTTCCTTCTCAGGTTGCAATACGGAGGCATGCTGTACTTTGAGGCTGGAATTTGTCCTAGGGAGAGCAGTCTTAGCTGGCCCTTCACCTGCCAGCTCTGTTTGTCAGTGCTGCTGGCTTCTCCAGGTCTTTTCACCAACTTGAGATAAGTGATTGAACTAGATCAGAGGAGGGCGTAAGGAGGGCTAAGCCAGGGAAGAGGTCACCTGAGTGGAAATGTGAGATAGATTTGAGAAATGTTTTGGAAACAATATGTGAAACTGACCAAAAGGTAAACTTTCATCAGATACTCACTACCTCTTTGGGAACTACCTTGTGGCTTGAAGGTGTCAGGAGGTATCACTTCATTTGATTTGTACTCCTTTCATCCACAGTGAGTGTTTAATAAACAGTCCCCGGCCATATTTGAACCACAAGTATTAATAATAAACTTTGAATTGTTTTCTAGATGTACAGATTTTTATAACCAGACTATATCAAGGCTGGATTTCTCCTTTAGAGAAATTAAGCATCAGAAGATTACACTGAAAACCCCTGATGTATTTTAATGATACAACAGCAAAAATAATGTTATTCTATTAGTCCAGCCATCAGCAATTTTGTAAAAAGTTATTACTGCAGCATAACTGACATACAATATTATACTAGTTTCAAGTGTATGACATGTTGATTTGGCTGTTCTATATGTGACTCAGTGCTCACCATGATAAACGAAGTGAAGAAGAAGTCAAACTCTCTCTCTTCACAGATGACATAATACATTATGTGGAAAACCCAAAAGACTCCACCTCCAAACTAGTAGAACTCATACAGCAATTCAGTAATGTGGCAGGATACAAAACCAATGCACAGAAATCAGTTGCTTTCTCATATATTAACAATGAAACTGTAGAAAGGGAAATTAGAGAATTGATTCCATTTACAATAGCACCAAAAACTGTAAGATACTTTAGAATAAACCTAACCAAAGAGGTAAATATCTATACTCGAGGAACTACAGAACACTCATGAAAGAAATTGAAGAAGACACAAAAAGATGGAAAAACATTCCATGCTCAGGGATCGGAAGAATAAACATTGTTAAAATGTCTGTGCTTCCCAGAGCACAATACACTTTCAATGTCATCCCTATTAAAATACCATTCTTTTTTCCCAAAGAACTGGAACAATCCTAAAATTTGTATGGAACCAGAAAACACCCCAAATCTCCAAGGAAATGTTGAAAAAGAAAACAAAGCTGGGGGCGTCACGTTGCCTGATTTCAAGCTTTATTACAAAGCTCTGTGATCACCAAGATGGCAAGCAGGTTTTTTTGCAGTTAACTAGATCTCTTCTCTGTGATCAAGGATGTTATTAAGCCTTGCCTTTTTCTTTATTGTGACCATTACAGTCATAGCACCTGGAAATGCACCAAGCTGAGATTAGTCTTGCTTACTATTAATCTTGCAGTCATTACAGAGATCAGAGGCACCTGAAGAGGCAACAGTCCCTTCATCCTTCCTCTTTCCAGCAGCATCTTCCTCCTCTATCCTCCTGTTCAGAAGGAGCCTATTGTATATTATGGGTCAGTTAATCCTCATTATTTGTGAATTGGTATTTATAAATGCCTACTCTCTCAAATTTACTTGTAATCCCCAAAACAATGCTTGCAATGCTTTCAGTAATGGGTGGATCCATGCTGAACAACAAAAAATTGGGTCGCTTGGTGTAAGGGTTCCTCGCTGAGGGTGAAGAAGGAAATGCTCTGCCTTCTAATTTTGGTTCTCCTTTCAGTAAACAACAGGCTCTTCCCATTCTATTCAGTTCCATGCGAGTTTCTTTTCCCATTTTTGTGCGTTTTATTGGTAACTTAACTGTTGACAAGATTCCCATGTAGAGCTGTCTAGTGCTCTTTCGTGCATGAAATTGGGATGTGTGTTAGAGAAGCTTCATTTAGGCATGAGTTATGGTGTTATTAGCTGTGAGTTCAATGTCAATGACTCAGCAATAGGAATACCCAGAAAAAGGAAGAGAAAATTCATCCACCACAATGTGAGATCATCCCAGAAAAAGCTAGAGTCACATGAGGAAGAGCCGAGTGGATGGTGAAGCCAGAGGGAAGACAGAAACATGGGTGAATCTATTCTTGAGCTGACCACAGAGAAAAGTGTGCAGTGAGGAGTTTGTGGTGAGGCTGAAAGCCAAAGAAATTTAAGGTCACATCTCTCAGGGTCAAAAATATGTTATCCTTCCTCCACTAGGGCTGGGAAATGAGCACGTTTCAAAAGGTGATACATTGTGAAAAAAACAAAACAAAACAAAACAAAACCTTGCATGAGGGACAGACTGTGCAGATCAGGAGGATGTGGAAGAATGAAAAAATACCTTCTCAGTATTCTACAGAAATGGTGTTTTGTGGAAGAGCTGTTTTCCATCCTGATGGGACAGGCTAGCTTTCAGAAGATGTTGGCAAACAAATCGATGTAATGCAAATGATTTTTAGGTTGGGCAAGATGTTTTCAGTGGAGGCTTGTGAGAACCTAGCCTCGTGTTTCCCCTGGAAGTAACAGTTCAGTATCTGCGAACTCTGTGTTCCAGGCAACTTTATGGTACAAACTATTCCTGTCAGTAAGAGCCTGCTGTATTTGTCTTATATATACAAAATAAATCCTTGTTTTACAAAACAGATTTCCAAAATTGAGTTTCAGAGAATATTAATAAATGTTATTAAAAATGCTTGGTTCTGCAATAAACCTAGTACTATATTTTAAGTACTATATTTTACTAAACATTTTAAATAAAACTTTATCCTGAACTTGGAGGATCAAACACAAATACTAGAGCTCAGTATTATAGACCTTTTGTAATTTGGCCTTGAGCCACCTGTCCAGTCTTATTAGGTCCCTTCCCCTTATATAAGTCCATGTCCCTAACACTGATCACCCATTGACCAAACCTCATGTTCTTTGCCATTGCCCATCTTCCATACCCAGGTGTTGAACATCCTTCTCTCTACCAGTGCATATCCCAGTTACTCAGTGAAGCCTTATAGGACGCTTCCACAACAAAAAAGGGAGGGAACATAACTATATCTGTCAGAACATTGTTATTAATATGACTTGTGCTGATTGCCAGGTGGAGAATGGCTTGCAGAGAGAGTGTATGGTGTTCTGGTATTAGATTCAGATATTTACTTAAGAGCCATATCTTCAGTATACATTCTCAACATGGGACTATGGATTTGAATTTTTCCTTCATAAAGTAGGGGACAATACCTTAGACATAAAATACTACACTGTACATGGTAGGGAAGTCATTGTAAAAAAGTAACATACACTTTAGCACTGTGTATATTAGAATGTTACAATGAGGTGAATGTTTTTATTAGTCAAAAATATGCTTACATGTACAAATTCCATTTTGTTCAAGTTTTTATCTCCTTGAGAATACAGTGTTGAACTCGAAATAGTTATGAACTGAGTACTTTTTAAACTAGAATTTAGCAATAAAAAGAAAACAATAATTGTTTTTAAAAAATTCAGTGGAAAAAAATAATTCTTAAGTTTGTGTTAGTTGAGCCACACCATGAGCTAGCAGAGTTTGAATAACCTTTCACCTTTTTTGTGTAAATACAAAAAGATGTATTTTGTAAGAAGTCATAAGAGTTAGAAAGCTGTAATTTTCATCTGCTTTGGAAATAAGCCAACTGTAAGAGGATACATTAGAAAAGACTTGGATAATGATCAAATTTCAGTTCCCCACAAAAGGATATGCATCTGGCTAGAATTTAAACTTAATAAAATTTGATGAACATTTCTTTCTTCTATCTGGATTAGGAATAGGTGGTAGTTTGTCTTTCATAAATATTTATTTGGGTTATTTTTCACCTTTAGTGTGCATGTAATAAATGTGTAGTTCCAGTTGAGTAGATCAAGGACTTGCCTTTTACACGTGTGGATTGGTTTATTTTCTGGATGTTAATTTCCTACCAATAGGATGAGCGACACAATGAAGCTTGATGTCTGGCCTGGGTTCCAAGCGTTACCTTCCATATGTAAGGGCATTGAGAATATTCCTTAATCCTTCTGTACTAGTTTTCTATTCTGGCTGTAACAAAGTACCACAAATTTAGTAATTTAGAACAAGACAAACTTATTATCTTACTGTTTTGGATGTCAGAAATCCTAAAATCAAGATGTTGACAGGGTTGCATTCCTTCTGTTGGCCCTAGGAGAGAATCTATATCTTTTCTAGCTTCTAGAGGCCATCTGCATACCTTGGCTCATGGCCCTTCTGTCTGCTTTTATGGCCAGCATCACAGCATCTGCAAATCTTTCCCTCTCTCTCTCTTTTTGACCTCTGTTTCGGAAATCACATCTCATTCTTTGACTCTCCTTCCTTCCCCTTCTGTTTATAGGGACCGTTGTGATCATATTGGGTCCACCTGGATAATTCAGGCTAATTTCCCCATCTCAAGACTTTTTTTTTTTTTTTAAAAGATTTTATTTGTTTATTTGACAGAGAGAAATCACAAGTAGGCAGAGAGGTAGGCAGAAAGAGAGGGGGAAGCAGGCTCCCTGCTGAGCAGAGAGCCCAATGCAGGTCTCGATTCCAGGACCCTAGGATCATGACCAGAGCCGAAGGCAGAGGCTTAGCCCACTGAGCCACCCAGGCGCCCTCCATCTCAAGACTTTTAATCACATTTACAAAGTCTATTTTGCCATGTAAAGAAATATATACACAAGTTCTGGCAATTAGGAGATGGCTGTTTTGGGAGGACATTATTCTGTGTACTACACCTTCTAAATCTCATTTTCATCATGTCTAAAATGGAAACCACTGAAAATGCTTCACTCATTGGGTTGAAATATTCTCTTAATATACACTTTGACATAAAGAGGACACAGTTTCACAGAATTATTGTGTAAGAATCTGTAGAGTGATGCATAATTTAGTTTGCATTGTTTTGGAATAAAGAATTAAACATTTTCTAGATGAGACATTTAATATTTTCAGGTCTTAATTTTATTTATTCATTATAATGATTTTAAAAGTGATTCTTTCTAAGTGATATATGCAACTTTTCTTAAATAGTGTGCAATTAGAGGATTATGATGACTTTATAATAAGGATAGGACTTTAAAAGCCAGTAAACATGGGTTCTAATCTCTAATCTAATCTCAGGTCTGTCACTTGTCAGCTGAGTAGCCCTCAGCAGTTTACTTAACTTCTCTAAAGTTGCTCCCATGTTTAAAAAATAGGGATAGTAGCATTTACTCCTTAGGATAGCTTGGGGGATTAAATTAGGAAAATATAAAATAAATTATCTCTATTAATTTTTTAGGGCTGCTGTAACAAACCACTAAAGTTTAGAGATTAAAAAAAAAGAAATTTATTCTACCACCATTCTAGAGATCAGAAGTCTGAAATCCAGATGTTGGCAGGTTCTAGCAGAGGTTCTAGGGGAGAATGCTTCCTGCAGCTTCCTAGGCTTCTGGTATTCCTTGGTTTATGGAAGCATAACTAATCTCTGCCTCCATCTTCTTCCCTGTGTTCCTCCCTGTGTCCTCTCTTCTTATAAAGTTATGTCATTGGATTTAAGATCCGTCCTTAATCCAGGATAATTTCATCTCAAGATCCTTAACTAATTATATTATATCTGTGAGACCCTATTGCCAACTAAGGTCACATTTTGAATTCCAGGTAGATATAAATTGGTGGGAATGAGGGCACTATTCAACCCATGATACTACTACTACTTTGTCTCACACAAAATGTTTTCCTCATAGTTCGTGTTTTCTAAATCTCATCATGTTGAATCATAGTGTTTTGAATTTCATTTATTCAACAAGTAATAATTGTCTAGTAGATTAGACTGAATGTTTGTGTCCCCTGAAATTCAGATGTTGAAGCCCTAATCCTGTTACCCAGACTGTGCCCTAGAATTGGTGACCCACTTAGAGCTGGCCTAGCAAATCTTTCAATTACAGGCAAAACCACAAAAGAAAAAGGGACTAACAAAAACCAGTCAGAACCTGAATGATCCAAGATGGCAGCTGATTTGACCCTAGTCATTCCAGGCCTGAGTATATGCTGATTATATAATACATTAGCATGGTAAATGACACATCCTCGAGTCATGGCCATTCTGACCAGATCCTCCTATGGAAGAAAAGGAGGTGGCACTTTAGTTCCAGGAAAGGCCTGCCTCTTTTCAAAAAAGCTTATGCATCATCCTCACCTATCACCCTGACCTCATAAAACTCTATCCCAAATGAGACACTGATTTATGAATTGATTCCTTCTTCTCTATGCTTTGGCCATTGAATAAATCTTGGGCTATTAAATGCTCAGCCGGGGTTTTGTTTTTGGCTTTACTACCCAGAATGGAAAAAGAACTCACAAGCAGAGACAGGGGTTCTTCTCAGGGGTCCTAACCCCCTACTGGGGAAAGGGAAGTTAATCAGCAACATTCCCCACTGTGATGATATTTGAAGGAGGGACTTTTGAGAACTAAATACGTCATGAAGATGGAGCCTTCGTGAATGGGATTAGAGTTTTTATAAGAGTCCCAGGAACCAGCTAGCTCTGTTTCTGCTATCTGAGGAAACTGGAAGAGTGCTCTTACCAGAACCCCACTATGTTGGCACCTGATCTTGGACTCCCAGCCTCTTTAACTGTGACAAATAATTTTTTGTTGCTTTAAGCCACCAAGTTTGTGGTATTTTGTTATAGGAACCCATGCTGACTCTGACTAACACACTCAGTAAGTACCAGCACTGACTTAGGAGCTAGAAGCCCTGTGCTCAAAGTTCCTTAATTTTTCCAAAACTAAATTGTTACAGTTTTCTTTTTCATTTGCTATTTACTGCATCCTTTATTGGACTCCAGTTTTCATACCCTTTTTCACAGAGTTTGACTCTTGCCATCTCAATTTGTGGACCTGCTTTGCCTAGGGGAATGTGAGCCTTCTCCACAACCACACACTGGCTCCTTAACTAAGTGTGGTCTCAGGCTTAGTTTTGATAACAGGATTTTGGAAAACTCTCCTCCCATCATCAACCTTAACTCATCACTAGGTCCTGCCTCAACCTCTTGGGCTGGATTCTTGTCCTGATATATGTAAGGAGAGGTGCAAACAATTAAATGTACGGGTGGTTTAGCAAGGAGTCAAAGAGGTGATAACATCTGTAAGAATGATTAGGGAGGAAGGAGTACCAACAAAGGTAGCAACAAATATGGGGGCCCAGAGAGGGGACAGAACTTGGGGTGTTGAAGTAGATACAGGTCCTGCTTTTGGTGCCACAGCAGTAGGTGAGATGAAAACAACAGGCTTGTGCAGCTTCCTGAGAAATGTCATTGCTGTGAGTGGTGACAGACTCACAGAGCTCTTTGATCTGCTGGGTTTGGTGCTGTTGAAAGGAGTGTCTCTTTGATCTTCTCTGCCTCACAGTCAGGCCCCTGGAGGTGTTAGCTGGTTTTGTGCACTTTGTGGCTAAGTGGAAATAGAGTCGGAATCTCCACAACAGAAGATTACTCTGGAGGAAGGGTTACACAGGACACAGATTACAATGGTATTCTTTTTTAAAAAAATTTTTTTTATTTTTTAAATTTATTTTCAGTGTTCCAGAATTAATTGTTTATGCACCATACCCAGTGCTCCATGCAATATGTGCCCTCCACAATACCCACCACCAGGCTCACCAACCTCCCACCCTTATCCCCTCCAAAACTCTCAGTTAGTTCCTCAGAGTCCACAGTCTCTAATGGTTCACCTCCCCATCCAATTTCCCCCAACTCCCTTCTCCTCTCTATCTCCCCATGTCCTCTGTGTTATTCCTTATGCTCCACAAATAAGCGAAACCATATGATAATTGACTCTGTCACAGCCAGTGCGACAAATCGACCAGGAAAACGTGAGGGTAAGAGGATGGTGAAAAGAAAATAAGAGACAAAGAGATGGGGGCGGGAGGAGCACTGAGGAGGATATCCAAAAGTACCGATTTTATTCTACATCTTACAATCATTTATAAGGCAGACCACAATAGGAGGAGTAATACATCAGTACCTAGTCAGATGACCGCAAGTTTCTATAACAAGTTTACATTAACTACAAGCAAACCTTGTGATGCCTGGTAGTCTCGGCTAAAGCCATTAGCAAGACAATCAACCAGGGAGTGGGTTATGGGAGGTACAGGAACAACAAGGACCAACTAAGAATTCATGACCCTGACCACATTGTTCCCTTCTGTAGGGAGAGTGTGTGGGAAGTCACCTAGGTGAGTGCACGACACATAGCACAGACCCTTTCTCAGTGTTACTCAATTTTCCCATCCTTAACCTTGTCAAGGTATCCGGACTTTGAAGGAGACACGAGTCAGGGCCTGGTTTGATCCACGGCTCCAACCATGCCATAGCCTCCAACAGACTCACTCTGTTTGACTTATTTCACTCAGTATAATCTCCTCCAGTCCTCCATGTTGATACAAAAGTTGGGTGTTCATCCTTTCTGATGGAGGCATAATACTCCATATATGGACCACATCTTCTCTTCTTTATCCACTTGTTGAAGGACATCTTGGTTCTTTCCACAGTTTGGTGACTGTGGCCATTGCTGCTATGAACATTATGATATTCTTGATGAGAAAGGTTAACCCAAAGTGCTGGGAATATAAATGGAATGGACAGTCCAATGTACCTATGAAACCTGCTTCATGGATGTGGAATTGGCATTTATCCAGTAGTTATCTAAATGTTTGCCAAACTGCTGGATTCTAAGATGTACATTATTCTTTCTTCTGCTTTAACATCTCTGAAGTTGCAATATGTCTTACAGTTATTAATGGCCTTCTGGTAGCTATGATGTAGTAGCAATTTTACTTAATGGATGATGCATAGACATAAAAAAATCTGGAATGCATGACAGCATCTGGGAAGAGACATAGTGAAACATTCTTTTTAAGAAATAATACACCATCAACATTCCTGATAACACAGAAAAAGATATTGTGTATAGACATCAACCATTCTGACCTGAAAAACAGTTCAGATTATTTAGGCTCTGAATGTATATAGAGACACCTTACAAATACTTTAATCAACGTCTTTGGTTTTTATGTTTTCGAAAGAGATATAAAAACGTAGGCATAGATAAGCTTTTTAAATGAGTATAAGATAAAAATTTCAAGAAATACAAGTGCCATAGTTCAATTGGCAATAATTTTTTAAAATAATGCATTTTAAAATTAAAACTTTGATTTGATGACAGTACAGTGACAATGATCACAATTGTATTTGTGATGTAAAGATACATGGAACATAAAGCAAGTCTAGAATGGAGTGATAAACTTAGTCCCTATAAATTAGGGAGGGCTATCCTGAAGAGGTGGTACTAAGGATAAAACTACAGATAAGTAGTTCATTTACTTAAGTAGAGGGAGAGACCCTTTCAGGCAAAGAAGAATGACGTGCGAAGGCCCTGTGAAAGACAGTAATCATTGGTGCAGTACAGATAGCAAGTAGGGGTGTGTTAAAGAGATAAGCCTAGATAGATAGAGCATGGCCACTTCCTAAAAGGCCAGATTTTGGATTTGGGACTTTTTCATGGGGTTATTGAGAAGCTAGAAGTTTTTAGGCAGTGGTGCGAAAGGACTAGTTCTGTGTTTTTTAAACTAGCTCTGGTTGCAAACTGCAGAAAAACTGGAACTGGAATGACAGCAGATTTTGGGAGATCAGTTACAGGCCAGCTGTCCAGGTGAGAGGTAATGGTTACTTGCACTACAACAATGGAAACCAATGGAAGTGGGACGACTTGACAGAAAGTAGTGGATGTAAGACTTATCTTCCTGTTGGTTGTAGCAAGTGTGTTCTGATGATGACATCAGGATTTTGCCACGGACAACTCCAACCTTGAAGTTGCAAATGTTCTCCTTTACTCTTAGTGGTTGACTTCCTGTTTTGGTAGAGCAGTAGTAGTGGGAATAACTAGAATTGGGGAACTTGGTGAGGCATATAAGTATTAGAGGTAAGACACCATTTTATTTATGCAGGCTGTAGATAAAACAGCATCCATGAATCATGGATGAATTGGGTGAATCATGATTCCATTTCTGAGGTGGAAAATGTCAGAGGAGCAGATTTGGAGGTACGACAGTGAGTTCAGTGTTGCACAAGTTGAGGGTTAGGGAACCTTCCAATATACAGAAGAGATGAAGAGGAGGCGATTTTACACATGCATGTATCTATAAAGGATATATCTTCAAGGAAGATTTTTTCAGTATTTCCAAAGAAATTCCTAGGAGACTGGAGATTTGTATTTCTGGATAGTTGACTTAAATCCACAGGATAGGTTAAAAATGTTGTAGGGCTGAATGGTGTTCCCCCTGACTCCCAGATATGTCCATTTCCTAATCCTCAGAATCTGTGAATGTTACCTTATTTGGAAAAAAGAATCTTTATGGATGTAATTAAGTTAAAGATGTTGAAATGAGGAGGCAATCCTCCATTATGCAGGTGGGCTCTAAATCCATTGACTGTGCTCACATAAGAGACAAAGAAAAAGATGAGAAGGCCGTATAAAGATGAAGGCAGAGATTGGAATGATGCAGCCCTAAGCCAAGGAATTCTTGCAGCCACACAGAAATTGGAATAGACCAGGAAGAGTCTTCTCCAGAACCTTCTCTAGAACAGGGCTTCCTCACACCTTGATTGCAGAATTCTGGCCTCCAGAATTGTGAGAAAAGACATTTCTTGCTTTAAACAACCAAATTTGTGGGTAATTTGTAATGGCAGTCCCAGGATATTACTATGAATGCCTAGGATAAGCTTCTAGGGACAGAAGAGAAGGAACTAGGTTTGAATGAGAAACTCCCACATGCAAAGGCCTTTAGAGGAGGACAAGTTGACAGATAAATAAGAAATGAACAGAAAAAGAGAAGTGTGGTGTCATGGAAGCCAAGGGATAAATTCAAAAAGGAGGGAGTTGACAACTGCATCAAAAGCTGCGCAATTATGAAGTGATGTGGCTCTCCCTATGGTCCTTGGTATCAGCCACGTGGAAGATATTAGAACCCGCACAGATGTAAAACAGATTATTTACCAGGAACTAAAGCATGACAGAGTATCTCCCTGGGTATTTTTCACCTCCCCTGTGGCTACTTGTATAACCAACAGGACGTGCCAGAAGGGCTGCTGTGTGACTTCCCAGACTAGCTCATAGCTTAAATAACTTAAGTAAAAGGTTACTTTCACTTTGCTTGTGGGAATCCTTGTGTAAGAACCTGGAGCTGCCATGCTGTGAGGAAGCTCACAGTCCACACAGAAACAACATGTGAAGAAGGAGAAGCTATGAGACCATGGAAGGAGGAAGGAGAAAGGGGCTTGCAGCTGCTTCAGGTGACATGGCTCCAACTTTAGCGAACCGAATATCAAGAGCCACCTGAACCCTGATCCATTGAGTGGAACCCCCTTCTCCTGACTCAGAAAAACCTGGACAAGTAATAAAATAAGTGTTGCTAATGTAAGCCACTATTATTTCATACAGGAATAGTAGTCAAAACATGAGGTACAGAGTTAAGTGAAGAACGGTAATATGCCCGCATTATTTGAATCCTTTCTCAACAAGAGCATGAAAGAGAATTTCAGAACCAGCTTGAATTATTAATTTTATGGAGCCAAACTGACACCTGAAACACTTTTCCCATCAAAGTTTGGGCCACATTTCATTCTGAGATATATCAGAAGGTTACTTTATTTTCTCTTAAAATTAATGGTAGATGGAAGTTACAGGTACAATTTAGCAATTTACTTTTTAGTTTTCAGCACACATTTGGCATCATTCCTGACTTTGGGTTGTGAAACTTGTGAAAAATTAAGCTTTTGGGCAAAATTCCAAACCTAAATTGATGCTTATGCTAAATCTACAATTGCTTATCAAAGTCTATTGAGTCTAAAGGTAATTCATAAATCAGATTAAAAATGTATAATACCTCTAATAGTTTCTAAGGTAGTGCCCCATAATCTAACATAAATTAATGTAGCATAATGTATCATATTCACTCTAACTTAAACAAATATAGACTATAAAGACTGCAGTCTTTATAGTCTATAGTCAAGCCATTGGCTTATAGCCAGAAGAATTTGGAGAAAGGAGTGTTTTTTTTTTTTTTTTTTTTTCCAGGACATTTTGGATTTTGGAATTATGGATAAAGGATTGTGCATCTACACCTGCCCCCTTTCCCTACCCTGACCACCCACCATATGTAAGGAACTGAGCCTGGAGAAAGTTGCAGCCACAGGACAAATTGGTTTCTTTATTAATTAATCATCACCATATTCAAAAGGACCCTTAACATTGCCTGGTAATTCCACCATGTTTCTTTGGTCTCTCTTCAAAATTTCAATCTAGCTGTTTTTCTCTTCATTTTTAGTGGCTGACTTTATCTTATAATTTCCAAAGAAAGGAAGGCCATTAGGAGATTTTCTTAATTTTTTGATATCCAACAAAAGTCTTGTTAAAATACAGGCATTTCCTATACCTTCTATTTCAGGACAATTTTGCCCTTTCTTACAATCCTGTTTTCTTCTCCTCAGGAACATCCTGCTATTGATTTGCCCTATTTTAAATGGAAAATTCTTAATTTTCTGTTTTTCATTGTTGGATGGGTGATGATGGGCTAAGTTACAACTGGAACATTGGATGACAACAGTGGTGACAATCAAGTCTGTGGATGTGTTTGTAAGATACTAAGTAGGTGGATGTAAATGAAACTATTCATTTATAAGTTACTTGTGAAGGTTATTACAGGAGCATTGGACATGGGCACAACTAGCGAGATTGAGATTGTATAAAGTGAAAGTGGAAGAAGATCCAGACCTAGGTCATGAGTTAAATAATCAGTAAGTTAGGGTGCTTTCAAAAGAGACTGATAAAAAATATCCAGAAAAGAGGGAAAACAAGACACCATGCTCCATACAGAAATGACAAACTTTTTCAGAAAATTTGACTGTATTGGGGAAGTTAGAGCCATAAAGTTGTAATGGAGATGGATGAGGGCAATATGTAGGGGTTTTCTTTATCGTTTTAATATGGGAGCACACGATATTATATGGCTATGAATGGATTTCTTCCAGGAGATTATGAGCTCCTAATTAAGGTTATGGTCAACAAACCAAATTAATTATGTCCTAATAATTATTTGCATTAATTATGGTCAATAAACCTACTAATTCCTAACTTCTTTGTTCATTTGGGTTACTAGAAGTTGAATAAAACATGTTTGGTACATTTTCACTATAAAACAACATTTTGAGAAAAAATACAGTCACAGGCACCAATATCATGACACAGCAGAAGCACATCAAGTGTGCTGTAGATCCTGTATATCCTGACTTTTTCCATAATACATCTCTGGGATCATATAATATGTTTTAAAAGTATATTATTTATTTCTGCTGACCTTAGACATGTTTAATATTGTGTTACAAACAAAGACAATTTCAGGAAAATTGTTGTATGTAAATTTTTCCAGATTTCTTAAGGGAATGTTCAGGATTTATGTTCTAAGTTATTTCTTAGTTGGACACACGTTGCTTATCTTTTGAATTTCAAACCTTCTGGAGCAAGAGAAATAATGATTTTTTTTTTGTTATCTCTAAAGAAGGATAATTATCATGTAATATATGATCTGTTTATAGTTTCTTTGGATGTTGTCTAATGCAAAAAGTGAGTGATCAGTGTGAGGCAAAACAGATGTGAGGTGTCTGGTTTGTGTCTGAGAGTAAGTGGATCTGAGAGCTGAATAGTCCTCACACAACTGTGGGTCATTGCCATGCATGCGGGCAGATTCCAGAAAGAGGTCAGTTGAGCCTGAAATCATTATCAGGCAATTCTTTGGGAACTCTGAGAGAAGAAGCATTGACAGAACATTAACTTTCTTATGTCTTTTGTTTGGATTGTTCTGCATCATGCACACCTGTATATAGACACTTAAGCAAAGATACCGAGATTCTGTGATGGATGATTTTATAGTCATTTTATTTTTATTTACTTACTTATTTATTTATTTTTAAAGATTTTATTTATTTATTTGACAGAGAGAGAGAGATCACAAGTAGGCAGAGAGGCAGGCAGAGAGAGAGTGGGAAGCATGATCCCTGCTGAGCAGAGAAGGCTTGATGCAGGGCTTGATCCCAGGACCCTGAGATCATGAACTGAGCCAAAGGCAGAGGCTTAACCCACTGAGCCACCAAGGTACTCCTTATTATAGCCATTTTAAAACATAAGACATGTAAATTGTAGTTACCATGAATTACAAATTTTACAAAAATTAATATCGAATTTTGTTTTCCAAGTTGATATGAATTTCCCTTTTGTGTCTATAATCCTGTTAAATTCTTTGGGCTGGAGCAGTGTTTTACAGACTTTGATACAAAGTTCTCTATAAGTACATATCTCTGACTGAATCTCTACATTGTATTAAATCTGTTTCTGTGTCTGCCTTCCCACTGCGAATCCTTGAGGATCGAATCGCTCTCTTATTGTTGTAACCTGGCATCTTACATATACCTTAGCAAATCCTAAATCTTCTATGAAAGTTTTCAATAAAATATAGGTTTTTAAGTATGTTTATCCATTGTAAATACATGCTTATATACAAACAAACAAGAGTTTGCCTTTTCATTTATAATATATATAATTTATATGTATATATATATTTATTTATATTCATATTTATTTATATTTTATATTTATATTTTATATATTTATATACATATACTTCCTCAACGTATAATTTGGGAAATTTACATACCATGGTAAGATTCAGAGTGTAGGCTTAAAAGGTAAATTCCTTAACTAGTTAATAATTTTATAAATATTCATATATTTATTTACTTATATTTATTTATTTATTTATTTATTTCTTACAGGACCTGGAATTATACTATACTTAATAAAATATATTTATCTTACATTTTATTTAGTAGTAATTTTTACATTACTTATTACTTTAGTTTTAACTATTAGTTCATATATATCAGTAAGTCAGTGGATGTTTATAAAGCAATTAATTCCTAAAAAAGCATATTTACAATTATACTTTTTAACTACAATGAACTATTAGTGTGAGTTTTCCTAAGTATATGTTTTATAAAGTATAAGTATAGTAAATGCTCTTACAATTTCACATTTAATGTTCAAGCTATCCTAAGAATTGCTGGTCATGGGTATTATGGAGGGCACGTATTGCATGGAGCACTGGGTGTGGTGAATAAACAGTAAATTCTGGAAAAATGAAAAGAAATAAAATAAAATAAAATAAAATAAAATAAAATAAAAGAATAGCTGTATAGTTAACTGTTGTAATAGCAAACATCATTACTTCCTATTGCCTCTGACTGAAGATAGTGAACTTGACCTGTGGAGTTGAACTTATATCTGATCACAATGAATATGTTCTTCCTCATAATGCCTTCTCAGGGGATATGTTCTGTAGTATCTCCCAACAGCTTTTTAAATCCAGGTATAACTTACAAGCTTTTACTTGCACAAATCTTTAATGAACAGGTTGGTTAGTTTTCATATACATATACACCCATGAATTCACCACCTGGATCAAGATAGAGAACATTTCCAGCAGGCTAGAAGGCTCCCTCCCGGTCAGTGTTCCTTTCCAATAGTACCAAAGTAGCTACCATTGATTTCTATCTCCACAGGTTCCTCTTGCCCATATTTGAATGTCATGTATATGGACTCATACATGTGCTATCTTGTGTATTCTGACTTGGCTTAACATTATGTCTATAAGAATAATCCATGCTGTTGTATAAATCAGTGGTTCAATCTTTTTCAATTGCTGCTTAAAATTTCACTCTATCAACATATACCACAATATATTTATACTGATTCTACTAATCTTTCCCTCTGTCTCTGTATCTGTTTCTCTCTCTGTCTTTCTTGGTTTCCAAAGCAAATCCTCTTGTAGACCTAATAAACATGTGCCTGCGTGCCTGAAAGAAAATGAAGATACTCTGAGTTTTTATTTATCAATTTATTATTTTTATGTGATGTTTATGAAACATTAATTCTGTTAGAAGTCATTTTACAAGTCTAGTGATGTGATAATGGAATAAGATAGTAAAGGGTGGGGAAAGTTTTGACACTTGTATAATCCTTTTTTAAACTCTTCAAAGATTAAACTCTACACAGAAATCAAATATAGTTTAAATACTGAGGTTATAGTGATCACAACATTCATTTTTTGTTCTTCAGTCATTTAGATTAGAGGCATCTTAAATGGTCCATCTGTTGTACAGAAATAGCTACATTGCCAATTATTTAAGTCTATGACTTTGTTTATATGTGTGAGCTGCAATTCTAGAAAGTATAAGAAGAATAACCTCAGAAAGGAATAATAACAAAAATAGCAACTTGCTTGCATTCATAGTTTGAAACCAGGAACACTACTTTCTTCCAAGCATCTGCTGTTTCTCGACTCATTAAATATACAACCCAAATTTGGGAAAAAAAAAAAAGGGGGAAAAGAAAAGGAAAGAAAATCTGTTTTGAATATCTGGAAGAATTTCTGTTTCTAATTCTTATTTATTTATCATGCAATTAAAGTGTCATCGACTGTAAGTATCAAAGGGTCAGCTTCATGATCATGCGGAAGGATACAGATTGTGCTTCCAAGTGGCTTTGCTTTTACTAACTTGATGAGCATATTCTGTGTGGTCATGACCAGCAACAGAATATGCATTCGGTCCCATCACAATTCCATGGCGTATGTAAATAACTGTCAAATAATGCAACGTCTGCTTTGGAAACTTTTCTTTCTTTCTTTTTTTTTTTTTTCCTTTTTAAATAGGCTCCACACCCAACATGGAGCCCAAAACAGGGTTTGAACTCAAGAGCCCTGAGATCAAGACCTGAGCTGATGTCAAGAGTGAGACACTTAACCAACTGAGACATGCAGGCATCCCTGCTTTGGAAACTTTTATAAATGCTTTACTTTAAATGTATTACTAATTTTATCACCAATTCTATAGTTTGGTGCTTCTATTACACTTGACCAGAGATACTCTCTTTATGATATTTCTATTTCTATACATTCCCCAATTTATTAGAAGTTGTGGAACTTTATCTATATGTAACTTTATTTATGTAAATCTGTTAAAATTATATGTAACAAAATAACAGTCATGTAAACATGTATCTTCTCTCTCTTGACTTCTTGCTATCAGCTTCTCAATTTTCACATTTAGTCTACTGCCAAACTATGTGTCTATCAAAGACAATTTACAAGTCTAAGTTAACAGCAACTCAGGTGTACTGATATCAACCTATCATGAGAATTTCAGTCTTCATCTATATGACACAAGACATTAATTCACACTTGTTCAATCATACTCATTTATAATAATATCTAACAATTAAAGATAATTATTTATTATTCAAAGTGAAGATAGGGTCAGAAAAAAGTGGAAAACAAAACATGCTAGTAATGATTTCCATAAGAGTAGTCTATTTAAAATTATACACAAAATCAATTAGGTTGTCTGTCTTTCTCATGCTCATTGTTTTTTCTCCCTTACTCTTTCTTGATAAGGGCGTCATTTACTCACTATTCCTCCAGTTTCCATGTGACCTCCTTCCACACCTTTCTCCCCACTCATTCTCCCAAAAGAATTTGGGATTTCACCTATTTCAATTGGAGAAATAGGAGAACCAAGTAAGGTGCTAGACTCAACACCTTTTGTTGGGGGTCCCAGCCTGTCATGAAATATAGAGTCTAGTCTACTCTCTGCTCTACAGTAAGGGATTGGTCTTCGAGGGTAACACCTGCAGTTCAACCTTGTGCCAGCAAGATTACACCCCACCCCCCAAATACACACCCATGTTCTGCACTAAGCATGATTTCTTTGTCATATCTATGTCATATCACAATAGAACAGGAATCCAGAGGGTGAAAGAGATACTATTTGTTATCTCTCCTCCAAACTCACACCATTTCTCTCTTGAATTTTCAGTTTGTGCCATTTTATTCACTTCCTCCTCTACTTACAAGTGTAAGTCTACTCTAGCTTACTATCAGTCCTGCTGTTTACCTTCTTTCTCTTTGTCCTCACAGTCATTTTCTTAGCATGAAATTTCTCAAAGTGTATTTTGTATTTGTTCTTTTGATGGCTTTCTCTCTCTTACTCTTCTAACTTCACTGAGATTACTTTTGGAAGAATCTCCAAAGTTCCCCAAATCCTGTGTCTTTGTAGTAGTCATCCTTCTAGATAAAAGCAGATTCAACCTTGGTTATAATCTTTCTGATGGAAAGACAATATATTCAGTTATAGAGGAGCCCATGGTTTTGAGCACTATAATCTAAAACCGTTTTCCCATTCTTTGCTTTGCAGAGAAAGTCCTAGTATTCTAGTGTAGTGAGTTGTGCCTTCACTTGAGAAAACACACTAACTTCCTGTGGAGTCTTTTGATAAGGGTAAGAAAAACGCAGTCAGTTAAGGACATTCTCTAGGTGTAGGTATGTCCCTGGTGTAACCCATTTGGAATTTTGAAAGAACTGGGTGAAAGACATGGTGCTAGAGTAAGCATTCAATAAGCACCTCTTTGTTAAGCAGAATTTTTGCTGGGGAGTGTGTGGTGGGGAGGCAGGGAGGGAAACTTAAGCAGGCTCCAAGCCCATGGTGGAGCCCAATGTGAACTCAATCTCATGACCCTGAGTTTATGACCTGAGCCAAAATCAGGAGTCTGTACTTAACAAATTGAGCCATGGGGCTCCCTTATTAGCCAGATTTTTGAGATCTGTTCTCTGCAAAATAGCCAATTATTGCAGTCTATGCTCCTGAAGGAAGGCAATTGAGTATGCTTTAGAAATTAAAAAAAAAAAAATCATATTCCACCCCTTGGATTATATTCTGAATGTCTGCTAGTTTCCTATTTACCCTTCTAACACATTACATTCACAAGTTTAAAAGAGAACCTTCAACTGCATCAATGATGGATAATCTAAAATGATTTTTAGCAGGAACAAAGTTAGATAGATTGAACAGAAGCTAGCAGAGGATAGTTTGGGCCAGCAGCTCTAGCCATGGAAGAAAGAAACATTTCTTTTTGTGAGTGATTTTCCTAGGATTTATATTTTTGAGTATCTTCATACTGGATGTAGGTAAATATGAGTTTGTGGATATAGGGGGGAAAAGTCAAAGTTTTTAGATGCCAACCATGATTCTCAAGGAGCAAAGAATCCTGGAGGCATGTATGTGGTATAGCCCATCTGTTTGCTGGTGTCTTAGGACAAAAGCCATATTGGTACAAGCCATGAATTTGTCTGACTATCCCCCTACATCACTCTTGGAAACTTGCAGTAAAGACAACTGGTCAGTAGAAAATTCTTGGCTATATTGCTATGTCTTTCTGTCAGAGACACGAATAAAGCCAAAAATAAAAATATATATTCTTTAGAGTTTTCTAATTAAAATTTAAAATTAGAGATGTACAATGTTCTTCTTAATTGTGACACCAAGTATATTATATTTCATCTGTTTGCCTCTGTAAAACTATAGCAAGCATGCCACTTTGATAGACTTCACAGAATCTTACCCTTAATCCATTTTTCAATTGCCAGACACAAAAAAGAAGTCTTCATTGGAAATGAACCTAAGTCTTCTGGTAACTTCTTCATTTAAAAAAAAGCAAACAACCCCCCCCCCCCGCCAAACTCCCAAAACAATAACAACAACAAGAAGAAACCTGAATATTCTTAACTTTCTGAAGTTGTCAGCACAATAAAATCATCTTTTGAGATTATTTGATACACATTATTTGATTAGTTGATCCATAACTAATGTTGTTGGTCTTTCAAAGTAAGTGTATCAGCTTTGAGGTTTCTTTGTCTCTAAAAAGCAATAAAATTATGGATCCTATTTTCTAAAATGAAACATGACTGTGTTACAATTTTTAATGAAACTGGATATTGTATTCTTAGTCTTGCTTCAGTGTTTATTTTGATTTTAAAATAAATGTACTATCTAGAAACTGATGGAGACAAACAAGAAAGTTTCATGATAAAGGCAAAACAGATACATTCACCAGAAATTTTGATGTTTTTATGGTAGAGAGTTTTCAAAAAAGTAAAAATTAAAATTCATATTTATTTCAGCTGAGGAAAGAGTGACTGTACCCTTCTGGATTCCTTGCTCCTATAAAGTTTTAAGGAAACAAATAACAATTAATTCAGTCAACACGATTCTAAACCAATATCTTTTTATCAGGTTTATTAATGTGTTTCAAAAAAAGGAAAGAAAGCTATTGACCAACTCCTAGGAAACTAATGAGTCTGTTGACAAAAATTGATTTCAAAACAATTCCAAATCATTCATCAGCCAAGTGGTGGAACTAATTCAAATACCTTGGTATTTGAGGATTTGGGAAAAGGTTTGGAAAATTTGATTGAAGTTTTCTATTTCCTCTACCCTTTTCTTATCCTTTCAAACACTGAGTTTTTTTTAATAGAAGACAAATTCTTGGGGGAAAATTCATTTTTTATTACACACCAGTGATTTTTAATCAATTTGAACCCTCTAGGGATTGCTATATTTATAAGTAAGAAATAAAGCCATTGTTGTAACTACTACACACTTTTTTTTTTCCTGGCTAAAATTAATAGCAATTCATTCATGCTTCCCTTATGTAACCATCATTTTATTGAATGAATTCAGAAACTTCTCTAAGTGGATAGGTTTAATTTTCCTTAATAAGAGCTCCTTTGCAAAGTAATGGTTTTGAAGTCATGAATGTTTTCATATAAACCATAATCTTTAAAAAATGTCTCTGCTGATCAATCATATGACACAGATAGAGATAAGCAATCTTTTTATTATTAAAATTATAAGATTTAATTTTATACTACTTTAGTGATTTTACTATGTATTTTTCTGATTGTGGATGTAAAATTAAATAAGGTCTCTGGAGACATATAATTAAACGTTGAAGAGAGTAGTCTCTGTCCTAAAGTACTCTTCCAGAACAAAGTGAAAAAATGAATTAAAATTTACTGGGCTTTTCAGAATATTAAAAGTTATTGTCATTGACTTTATGGCCTACCAGCTTCCCATGAATTAATAAAGTTGCCTCTATTGAGGCCAATACATGAAAATAAAATCACTTTATATATTTAAGAATCAGAATATTGTGGGCCAATCCTGTCTTCATCACTTACTGAATATGTGATTCTAGGCATCTTTTTTTTTTTTTTTTTAAAGATTTCATTTATTTGTTTGAGAGAGAGAGAGACAGAAATAGTGACAGAGATAGGGAGAAAGAGTACAAGTGGGGAGAAGAGGGAGAGACAGTCTCCCCACTGAGCAGGGAGTCTGATGCAAGGCTCCATCCCAGGACCTTGGGATCATGACCTGAGGTGGTTAACCAACTGAGTTACCCAGGCACCCCTGTAGGCAACTTACTTAACCTCACTCTTCTTCTTCTTCTTTTTTTTTTTTTTTCTTCTATAAAATGACCTACCTCCTAGGGTTTGATGATTAAATAAAATGATATGTGGGCTTGACATATGGCAATCACTAACTTTTTGGTACCTATTATTATTATTATATCAAACTCTAACTGAAATTAACATTTCTCATTAAGTGAGAAATTAAATGTTTAGCTGTCACAACCTACTAATAATGTATTCATGTGGATAGCAATTTCGTTGTTTTGTCATTCAGCTTTCATAATAACTTCAACTCCTGATAAATATCATCCATTAGACTCCTTGTATATCAAACAATGACTTTATGTCAAGAATATTAGAATAATCGTCACAGGCAAGCTATAGATATTCTATACTGAGCATTATATATAAAATATCATATTTTGTAAGTTACCCTGATATTAGTTAGTTATTTGGGTACAACCTTTTGCAGAAGCCATTAACAATGCAAACAAATATATTTTAAAAATATCTCTTAAAAGTATCAGATAACAGAACAGTCAGTGGGTAATTACTGGGTCAAAACTGTAAGGAAACCAGGATTCCAGATATGTGAGCAGGGCTCATAGGAATAAATCTACTTTTACCTCAAGAAAAGATGGATGTTCTAAGCAGATTTGGGCTATACATCTGGTGGCCTTGAAGAGCAAGGGGAACAAATTCAAGGAAGGTCCTAGACCCACTATGGTAGGGAAAAGTATTAGAGACACCCCCAAGCCCCATCATTGAACTAGGTCATCAAGGGTTTACACACTCAGAGGAAGGGTGACCTGAAGTAATTCTCTATTACATCTCCACTTCCTGTGGCCCTCTGGTTCTGAGTCTCCCTTGGCTCTGAGTTGAACATAGAGGATAAAGCAAGGTGGACAACAGTAACCTTTGGATTTCCATCTCATTCTGGGGTTGAGTATCCCAGTATCCTACAACCCTGAACTTGAAATGAGGAATTCTTAGACTGATAGTACCCCCAGAAACAAAGCCAAATCCTCCTGAGGAGAGTAACTTCATCTAATCCTTAAGGAGTACTATGAATTTTTTAATGATAGTCCCCTTTTTAAAATTTTATTTATTTATCTATTTTATAACTTTTTTAAAGATTTTATTTATTTATTTGACAGACAGAGATCACAAGTAGACAGAGATGCAGGCAGAAAGTCTGATGTAGGGCTCCATCCTAGGACCCTGGGATCATGACAAAAGCTGAAGGCAGAGACTTTAACCCATTGAGCCACCCAGGTGCCCCTGATAGTCCCCTTTTAATGTAACCAAGTACACAATGAAACAAAGCAACATGAGCCTCAACATGAGGGAAAAAGCAAACAGCAACAAGAAAAACAAGGAAAAGAAACAGCAGAAACAGATTAAATTGGTTTCAAATATAGTGCTTCCAGATAATAAAAGACTAGCTTTAAAATCTGAAAGAAGGGGGCATCTGGGTGGCTCAATGGGTTAAGCCTCTGCCTTTGGCTCAGGTCATGATCTCAGGGTCCTGGGATGGAGCCCCAAATTGGGCTCTCAGCTCAGCGGGAAGCCTGCTTTCCCCTCTTTCTCTGCCTGCCTCTCTGCCTATTTGTGATCTCTCCCTGTCAAATAAATACATTAAAAAATCTGAAAGAAATGAGAAATATAAATTATAACATAGCAGAGTTTTTAAAAATCAAGTTGACTTTCTGGGAATGAAAAATCAATGAATGGATTATAAAAATCCCAGTGGTTGGGTTGAACATCAGAATAACATACATGAAGAGACCATTGATAATCTAGGATTGAAGTCAGAAAAATTTATTCAAAAATGATACACTTATGGAGCCAAAAGATGGAAAATATGGAAAAGAGATTATGAGACATGGCGGTTGTCAGTAAGTTACCCCATAGGCTTAACTGTAGTTCTAGAAGAGTAAGGGAAAAACAGAATAGGTACAAAATTCAGAGATATTATACTTGAGGATTTCCTGGAAGTGATGAAATAGATTCACAGATTCAAAATTCCAAGCAAATTCTCAGCAGAGTAAATAATAAAAAAATCCACACTGAGACGCATCACAGTGACATAGTAGGGCAGGAATGACTAGAAGGAAGATCTTCCGAACCCCTGGATATGAAAGGGACTGTTTCCTTCAGATGAATGTCTGCTAGACTGTCTGATTATTTCTCAACAGCTGTAGTGTAACGCAATCAAAACTTCCATTCTGGAATACCAGACTTTGCAAAACAAATGTCAAGAATAAGGACTAAATAAAAAATGAGGTTGGGGGAAAGAGAGAGAGATAAAAGGAGAAAAAGACAGAGAGAAACCAAAAAACCAGTTGAAACAAAAATCCTGAAAGGATGTGTTAACAGCAGACTCTCATTTCAGTTGAAGGACCATGAGCTCAGCAGATGAAAAATGTGAGAAGCGAGAAAAATGAAGTGCAGAGAAAGGGGTATATGGGGGCAAATCTGTATCAGGGTTTCTCAATGGCAGGGTTATTGGCATTTTGAGCCGGACATTCTTTGTTGTGAGGAGCTGTCCTGTTCATTGTAAGACATTCAGCAGCATCCTAGGGTACTACCCATCAAATGCTGGGCAGCACCTCTCACCTCTCCCAGCCTCCCATCCATGACACTCAATAACGTTACTAGATACCACCAAATGTTCCTTGTGGAGTGACATTGCCTCTGTTGAGAACAAATGATCTAAGTGAATATTAATTTATAAGATAAATAATAATTATTTATAATAATAATGTTATTTATAAGATAAATAATAAATAATATATTGTAGCTCAAAAATGGACTTGGAAACCCACGACAACTATATATAAATCAGGAATGAAAAACGGATCTCATAGAAGAGAAAAAAAAATTGAAATTATAAGGATAACCCCAAGGAAAGGGAGGAAGAAAAGAATCATCATAGAGCAGGTAGGAGACAGAGAAAACACCAATTAAGATGGGAGACTCAAGCCTGAATAAATCAGAGATTACATGAAAACATTACCTTTAATGGAATAAGTGATTCCATTAAAGGCAATGCTTTCCTGATTCATTAAGGGAATAAAATTATATGTACAGGCTGCCAATGGAAAACATTTCTAAAGCCAAAGGGCAGAAACAATTTGAAAGTAAAGAAAGAAAGAAAAGATGAATCTTGAATAAAGGAACCACCCCCCCCAAAAAAAAACCTGTTTACAACCAAAACAGTTTTTAACCATCATGGATTAGTTAACATTTCTATCTTGTTTCATGTCTGTGATGCAATGGAAAGAGTCAGCCTTTGTTGCCCTTTCTTGATGTGTTTGTGCAGTTTGTTCTGCACATGTAAATCCAGAAAAGAAACACTGTGAAAGAATAACAGGATTTTACTATAGCCAGAAGCAAAACTGATAACAGTGAGGAGAAAACACTTTTAGCATTTTCTTACACCAAAACAGGCTGGCTTTCATCATAGTGACAGAAATAAAAACATTTTAGACAATAAAATATTGAAAATCTGTTATTGAGAAAGTAGTCTTCCTGGCTTGAAAACGTTCTAAAATTAAAAAAGAAAATCATTTAGAAATCTGTGTTAACGAGGTTTTGGTGACTCTACAATTATGACCTGTCTTTCTTTTTCTCTTAGGTTTGCACTTCTCTCTCTCTTTCACACACACAATAGTAAACAAGAACCAGCTTATGGAGACATTGTGGACTCCCTTAGAAAGAAATCTGAAACTGTTTAAAAAATTGTTTAGCATAACCCCACAGAATCATCTGCTTAATTTTATTTATTTTGGCAAAGATGCTGTCACAGATGTTCATTATTACACAATGAAAACGCTTTCACAGTGTAGTAGATGGGCGTCAAGTGGGTTGGAAGAGTGGTACATGAAGCAAAGAATCCCCATAAATTTTCTAAGTACGTTTATGTGTGACCAGGTTATGGGTTAGTAAGTGTATATTAGCACCTTGTAAGTGTCTGGTGTCCTTTTAGAACACAGAGGTAAATTCACTGAACCCTATTAGGAGCTGTTGAGATAATGGAGCGATTCTGTTAATGGAAGAGGGACAGAATGGCATGTAGGTAAGAAGGCCTTTAAAGGCAGGTTTTGGAAGATTTGGGGAAGATAAAATGCCCAGGCTGCTCTTTTATCACTTTCTCACGCCAGTGTTCCTTCTCTTCAACCTGGGGAATTTGGGCCGTGAGGTTATAGTCTGTCTTCACACGGGAATTCTGCATGACCTTGTCAACTCCGAGAGCAGTACGATAAATAGCCCAGAGCTCTTAGGAATGACCATGTTTTAAAAAATTCTATAAATAGACTCTGCTGTTAATTATTACTCTCAAGGCTGTCTAGTAAGTGAACAATGAAACTATCAACCTGAATAGCTAATTCCTATGCAATTTCAAAGCCTCTGAAGTTTGGATCAACTTCCTTCCTCATACTTGGTATTGACAGAAATTCTTGGTTCTCATTCTGTATTACTGAAGTGCATTTATATATATATATATATATATTCATGTTCTTTGCATGACTAATAAAAGCTCTGTATATAAAGGCAGCATCCCAATCTAAGGAATGCATCAAAATTGCTTCCTTACATTAAATATAATTTTTGTGAGAATCCACTTTTTGCGGGGGCATGTTGTATAGATGTGCTTAGGCTTACTAAAATGCAATTTCAGTCATATATGATATTCTTTTTTCTTTATTCCAATCTTGCTAACAAATATCTCCTTTGTTAGAAACACTAGCTCTTTAGTCCCTGAAGGAGGATGTCTTCACTATTATGCACTCCGTGGACCTTCATCCTCTCCAACTCTTACCTCCCCAAACCCCAAGTCAATTATTTTACAAGAGCCTATTACATTTTAAAGCAGCTGATATCATATTCAGATACAATAACCACCAAATGATAATATTGAAACAATAAAGCCTTTGTTTAAAAGACTTGCTCCTACATAGCAGGGCTGGTGAAAGCATATGTTAGAACTTCTCATTTAATAAAATTCATGGTAACTAAATCAGGCAACCGCTGTTACTACAGGCTACCTACCAGGACATACTACACTTGCATGGAACCAGCTATGACAATGGTTTTCATTTAGATGAGTTCTGCTTCCGGGGCCAAAAACATGTTTAGGCTCATGAAAGTATATTCACTCTCCCCGATGTATGTTCTGCACACAGTGACCATACTCATTTTTATTATTCTGATTGTCATTTCCCATATTTATCTTCGGTCTAAAATTGTGCTGTCCTCTCTCTTAAAAGATGATGAATTTGTTAATGTATTTTCTCTGAGTTGTGTTTCCGGAAATGCTGATTACTACCAAGTTAGTGTTGCTGTTATCACACTACACAAAAGGCATGCTTCCGTCTCACGGTAAAGGAACACTTTAATTGGGCTAAGTGTGTTTAAGAGCTCTGACACCTTGCCCCTGTCTCTCCCTGACATGAGTGTATTTTGTTTTCTTATACTCCCAGAGGACCGGGAAGTACTCACATGTGTATCAGTTTAAGAATGAGATAAGTTGGGGTGCCTGGGAGGCTTAGTGGGTTAAAGCCTCTGCCTTCGGCTCAGGTTATGACCTCAGGGTCCTGGGATCGAGCCCCGCATTGGGCTCTCTGCTCGGCGGAGAGCCTTCTTCCCCCCTCCCCCTTTCTGCCTCTCTGCCTACTTGTGATCTCTGTCAAATAAATAAATAAAATCTTTTAAAAAATTATATAAAAAAAGAATGAGATAAGTCATCGGGAATGTGAATAATAATATTTCAAAATGTTTGGTAGAGGTGTTTTAGAAATTAGTTTTTATTGGTAAGATGCTTGAGACACTGAGAGAACAAGTGGTGTGCTACTGTCTGAAGTCCCTGTATTTCAAAAAGACAATGAGGTAAATATGAAAGAAGGTAATAGTAGGCTGAGGTTTATAATTGCATTAGGATATTATTTCTTCAAAATCAGATTAATTCAACAAATATGCAGATACTTTTGTTTTGTTTTGTTTTGGGCTCTGTGCTTGGTGGTGGAGATGAAAGGACTCAGCTTCCAGGGTTGCTATCTTGGTTATCAGCGTCTTTGTGTTTATTACACATATATGGCTGTTAGAACGTAAGCTTCACAAAAACAGGAATTCTTGTCTGATTGATTCACTGATTGAGTGAGCAATGGGCTGGAAAATTGTAGGTACTTGGTAATTGTTTGTTGAGTAAAGGAACAGACATATGCGTACTCTATGTTAATATTACATACCGTAAGATTTATTATACTGCGCATACCATCGAGTTTCTTTCAGAGAGCAGTGAGGATGGTTTGTCTTGAGGAAGGCATACCCTAATCAACAGTTCTGCTCCACTGACGTTAAAGATTGGCATTTATTTGACTTGTCTGAAGCTTTAAAACATTGGTTAACACTTCTAAGAGAGTATATGTTCTGGGTGTAATACATAAATGAAGAAAAGTCTCTGGGCTTCATCCATAAACGAAAATTTACCTTGTGAGTGCTACTTAAAATCAAAGCTATTAAAACGATGCTCCAATTTTGCAGTTGAAAACCAAACGTAGACTTGAAAATTGGTCAGACAATACTACTAGCAGCACATCTGCATAGCGTGCTAAAGGGTGGAGGCAACAGAGACAGAAAACACGCCCTGGAAATATGTGAGAGTGTCCACAGCCCAATACTCTGCTAAATGAAAACATTCCAGAAAATGATTACACTGTGTCATGTTCGTAATAAGAATGGAATAAGCATAGGAGGCAAAGGGGGTAAATTAAAGTTATTTTATTTTTTTCTTTTCCCTACCATCTTCTTTTCTGAGAAAATGCAAAACACAGCCCATCTTGGGGAAAGTCAAAATCACGGTAAAGAGTTATTATATAATACAAGTATGCATAGTAAATGCAGAGTATTTTTTCAGGCATTTGCATTATATTTAAGGGGTAGAGGCAATGGATTTAGAACAGTGTGTGCTAGGGCAGCTTAAAAATAAAATTCAAAATATCTCCTCCCCCAGCACACACCACTATAATAATGGAGGTTTACACTGTGTAAAGACTTCAGAGTTGTGTTAGAAATGCTTGTAGATTGTAAGGCAAAAGGACCCTGTTAATTATCGTTAGGTGGGATAAAGCCCTACTCATAGCACGTGAGTAACAATTTTCTGGCTGTACACTTTCTTTCAAGAATATCTTATGCAGTGGGCCAGAAAAACCACTCATCAGTGAATTGTGTCTCAGTTAGCAACACTCAGGAATGTTCCGAAGTTTTGAAACATATCACGATGTACTGTGTTTAATTAACCCTATGACAAGTTTATGTAATTGAGCTTCTTCCCCATCTCTCTTCTTTTCTCCCACATAGAGTTTCCACATTTTTCTCCCTTCTTCTCAGTTTGATTATGAGATTAAACATATGGTTATATCTCCTTAAGAAGTTTGAGATGTCATTCATTTACTGTTTCTAATACCTGCTGAGAGGATAAGCCTGGTCTATTTTCTTGAAAAAAATTACCTTTACATTAATATGGTAAAAAAGTAACATATTTAAAATATGTTTATAGTGAGTGAAAGGAGTGAAACCGTAATCATAATACTCTACTGCTTGCTTCATGCAGAATATATCAGAATAAATGCTTCATGGTTCTGTTAATTACCATGATGTTTATGGACATCATCTGAATATTGACCTGAATAATGTTAGCAGATTTAATAATGAAAATACAAGATGCGCAGTTAAATTTAAATTTCGGATTAGCAAAGAATATTTTTTTAGTTTGTCTCAAATATTGCTTTGGACATATTTATTCTAAGAAATAATTCACTGTTTACATGAAATCCAAATCTAACTCATGTTTTATCAGATAATACACAATGCAAGGGACTATTCTTAATGATATCAATCAGATTTTTCCTCTACAAGGCACAGAAAATATCACAAGGAGAGGACTCAGGGTATGATTAAGCCAGTATTATGGCAGATTAATTGAGGCAAAGCTGAATTTTCTATGAAGAGACTTAGCTCAATATGGACAGTTTGCTATAATGAAAGTCTGTGTGCAACATATCCCTAGTGTACATTG
The DNA here is from genome assembly GCF_010015895.1 of Lontra canadensis. NCBI lineage: Eukaryota > Metazoa > Chordata > Mammalia > Carnivora > Mustelidae > Lontra > Lontra canadensis. The sequence goes on from NW_022631023.1 coordinate 15,937,704, forward strand.
TTTGACTATAGAAATTCATTTCAGGGGCACCTGGGTGGCTCAGTCAGTTAAGCTGCTGACTCTTGATTTCAGCTCAGGCCATGATCTTGGGATGATGAGATACAACCCTGCATCAGGCTCTGGGCTGGGTGTGGTGCCTGCTTCAGATTCTCTCTCGGTCTCCCTCTGCCCATCCCCCTCCCTTTCCCTCTCTCAAAAGAGTGAAAAAAAGATATTTGTTTTATTCAACAAATATTTATTGCCTATTCTTTGTCAAGCACTGTAAAGACAACCCGTGGTATTTTTAAAGAAATAAAGAAAAAAGAATTTAAAATTGAGATGCATGCATACTTCCCTGAACTGATAATGTGACAATATTAGTACATATCAGTTCATAAATAAACATATGACCCTTCTTCCTTTTTCTTCATTATTGAATTTGCTTTGCACATACTACTTCCCATCTGTATGAAGATGGGTGATGTGATCAAGTATTCCGTTTGTTGAATTTCTAGAACTCGGATAGGCTGCACTACATTATTAATTTAATTACCACCTGTTCTAAATGTTTTGACCTTCTTGTTTACATATATAAGCTTGCCTCACACAAAAAATAAAATTTTCTTAATTATTTTGCTTTCCTTTAAAAATTTGTGGTATCTGCTTTATTGAATGAAGCATAAGCCTTGAGAAAGATTTTAATTTGCTTGGAAATTTTTCTCAGAAACTTTCAAGGTAATTGAGGTCAGCCAATATTTACTTCGAATTATTCCTGTAAGAATAATCATGGGGCCATGTAATCAAGTGATAATCTAATAATAAGAAGAATGAAAGTAACAAAGAATTAAATAATCACAGGTAATCAGGGGAGTTGTTCCTGTGTTGTCTTTAATTTTTGTATTCAAATGGAACCACACACATTCCTTACAGTTGGAGCAGCGCGGAAACTCGCAAGTTGAAAAATTGCACTGCGTCTCTTAAGTATGAGTTAATATATAATGATGATTCATATTGATTGTTTTTAATTGTGATGGCCTCAGCAATGACTGAAATATCCAGAGGAAACAGCTTTTACCAACACAAAACATTATTAACAACCACGATCACATTAATGTACTTCAATTCAAGGAAGTGGTGTCGAAACTCTTTTGCGCAGACACCTAATCACATGCTCTGTTTGGTGACTTTCCTATGAAATTGGCAAATCCACATGTATTTTTTTTTTTCTTTTGGTACATACCCCCATACCTTCCCATATTTATTTTGTCATGTTTCTAATGAAATCTTGAATGTCCTTTAAAAAGTGGCTCATTTTTATGCTTCCTTGAAGATATTCCATTCTATTCGTTATCCTTTTACCTAAGCAATCCTTGAATGACAGGATGGATCATGGGTAAACGGACTCTGCCTTTTATAAATCATTAATTAATTTAAATTAGTTTTTGTGTGAGAGACCAAAGAACAGACATATGTTGATTAAGTGTGAGTAAAATAGAGAGCGACCTGAAACGTGGAAAAGCATTTTTTGGGGAAGCATTTGACCCTAAACACAAACCAAAAGGAGATAAATCCTTTGCTGGGGTTTTAAGTAGTGTGGCGTCTGAGCAACGTGATAAATGTGCTGATATTTACAGAGGCCCCAATTAGAGCCAAGATATCTTAATGCACTCCTTGGCATCTCAGAGCACACTTACTCTATACCAAGGACTTTCAGATTTACGGTGTGAAAGCAGTCTAGCATATGGGACACAGTTCTTTCTTAACACTTTGCTCCAGCATTTGTGCAGACATGCTCTTTTGTTTTGATCAACCCTTTCTTAGCTATTTGTAGACTACATCGTATTTTTTCCCCAAAGTCTTTCAACTATTTTCTTCTCATTTTAATCTTCCATTATCCATTTGAAACTGAAAAGGTTTTATGCCCTTTTAGCTACTCATAACAGTTGTTCTTATGTATAATTAAGCAACCTATGATGTTTTTCCCTATAACACTGAGTGTAGCTACTCACTTTTAATTATTTTCAAGAGAGAATGGATGGGGGATGTGGGGAAAACATGTATGCTAACGTTTCTCTTATGTTCTTGGTGACATTCACAGTGTATTAATTTTCGCTAAGAAGAGTACTGTTTAAAAAAGGATAAAAATTGACTCACATAACTAATAATTTTTGAGAATCACTAACATGTGTGGTAACCATTTCAGTTAAAAGACACTCTCAATCACAAAATGACTAAAAACCTAAAGACTGTTTCTGAATTGAGTTTGCTTAGAATTTGATGTGGTAGCCAGTCATAGTATTTGCGGTATCACAGTAATCAAAGTCATGCTGTTTGGAATATTTTAGGTGCTAAAAATGTCGTAAATGGAGAGAAGCCAATTGTTTTCATGATGTGTGCATCTTAATATTTTAAAATGTTTTGACTGTTTTGAAAATGATTAAACATACTAAATTCAAGATAAGTTTGCTTAAAACTATCCCTAATTTGTTGACCTCATGTGGATTGACTGGATCTCTTTTAAATTCAGATGGTCAGCATTCATTTAAATTTAACACATCAACATGATAGCTTGGAAAACTCTTTGATATGTGGGTTCACAAGGGCTCCTTGCATGATATTTTACAATTTCTTTTTTTTTTAAGATTTTATTTATTTATTTGACAGATAGAGATCACAAGTACGCAGAGAGCAGGCAGAGACAGAGGCAGAGAAAGAGGAGGTGGGGTGGGTGGGTGGGGGCAGCAGGCTCCCTGCTAAGCAGAAAGCCCGATGCGGGGCTCGATCCCAGGACCCTGGCTCCATCCCAGGACCCTGGGATCATGACCTGAGCTGAAGGCAGAGGCTTTAACCCACTGAGCCAGCCAGGAGTACCCAATATTTTACAATTTCTTAAAGGTCTATTTAAAATGATGATTGCATTGGAAATTAGTTTTCCATATTTATTAATTGTGAGATTCACAATGCCTTGAAAGTGAGTAAAATATAAAATCAATTCTATGAAAGTCACAGACATAACTAATATTATATAAATATTTTATATTTGGTTCTCATAAATTTTGTTCTTTCAGTGGAATTACTATGTCATTACATGATAATAGTATATCCATATTCACTGTAACTCATTGTTTATTTACATGTCATATGATGTTACTATTTATTTTTGTGATATAATCCAAAATTAGTGTTTTAAAATGAGTATGTTGCCTGTAAAAATAGGCTTAAGGGAACTGATTACACAGATATTTTAAAATATTTTTGAAAGTGAAATATAAATTGTCAAGTATTTAAAAATGATAATAGTTATTTTAGGTCACATGTTTAACATATATTTAAAATATGCTTTCTTAATTATAGTGGATATTCATATTTCATAGAAGATATTGTTTGACATTTTTAAAAGGTAAAATAAGAATTTAGGAATATCATCATGTAATTTATTTATTTTTATTTTTTAAGAGATTTTATTTATTTGACAGAGAGAGAGAGGGCACACAAGCAGAGGGGAGCAGCAGGCAGAGGGAGAGGAAGACACAGGCTTCCAGCTGAGCAGGGAGCTCCATGCAGGGATGGAGCTAGATCCTAGTCCTAGATTCTAGTCCTAGATTCCCATTCTAGGACTCTGGGATCATGACCTGAGTTGAAGGCAGATGCTCAACCGACTGAGCCACCCAGGTGTCCCTTGTCATGTAATTTAAATGCGGAATCCTTCTAGGTCTTAATTCTTTCCCCAAGCTTTTATACTTTCTTGTCCACACCCAAAACTAGCAGCAATTTTTATCATTTTTGTAAATTATTCAATTGTTTTCACTGAAATGACATTTTTATAATTATATTTAATCTGTGTATATAAATTAACATGTATGGTTAAAATAACAGGAATAAATAAAATAAGCAGATTTGAGGAAAGTATAATTAACTTGGGAGCTAAAGTAAAATGAATAGGGAAATAGTGTGCAACAAAGTAGCTCAAGATGGCTTATAGGGAGAATAGATAGAAGTAACCAAATTGATTACATTGAGTTCTACCAGGAGAGCTTCTACTGAATAAAAATATATATATATATATATAAAAGAAAATGCAATGTCATTTTCCAAGGATACATACTTAATATTTTAGATATTCCCTTTCAGATGTAGATAGCTATACTTAGCACGTATGTGTAAATATTATTCTGCCAAGCAGTAGACTAAATAATGGATCTTATCTAAATATCAAGGCAATTAGATGCTGTTCAGAAATGCCACTTTGCCACCTAGTCAAGTAGTAATTGAAGCTGTAGTTGAGTAATAATATTCCGTAGAGTAAGGACACAACTGACAGATGGGAAAAATACTTTCAGACTAGAATATTCCTTAGTGGCCCTCATATCTCCATCAAAGTCATTAAACTTAGATTTACTGGATCAAATTTAAAAAACCTTTTTCTTTATTGTTGTAATAATATATTGACATCATCATAAGATTATATCCAAAGCATATTATTAATATTATAAGGATGATTGATATTTCAATATGTCTGATCAGTTAAATAAAATCCCTATTAGAGTAAATATTATGGAAATTTGGAAATGTATAGAAAAGCAAAAAACAAAAACAAAAATAAAAACAGTAACCTAGAGTCTCACCATACAAATTATAATAATGATTACTATTTTGGTATCTAGTCTTTTTTTTTTTTTTTAAGTCTTTATTTATTTATTTATTTGAGAGAGAGAGCTAGAGCATGACCAGGGTGAGGGCAGAGGGAGAATCAGACTCCCCACTGAGCAGGGAACCCCATGCTGAACTAGATCCCAGGACTCATGGATTATGACCTGAGCTGAAGGCAGATGCTTAAATGACTGATCCACCCAGGTGCCCTGCTGTCCAGTCTTTTAGTAATTTTCTGTGTGTTTGTGTGTGTTAACAATGCACCATTGGCCCATGCAGCAGTTTTGCTACATCATAGTTACCACCGCTTGTTTGTGGCACGGGAACATATCTCAGTGTTCTATGGTATTGAAAAGCTCAGGCTCTGGTATCTGACTGCCTGAAAGACAAACTTCTGATTTCCTCTCTTGCTAGTAGGTGGCCTTGGCAAATAAAGCTTCTCCTAAGCCTCAGTCTCCTCATTGCCACCATGGGAATAAGAGAATAATAGTAACATCTAGCTGGTAGGTCTAAATTGGGGTGATCCCTATGAAATATTTGGTTTAGGAAATAATTTTTTTCTTTCAATTTAAAGCTTAGTGAGCCATCATTTTTAGATGCTTAAATTAAACACACTGTTGTTTCACGGAAAATCCTTTTATAAGTTAGGGGGAACATGGACATGTTGATGGACTCATTTTCAAAAGGTGTGATCTTTCAACTTTAGTCATAGTCATTTATATAACCAATTAAATCATGAAAGGAGAAAGTTCACAGTAAACAAAACAAAAACGTAACTACCATTTCAATGACAAATCTTCCATTTAAGTGGACTTACTTTCTTCTATGTTACATTTATTCTTTTTAAAAGAATATATATTGGGAAAAAGAAGAGCATGCCTTGAGTATTTAGAATTTGAATTTCCAGAATGTGATGAAGGTTTTCAACTGGTTACTAAACCTATGTTGATTAAAAAAAATAATAATAACGGATTAATGGGGCATAAAACATTTTTTAAAGTTGTCGTTCCTGGTCTCACTAACATAGTGGTTAATATTTCACTGACTTAAGTGTTTTTCCTGTTCACGCTTATTGAGTCTCTTAAGTCCCACGATTCAGAGAAATTAATTAACTGAAAGAGTTTCTATTTGCAAGCATGTCACCCCTGGGAATTAATGTGTCTACAGTAAAATCCATGTCAGTTTTTATACCGACTAGTATTACCAGACAAGGTTGAGTCATACAATATCCATTAATTTTTAAATGCCTCAATAACATATTATAGAACCGGGAACTTCAGTCTTTTTCAAAGATTACACGCTAAAATCCTCTTGGGGATTTATAGGTTGAGTTTGTGAGTATCACAACAAATGATGGTTTCCAATTTCTCCTCCCTCTTTAAGACCTTAATTGGCACGAAATTTTCAAGAACGTCTTTCCCTTCCCATCTTCATAACCATATGAATTTCTTTAGTCCTGTGGGTCCTTGCCTCTTTCAAGTGTCCTTTTTTTCAAGTGTTTTATAGAATATGAAAAATCTGGAAGCACCATTTTAAAGTATGGGGAACATTAATAATCTCAGCCATCTTGATTCACGTTTGAGGGTCCAAACAATTAATATTCTTTCCTTTGTTTACAAAATTTTAATTTGGAAGGCTGATATGAGGTTACTATGATCAAAAGCTCAAAAATCCGATCTGTAATTGGCAAAGAAGAGATCTCAGTAAAAAATTTGGTGCGAGAATGCCTCAATCTTTGATTTTTAATCTACTCAACTCTATGCCTCTTGAATGCTGAGATATTTTATTTTTCTTGATATTCTGACTACATTACCTGACCCATAATATTGGCTTGGTAAATATTTTTTGAATAAGTGAATGAGAAAATACATCAATTTCCTAATCCAACTTTTCATTTGAATAAGAAATCCTTTTACTATCCTGACAAACCAGTATCCAAATTATATTTAGATTTCGTGTCTTCAATCTCACCACACCACAAATTTTTTCATCCTGCTTCTGGGTACAGATGTTATTTCTTCACTGTTTCCTGGGAGATATTGGGCAAAGAATTCAAATGCTTCAAAAGTCAATTTCGTTATCTGTACATTTATTACATGGCTGTAATGTTCCCTTCAAGACTATTACGAGAATTCATTTATTAAGCATGTAGGAAACATCTGAGTGTAGCATCAGGCTCCCAGTTTGTGCTCTGAATATTGTGATTAAATGCCAAGTGGACCTTTTCATTCACTCAATCAGCAGGCTAGAACAAATATTCCTGTTACGACCCTGCAATTCTTGCAAAACTTGTTTTTTTTTTTTTTTTTCCTCCTGAATCTTTCATTGACTTTGTTGTTATTGAATGAAGAGATATGCATCCTTATTACAACTGACAGGTCATTCTGAATCACACAACTTGGGAAATGAGTCATTTTCTTCCTGAAGAAATTTTTGGTACCATATCACTTCCTGTTCAAATAACTGATTTCTTTTCATGTCACTTTTCAGTTTGGATCATTCTCTCAAATCCATGATTTCTTTCTTGCTTCCTTTTTTAGTTTTCTGGATTACAAATGTAAATTTAAAAATGTTTTTCATTGTTTTCAAAAAAGATTCATGGACACTAGGACCTGGCAGCAAAAGATGTTTTCTTTTTAACTTTCTTTTTATATTTAGTCAAAATTTTTCTTATACATAGATTTTTAGATGAAACATATCTCATGGATATTGAGCTCTTTTTTTCCCTGACATATAATGGTACTAATGGGAAGTCTGATGCCATTCTCATTTCTCATCCTCTTTTTCCTGAAGATTACTTTTGGTCCCATTGGAAGATGTTTTATGATTGTCTTCTTATGCGGAGAATTCTGAAAATTCACAACTCTCGTCTTTGGTATTTACCTTTTCTCATTTTTCCTGTAATCTGTGAAGTTCTTTGATATGTCCTTTTCTTAGAGATTTGTGTTACATTATCTCTGTGGCAATTTATACCTACTAATGATCCATCTTCTTTTTTTCTGGTTCTCTAAAGGTCTGGAACATTCTGGATATAACTGATAACTAATACTTTCTATTTCTTAGTTTTTTAAACTTAATTTTCTGGAAGATATCCTTCTCTTCCAGATTACTAACCCAGTATTGTCCATTTTATTAAATATTCTCATTGATCTTGTTCAATTAATTTTGGCAGCCATGCTTTCAAGTTCCAAAGTTTTCAAATTCCAAAGCTTTCTAGTTCCTTATTCCTTGTTTGCTCATTTTTCTATTTTAGGCTAGCTTGTTTTTATTTTAGGCATGAAACATCCTCCAAATCTCTCTGATGGTACTAACATGGATTTTATCTATCTATCTATCTATCTATCTATCTATCATCATCATCATCACCTAATCATCTATCATCTAATCATCTATCATCATCTGTCTATCCATCATTTATCATTTATTGATTTTTTTTTTAACTAAGAAGGATTTTAAAAAGATATTTCTATTTTTTGCATTTCTCTATTTCTTCTGTGATCAGTTGTTTTACTCTGATGAGATTTTACCACTGGTGAATCTCAGGATATCACTAATACTTGTGAATTAGCTGCTAAACTGATGACTCTCTTTGCCAGCAGGGTGTACTCTGTAGTTTGTAAATCTGTTGCCCTAAAAGTGCCTTCCTGTGTGGGCAGAAACCTGACTGTGAGCCAGTCCAGTTGCCAGGCAAGTCTCTCTTTAGATTTAAGCTGTTCTTTAGAGTAGGAAGACTAGCAATGACCATAGGGTAGAGGATTTTACTCTGGGGGTGAAGCACTTTGGTTTATTTTGTTCTGGATAGAACAGCTTCTCCTTCCCTATGCTCCACACCCAACTCCATTGAACACATTCGGAGCCACTTCTGCTGTTTTCTGCCTCTCCTATCAACCACCACAACTGCCATTGGGTGGCCATCCAGGACAATCATCTGCTCATATTGAAGGTGAGATCCTTAGCTGGGAAGAGACCATAGCTAGCTACTCTGCACCTACTGAGAAGAGGGTGGTGGCTGAATGACTCAACAGCCTTGCTACATGGGCTTTATTAAATTCTGTCAAGATCGCCTAGAGGTATCTCTTGTTCTCTGTAATTCATAACTCCAGATTTAAAACCTCTTCATTTTATTTTTTCACCACTGAGAACAATTCCACTTGCAATGTTGGCTGTAATGTTCCCTGATCCATCTTCTTTTCCATCCATCTGTAATCTTCACCCATGCGTATATTAAGATGTGATTTCTTTGATCTAGATTATACTTCTATTCAACTCTATTTCTCTATTGTCTTGTAAACTTTTGTTGACATTTCGTTTCTGCTTAAGTCTGACACTGTTTTCACTTTTATCACTCTACGGTTTTATTATTTTTTTGTAGTTTATGTTTATTCTAATTTAAATAGTATATTGAAAAAAGATTTTACAGTATGTTATGTTATAAAAGAAAATGGTGTATTTTACAAATATGGTTTGGATATAGACAATTTTTCAATGTTGACATAGAGTATATCAGTCTATTGTTTTGGCAAGAAGATACTATAATCAAAGGGAGTTTAGGAAAGTGGGAGTTTGAACCAAGTTTAAGGAAACAAGTTTAAGGTGGAATAATACCCTCGGACTACTAAAAATGAAAATAGGTTTACATACTAAGCCTTAATTAAGGAGCCCTCAAGTGGCAAAGGAAAGAGTAGTTACTAGAACTCAGAAGAATGATGAAAAGATTGTCTTACAGGATCTGTGGCCATTGATAGAAGGATTGAGTCAACCCACATGAAGGAAATGAAATAAATACTTCCTCTCACTCCTCTTCCCCCTTCCTCTGATCTGGTGATGCCCATGAACTGAAACTAATTGGTAGTTAGAAAGTGAGAGAGTTCATTGATATCTCTTAATAGGTCAGCCTCCAAAAAACACAAAGGATAGAAAAAGATGGGGAGTGGTTCTGGACAAACAAATGGGAAATATCCAGCAGGGCTCATCCTTCTGCATCCACTCTTTGCCCAGATGAAATATTATGTGCTCAACAGAGGGACCACCAAAATCCCCATCAGCATGTTGATGGCAGTTCAATGATCTACCCATTTGAATCTTAAAACAGGAGGCCCACAAGCATGCCCATATAAAGCAGGAAAGTGAGGAAGAAGGGGAAGCAAAAAATTAATAATTTAGATAACATTTTACTGCTATGTTTGCATTTCTGATGCTAGATATGGACCCAATTTGGTAATTATAACCTCCTTCTTTGCTACTCGGTTCATTTTTGTTTGTTGTTCGATTTGTTTGTTTGTCCTACTTCTGCCAGCCTCCACACCTATATGGAATTCTTTACCTGGTGAGATGATCCTGCATCATCTGGGTCCATGCTTGTTCTGTCATTATGGTGTCGATGTAGTTTCCATTGATCAAGGATCTTGGGAAATGAAGTATCAAGAAGCACCCAAGCACAACTCCTGTGTTCCACACATAGACCTTTCTGTCCCAACCATGTAGCGGGAATTCAGTTGCACCTTGATGATTAGGCTTAATTGCTTCAGTAGTTACTCCTTCTCTTTCTATGGGCTCAGTATTTTGGGAAGCCCTGAATGGCTATTAGGAAGTTGCAGCTTCCAATTAAATAGACAATGACTGCATTTCCTAATTGAAGCATTTCTTTCTTAAAGAATATAAGTTCAGGGGCCCCTGGGTGGCTCAGTCAGTTGATCATCTGATTCTTGATTTCAGCTCAGGTCATGATTTCAACGTCATGAGATCAAGCCCTGAGTTGGGCTCTGCCCTGGGCATGGAGCCTGCTCAAGATTCTGTCTCTCCTGTTCCCTCTGCCCTGCCATCCTGCCTTCCCACTCACTCACTCTCTTTCTCTAGGAGAAAAAGGAAAAAAAAAAAAAAAAGACTGCAACTCCAAACCCATTTAACCTAAGGTTATAGGGACTGGAAATAAAATTATTTTCAGTGAGTAACTTTGATAATAGCAAAAAAGTTTATTCTTACCTCTGTATTTTAATTCTGTTTCCCATATATTCTGGTTATGGGAGTGACGGCTCCATATATGAAGTGCAGGTTTAAATCCTATAACCTGTCCTGTAGGATAAAACTTCAACCTTGCAAATTGTTGTTTTTCATTTGGTGGGTTAATTGTGTCCTTAGTTGGCCATGGCATTTTTGCATTAAGTCAGTAGCTCTTGGGTTATAGGCATGTGCTAAGGCCAGTGAGATGTGTCACTGAGTCCATTGTCCCATTTCCTTCACTTTAAAATGTGTCTCTTTTTTGGACATGATATTGCTTGGGGTTCCATGGTAGTGGACAAAGTTAACAATGGAGATACTTTCAGGGGCATAGTAGATAGAGAAAAGTGGAATAGATCTGTAGAGGCAAATGGCAAATATTCTAGCACACACAAGGAGACTTTGCTGGTTGGAATGAAGAAGAAGGAGAAGGAAAATGAAGAAGAAGGAGAAGAAGGAGGAGGAGGAGGAGAAGGGAGGGGGAGGGAGAGAAGGAATACTGGATTAAAAGTTGTTTATTTTTTTATTTTTTTAAAAGATTTTATTCATTTGTTTGAGAAAGAGAGAGAGAGAGCACATGAGCAGGGGGGAGGGGCAGAAGGAGAGGGAGAAGCAGACTCTCCACTGACCAACCAGGGAACCCAATGCTGGGCTCAATCCCAGGGTCCTGAGATCATGGCCTGAGCTGAAGGCAGGTGCTTAATGACTGGGCCACCCACACACCCCTAAAGGATATTTAGAAAAAAAAAAAAATTCACCATGAGAGAAATGCAGAAAGGTTATCATTAAGAGAAAAAATTTCCCCCCTATGGCTTTTTTCCCTTATCAGAGAAAAAGAGGGCAATGTGGAATTTGGTTAAAAAGCAAATCTTTATGAAGAAGGAGTAATAATAAGTGAAATCTTTTGAAGTTCTAGAACATCATCATGGGAACTCATATCTACCATAAGAGCAATATGATCTTTGTTATCTTAATTGCTCTGTTAGATTGCTGTGATTAAAGAAGTAGTCCAAGAAGTTTTCCTCAACTAGTGAAAAAAATCTGTCATTTAATAACTGAGTTCCTTCCAAGTGCCGTATACATCTGCAAGTACCAGGTATACAGGATTGAAAAGGCCATTGCTCTCAAGAAGCTAAAGTAATAGGCAAACAGGCAAAATCAACATATAATACAAAGTGATAATTACTGTGTGCAATTTGTGGTGTTACCAAAGGGAAAATAGTTGTCTCAGAGGGCTAGGATGGGAAGGAGAAGTGTCAGGGTGAGTTCTGAGAAAGTTTCACAAAATATTTGACTATTGGGGTATAAAAGGTATTACTTTAATAAAGAGTAGAGAGCAAAAGGGAATATAGGCCGAGATGAAAGCAAATGAAATTGTAGGGAATTAAGAAATATTTAGGCCACTAGTTTGATATGGTCCCCAAATATTAGGCGAGAAGGAAAGAGGTCAGAGGTAAGGCTTGGGAGGATAATGATAGAGACAGGAGGCTGATGGAAATTATCTGTATTTTTCTTCTCATTATTATGCATGAATGGTTGGTATCTGAACTTTCTTAGGCTCTATATTCATGAGCATAAGATAAGGCACAATAAAATTCTGGATCATGCAATAGTCATTATGTTTATAGTCAGAGATCTATTGTTGAGAATCATCTGCATCTTTAGCCCCTTAAAAATTATGATAGTGGAATCATTAAATTTGGTGCAAGTTCAAACATATTATATTTCTAAATAATATATAGATCTGGGGCATATCGATTACTGACTAAAGAAGTTATTATTGTATTACTTCTCAAATGAATTTAAAATTGTTTCAAATGTACAGAATATACTAACATACCCAGTATTAGACTGAGTTATTATCCTTTTTTAAAGATTTATTTATTTATTTTAGAGAGAACATGATGGGGAGGGACAGAAGGAGAGGGAGAGAATCTTAAGCATTCTCCACCCCGAATTTCCTGACATGGGACTTGACCTCATGATCCTGAGATCACAACCTGAGATGAAACCAAGAGTTGGATGCTCAACTGACTGTGGCACCCAGGAACCCCTACGCTGAGTTATTATCTGTTAGTAATAGCATCCAAAATAACATGTACAATAACTTAGAGATTTGAGGAAGAGAGAATTTAGAACACTGTATAAGAGTTTGAATCTAGGGAGAGGAGTCAAGATGGCGGAGAAGTAGCAGGCTGACACTACATCAGGTAGCAGGAGATCGGCTAGATAGCTTATCAAACTATTGCAAACACCTACAAATCCAACGAGAGATTGAAGAGAAGAACAGCAAAACAGAAAATCGACCACTTTCTGAAAGGTAGGACCGGCAGAGAAGTGAATCCAAAGTGACAGGAAGATAAACTGCGGGGGGAGGGGCCAGCTCCCAGCAAGCGGCGGAGCAATGGAGCACTAAATCAGGACTTTTAAAAGTCTGCTCCACTGAAGGACATCGCTCCAGAGGCTAAACTGGGGTGAAGCCCACGTGGGGTCAGCGTGGCCCCAGGTCCCGCAGGGTCACAGAATGTTCGGGGGTTTCTGAGTGTCGCAGAGCTTGCAGGTATTAGAACATGGAAGCCAGCTACAGAGACAGAGCCGAGGAGTGAGCTCTCAGCTCGGGGTTACCTTGAACCAGTCTCAGGCTGGGTGAGCTCGGAGCGCAGCTGGAGGCCAGGGAGGCGGGAGTGATTGAGCAGTTTTCTCTGAGGGCGCCCTGATGAGTGGCACCCTGAGCACTCCTCTGGGCCGGAGACTGGGAGGCCACCATTTTCATTCCCGTCCTCCGGAACTCTACAGAAAGCGTTCAGGGAACAAAAGCTCCTGAAAGCGAACCCGATCGGATTACTTAGCCCTGCCCCTGGTAAGGGCGGTGCAATTCTGCTGGGGCAAAGACACTTGAGAATCACTACAACAAGCCCCTCCCCCAGAAGATCAACAAGAAATCCAGCCAAGACCAAGTTCACTTACCAAAGAGAGCAGTGGAATTCCAGAGGAGGAGAAAGCAAAGCACGGAACTCATGGCTTTCTCCCCATGATTCTTTAGTCTTGCAGTTAATTTAATTTTTTTAAAATTTTATATTTTTTCTTCTGCTAATTTTTTTTTCAACTTTTACCCTTTTTAACGTTTTTTAACTAGTTTATCTTAACAATACCTTTCATAAAAAAATAATAATCTGTTTTGAAACTTCATTATTATAGTCATATTTTATCCTTCATTGTATCTAACTTTATTTTTTGTATACACATAGGGTTTTTCCTTCTAAAAAATTTGAGGTACAACTTCCTCTAATAGATCAAAATATATCCTAAATCTGGCTCTGGGCTTGTTCTAGTCTCCAGCCTGAGCAAATTCTCTCCACTTTCTTTTTCTTTATTCTCCCAACCAACTTACTTTATCAACTCCTTTTTTAGAAAATAAAAAAATATATATATTTTTCATCTTTATAGGCATATTCCATCCCTTCATTGTGTTTACCCTTATATACGTTTTTCATTCTTTAAAATTTTGGGAGGTAGTTTCTTCTAAGAGACCAAAATACTCCCAAAATTAAGTGGGTGACTCTGTTCTAGTCACCAGTCTAATATATATATATTTTTTTTCTTTTTTATATTTTTTCTTTACTTGTTTTCTTTTTTAAATTTTTTTTTATGAACTTCTTTTTATCCCCTTTCTCCCCCCCACAATTTGGGGTCTTTTCTGATTTGGTTAAAGCACATTTTCCTGGGGTCTTTGTTAGCCTTTTAGGATTTTATTTGCTCCTTCATATACACTTATAAGGACAAAATGACAAGGCGGAAAAAATCACCACAAAAAAAAAAAAAAAAGAACAAGAGGGGCGCCTGGGTGGCTCAGTGGGTTAAAGCCTCTGCCTTTGGCTCAGGTCATGATCCCAGCATTCTGGGATCGAGCCCCGCATCAGGCTCTCTGCTCAGCAGGGAGCCTGCATCTTCCTCTTTCTCTGCCTGCCTCTTTGTCTGCTTGTGATCTCTGTCTGTCAAATAAATAAATAAAATCTTAAAAAAAAAAAGAACAAGAGGGACCTAATCAATACAGACATTGGTAATATGTCAGATCTAGAGTTCAGAATGATGATTCTCAGGGTTCTAGCTGGGCTCAAAAAAGGCATGGAAGATATTAGAGAAACCCTCTCTGAAGAGATAAAAGCCTTTTCTGGAGAAATAAAAGAACTAAAATCTAACCAAGTTGAAATAAAAAAAAGCTATTAATAAGGTGCAATAAAAAATGGAGGCTCTTACTGCTAGGATAAATGAAGCAGAAGAAAGAATTAGTGATCTGGAAGACCAAATGACAGAGAATAAAGTAGCTGAGCAAAAGAGGGACAAACAGCTACTGGACCATGAGGGGAGAATTCGAGAGATAAGTGACACCATAAGATGAAACAACATTAGAATAATTGGGATTCCAGAAGAAGAAGAAAGAGAGAGGGGAGCAGAAGGTATATAGGAGAGAATTATTGTAGAGAATTTCCCGAATATGGCAAAGGGAACAAGCATCAAAATCCAGGAAGTGCAGAGAAATACCCTCAAATCAACAAGAATAGGTCCACACCCACCCCGTCACCTAATAGTAAAATTTACAAGTCTTAGTAACAAAGAGAAAATCCTGAAAGCAGCCCGGGAAAAGAAGTCTGTAACATACAATGGTAAAAATATTAGATTGGCAGCCGACTTAACCACAGAGACCTGGCAGGCCAGAAAGAACTGGAATGATATATTCAGAGCACTAAACGAGAAAAACATGCAGCCAAGAATACTATATCCAGCTAGGCTATCATTGAAAATAGAAGGAGAGATAAAAAGCTTCCAGGACAAACAAAAACTGAAAGAATTTGCGAACAGCAAACCAGCTCTACAGAAAATATTGAAAGGGGTCCTCTAAGCAAAGAGAGAGCCTAAAAGTAGTAGATCAGAAAGGAATAGAGAAAATATACAGTAACAGTCACCTTACAGGCAATACAATGGCACTAAATTCATATCTCTCAATAGTTACCCTGATTGTTAATGGGCTAAATGCCCCAATCAAAAGACACAGGGTATCAGAATGGATAAAAAAACAAAACCCATCTATATGTTGCCTACAAGAAACTCATTTTAGACCCGAAGACATCACCAGATTTAAAGTGAGGGGGTGGAAAACAATTTACCATGCTAATGGACATCAGAAGAAAGCTGGGGTGGCGATCCTTACATCAGATCAATTAGATTTTAAGCCAAAGACTATAATAAGAGATGAGGAAGGACACTATATCATACCCAAAGGATCTGTCCAACAAGAAGATCTAACAATTTTAAATATCTATGCCCCTAACGCAGGAGCAGCCAACTATATAAATCAATTAATAACAAAATCAAAGAAACACATCCACAATAATACAATAATAGTAGGGAACTTTAACACTCCCCTCACTGAAATGGACAGATCATCCAAGCAAAAGATCAACAAGGAAATGAAGGCCTTAAATGACACACTGGACCAGATGGACATCACAGATATATTCAGAACATTTCATCACAAAGCAACAGAATACACATATCTTCTCTATTCTGGAATATTCTCCAGAATAGATCACATCCTGGGTCATAAATCAGGTCTCAACCGGTATCAAAAGATTAGGATCATTTCCTGCATATTTTCAGGCCACAGTTCTCTGAAGCTAGAACTCAATTACAAGAGGAAATTTGGAAAGAACCCAAATACATGGAGACTAAACAGCATCCTTCTAAAGAATGAATGGGTCAACCAGGAAATTAAAGAAGAATTGAAAAAATTCATGGAAACAAATGATAATGAAAACATAATGATTCAAAATCTGTGGGACACAGCAAAGGCAGTCCTGAGAGGAAAATATATAGCAGTACAAGCCTTTCTCAAGAAACAAGAACAAGAAAGTTCTCAAGTATACAACCTAACCCTACACCTAAAAAGAGCTGGAGAAAGAACAAAAAAGAAAGCCTAAATCCAGCAGGAGAAGAGAAATCATAAAGATCAGAGCAGAAATCAATGAAATAGAAACCAAAAAAACAATAGAACAAATCAACAAAACTAGGAGCTGGTTGTTCGAAAGAATTAATAAGATTGATAAACCCCTGGCCAGACTTATCAAAAAGAAAAGAGAAAGGATCCAAATAAATACAATCATGAATGAAAGAGGAGAGATCACAACCAACACCAAAGAAATACAAACAATTATAAGAATATACTATGAGCAACTCCAGTATCAGCACTGCTATTCAACATAGTACTAGAAGTCCTAGCCTCAGCAATCAGACAACAAAAAAAAATTAAAGTCATCCAGATTGGCAAAGAAGAAGTCAAACTATCACTCTTTGCAGTTGGTATGATACTATATGTGGAAAACCCAAAAGACTCCACTCCAAAACTGCTAGAACTTGTACAGGAATTCAGTAAAGTGTCAGGATATAAAATCAATGCACAGAAATCAGTTGCATTTCTCTACACCAACAAAAAGACAGAAGAAAGAGAAATTAAGGAGTCAATCCCATTTATAATTGCTCCCAAAACTATAAGATACCTAGGAATAAACCGAACCAAAGAGGCAAAGAATCTATACTCAGAAAACTATAAGGGACTCATGAAAGAAATTGAGGAAGACACAAAGAAATGGAAAAATGTTCCATACTTCTGGATTGGAAGAACAAATATTGTGAAAATGTCTATGCTACCTAAAGCAATCTACACATTTAATGCAATCCCTATCAAAATCCCACCCACTTTTTTCAAAGAAATGGAACAAATAATCCTAAAATTTATATGCAACCAGAAAAGACTTCAAATAGCCAAAGGAATATTGAAAAAGAAAGCCAAAGTTGGCGGCATCACAATTCCAGACTTCAAGCTCTATTACAAAGCTGTCATCATCAAGACAGCATGGTACTGGCACAAAAACGGACACATAGATCAATAGAACAGAATAGAGAGCCCAGAAATAGACCCTCAACTCTATGGTCAACTAATCTTCGACAAAGCAGGAAAGAATGTCCAATGGAAAAAAAAAACAGCCTCTTCAATAAATGGTGTTGGGAAAATTGAACAGCCACATGCAGAAAAAGGAAATTGGACCATTTCCTTACACCACACAGGAAAATAGACTCAAAATGGATGAAGGACCTCAATATGAGAAGGGAATCCATCAAAATCCTTGAGGAGAACACAGGCAGCAACCTCTTCGACCTCAGCTGCAGCACTGTCTTCCTCGGAACATCGCCAAAGGCAAGGGAAGTAAGGGCAAAAATGAACTATTGGGATTTCATCAAGATCAAAAGCTTTTGCACAGCGAAGGAAACAGTTAACAAAACCAAAAGACAACTGACAGAATGGGAGAAGATATTTGCAAACGACATATCAGATAAAGGGCTAGTGTCCAAAATCTATAAAGAACTTAGCAAACTCAACACCCAAAGAACAAATAATCCAGTCAAGAAATGGGCAGAAGACATGAACAGACATTTCTGCAAAGAAGACATCCAGATGGCCAACAGACACATGAAAAAGTGCTCCACGTCACTCGGCATCAGGGAAATACAAATCAAAACCACAATGAGATATCACCTCACACCAGTCAGAATGGCTAAAATTAACAAGTCAGGAAATGACAGATGCTGGCGAGGATGCAGCGAAATGGGAACCTTCCTACATTGTTGGTGGGAATGCAAGCTGGTGAAACCACTCTGGAAAACAGCATGGAGGTTCCTCAAAATGTTGAAAATAGAACTACCCTATGACCCAGCAATTGCACTGCTGGGTATTTACCCTAAAGGTACTAATGTAGTGATCCGAAGGGGTACGTGCACCCGAATGTTTATAGCAGCAATGTCTACAATAGCCAAACTATGGAAAGAATCTAGATGTCCATCAATAGATGAATGGATAAAGAAGAAGTGGTATATATACACAATGGAATACTATGCAGCCATCAAAATAAATGAAATCTTGCCATTTGCAATGACGTGGATGGAACTAGAGAGTGTCACTGCTTAGTGAAATAAGTCAACTGGAGAAAGACAACTATCATATGATCTCCCTGATATGAGGAAGTGGAGATGCAACGTGGGGGGTTTGGGGGCTAGGAAAAGAATAAGTGAAACAAGATGGGACTGGGAGGGAGACAAACCATAAGTGACTCTTAATCTCACAAAACAAACTGAGGGTTGCTGCGGGGAAGGGGGTCAGGAGAGGGGGTAGGGTTATGGTCATTGGGGAGAGTATGTGCTATGGTGAGTGCTGTGAAGTGTGTAAACCTGGCGATTCACAGACCTGTACCCCTGGGGATAAAAATATATCATATGTTTATAAAATAATTTTAAAAAATTAAAAAAAGAGTTTGAATGTATTTCTTATTGATTTTTGTATCAAAAACCTTAATGATATTTTGGTGTGGCATGGAATCATGACATCATTTCTAGTGTTAGAAATAAATTTCTAATGTTATTGTCATTATAATCTACATATTTTTAATACCAGGCATCCAATAAAATTATTGTAGTTTAGTTATTTTTATATATGTTTCAATTCACTTTAAAACTAGATTTATAAGTGAATTTTAATTTTCTTACTATAATTTTAATAGTTAACACACCTAACTTTTTTTTTTTAGATTTATTTATTTATTTATTTGACAGACAGAGGTCACAAGTAGGCACTGAGGCAGGCAGAGAGAGATAGAGGAGGATACAGGCTCCCTGCTGAGAGGAGAGCCTGATGTGGGACTTGATCCCAGGGCCCTTGGATCATGCCTTGAGCCAAAGGCAGAAGCTTTAACCCACTGAGCCACCCAGGTCCCCCAACACACCTAACTTTTAGAGAAAATGAGAAACATGTTTTTGTGTTTAGAAAATAATATTGACTCTAAGTAGTTAAAATTAAATGGTATTTGAAGTTCTTAGTGTTATATTAATTCTGGCATACTTAGTTTACTTATCATATAACTTACTTATTAAGAATTTTAGTTTTAATTAATACATAATTAAGTCAAATGATGCTTTCTGGCTTCTGTATTTAAGATCATGTTACACGGAAAAGGTGAACACTTGAAAATGTACACAAAATGCTTTATTTATTAAGTTTAAACGAATTCCCCTAGATTATTTCAAAACATCCACCCATCCTTAGCTAACTTTTATCTCAAGCACTTAGAATCACTGATGAAAACCATAAAATGTGTCATTTTTGGAGGGGCATGTGAAGATTGCCCATAGTTTTTCATGTTTTCATTACAAAAGAGAGTGAGCATTCTCTAGAGCCTGAAGCTGGGACATTTAGCTGTGCTTATATTCTTTTTTTTTTTTTTTAAGATTTTATTTATTTATGAGAGAGAGAGAGAGAGCGAGCACAGGCAGACAGAATGGCAGGCAGAGGCAGAGGGAGAAGCAGGCTCCCTGCAGAGCAAGGAGCCCGATGTGGGACTCGATCCCAGGATGCTGGGATCATGACCTGAGCCGAAGGCAGCTGCTTAACCAACTGAGCCACCCAGGCGTCCCTGTGCTTACATTCTTAAAGCCAGCTCAATAACAAACAGTTCAAGTACATACATGACATATTCCTAAACTTCTCTTGGAAAGGTTGAAGAAATGTTTTTAGCTATTGACATATTATTTAGTTTTTATTTTTTTCTAGGGCCACTGGTGGCAAATGTTGCTTTTTGTTTGTTTTTGTTTTTGCCTGTTTTGATTTCTTATGTGAAAATATATTCTGTACAGACAGGGCAGGCTTTAACCTATAAAAGAAACAGACATGACCCTGTCTGCAGATTTGGTTTTCTATTCTCTGTCAGACATTCTGGTGCCTAAATGGATAGAGCTCAGTCACATTTTAATCTATAGCATTTATGTGCATATTTACACACACACACACTCATATTCTCTCTCTCAAAGATTTGCATACCTGGTTGGTTAACTTCACTTTCAAAAGCTGATCAAAAACAAAGAAGGAGGAAAAAGCTTAACTATGAAATTACAAGCATGAGGAATAATTCTCAAGAAACAGAATGATGGGGGCGCCTGAGTGGCTCAGTGGGTTAAAGCCTCTGCCTTAGGCTCAGGTCATGATCCCAGAGTCCTAGGATCGAGCCCCTCATTGGGCTTTCTGCTCAGCAGGGAGCCTGCTTCCCCCTCTCTCTCTCTGCCTGCCTCAGTGCCTACTTGTGATCTCTGTCTGTCAAATAAATAAATAAAATCTTAAAAAAAAAAAAAAGAAACAGAATGATGTTTTTCTAACCACTTGTCCAACAAGCATCTTCAGAATTTAGATAGAAAATCTATATATGCAATTTCTGTGTTCTTTTCCCCCTAATGTTTGCTAATTATTTTCTTCAGTGAAACCAGTGTGACCTTAGCTCATTTTAATGAAACTTTCTTCTCTTCCAATATTCCTTTTCACTCTATATCATGTGTGTGTTACCCAATCTGGAAGCCTTTCTGGCACAAGTTATTTATTATAAAAAGAAAAAAAGAGAGGTGTCTGGGTGGTGTAGTCAGTTAAGTGCCCGATTCTTGGTTTCAGTTGAGGTCATGATCAATTTCAGGGCCTTGGCATCAAGCCCCGTGTTGGGCTCCAGACTCAGAGCAAAGTCTGCTTGAGATTCTCTGTCACTCTACCTCTGCCCTTTCCCTGCTCTCTTCCTCTCTCTCAATAAATAAATTTTTAAAAAAGAAAAATAGATAGAAGGTGTTCCCAGATGATATTTTATTATAATTTTTATCTTGGGAAAAAACATTATGTAAATATTTAACATATCATCATCTAACATATAATGACATAGTATAAATGTTAGCAGGGTATTATTCCTATATTGATAAGTTTTGTCTATGAACAATATGAAAATTGAATATCCTGTTAATATGAGAATGTCCTGTTAATAGCCTGCTAATATGAAAATTAACAGGATATTAAAATTTCAGATACCCCTGAAATTTACACTAATGGATAAGTGAAATTTATGGATTGTGTTCTTTTTCTGGTTAAAATTTTAGGCCTTTCTCTACTTCTTTCTTAAGTAGAAATTATTATGAAATACATCAGCTTAATGAAAGCACAAATAATCAACATTGATTAAATAATCATATGCATTATCTGATACATTTTCAAAAATACATGGGTGAGAGAGATAAATCAAATTGGGCCAGTTTTACTTAAAATTCTTTAGATATTCTGGATACCATAATAATGTCAAGTTAATATATTTCCATACCTTTAATAGTACTGTAATGTAACAATAAGAGTAAACAAAGTTGCAATAATAATTTAGTGTAATAATGGCAATGATTGGTGAAGAACAGAGATTTAAGAAATGACCTTCTGCTATTCCTGCTGAAACCCTTTGATCCACTGGTGTTCAGGTCTGTCCATTTTTGCCAGTGTGGAATTTGTGAATTCAGGCTCAGTTTCACAGACTCTTGGAACAGAGAGACTAAAGCGGACGGGTGGGTGAGTGAGTGTGTGGATTATATCACCTCTTTGTGTACACTGTAGAGTGAGATAACATGGAAAAGGAAAAACTACTCTTCCCACTCCAATGTCGTTGTTGCCTTCTAAAGTAGCAGGAGGCCTGGCGGCCATGAGAAGAGCATCTGGAAGTGCTCCAGGGACTTCTGGAACATTCAGCCTCAGTGTCCTCACCTCCCAAGAGTGAAGCGAGGACTTTGAGTGACATCTGGCTGTCCTTTGAGAAACTTACATAATAAAATACTGTTATTCTCTTTCAAGCAACAATTTTTAATTAAGTTTATGTCAATTATTTATTGTCTGTGCAAATCCCACAACTTGGGGCTGCAAGTTTGGCTCTGTGAACTGTATGAAATTATATCACAGCACATTGAACGTTCATCCCCATACAGTCTCTGCACCTAAGAAATTTTGTCTTTCAGGGGATTCTAAAGAATTTGCATTCCTCTATCATAGCACCTAGGATGAAGATTTATTTTTCTGATATGTCCTGGAGACTTGCTCCCTCAACAACCATTGGAACATTTATTTTAAAGGGCCAACTTTTAGAGAAACTGTAGAAATTAAGCAGAAGTTCAGTGCATGGTCACTGAAAAGCCAGAATTGTCACCAGTGTGCAATTTGATAATCATGTGTGTTGTTTTCATATATTCTACATGTTATCCATAGTATAATTTCATTAAGAGATTGGTTGGAGCCATTTTCCCTTACAATTTCTGCATCAGTCACTCTGAATTTGGAAGAATAGCATTCTTTATATCAAACTATACCAAAAACATTTGGCTATAGTCTTGGCAAATGAAAACATTTTTAATATTTTCAATTTTTGATAATGAATAAGTAACTCGTGTGAGTACTATTTTATATATCTAATAATGACTTTAAGTGTACACATAGTTAGAAAAACAATAAGGACTAAAAATATGTAGACCTGATGTACTGTTTTTTTTTACCTGATTTTGTATATTACTAATTTATTTAATCCTCACAACAACCATATGAGTTAGGCACAAGAGTTATCTATAATTTTCCATTAGTAGTTGAGGCATTGAAAGATTATGTAAATTTCCCAAATCATACAACTAATGAGCTGCAGCTCTGTGGCGTCAATCCAACTTCTCTGCACCAATACTCGTGGTGCTATGATGTTTCACTACAGACTGAAGATTAACTTAAAACGGAAAATGCAATGCAAGCGCTTGGTAAAATAAACTAGCGAAAAATGAAAAAAATGAAATAAAAAAACTTTAGTGTTGGTTTTGTCTAAGTTTGACCTTTAAGTAATTTAATACTGATGTAAAACGTACACAGATTAGATCTATTTTGATACTCTAAATATGCAGGCAACTTTCGTCACACATCACTAGATACATACATGAGTAAATGTAGAAAACAAAACATACTCTGAAATAGAAAGTACTTGATATTTAAAAAAAGTGGCTGCTAATTTCTGTAAAAGGTGGAAGTAAATGATGTGTTTTTCACTTACTGGTTAATTAATGACTAAACCTAAGTCCTAAATGCATGCCAGTGTAGTTAGTGGAGTGCATTTATTTTTAACTTAAAAACTTGCTCAAACACAGCTTCAGGTGTTCAGAATTTCTTTGTCTACTGCTGACCATTCTCTCAAACTCACTTCCAGTCATCAGTGAAAGTCTGATTCACATTTTCTGAGAGAAGAATAAATGCTTTCTTCAGAAGTCTAAAATATCTTGATACTCTCTCACAATTCGAGTTTAATTTTAGTTGTGAATGCAACTTGACATTTCTAAAAGTAGCCCATATTATGAATTAAAATCTAAAATACAACAAATTTTAAAGTCAGAAATTTGTGGTGTTTTATTTGTATGGAATCTACACCAGGCTGATTCTACAACTTAGAAACATAACCCCAGCTTTGTGCTCCTTTTTTAAAGAGGAAATTTCTGCTACTGTTCTGCAGGTATAAGCAGCTTGCAACTTAAGTTCCCGGATGACATGATGTGGGTATAAGAGAGGTACCAATATGGAAAGAAATATAGTATTGAGGCTTTACTTGCTGTTTCAAAATATTTTTTCATCTTGAAGACAAAAATTTTAAGTGTACTCGATCTTTAACTTAAACAAAGTAGGTCACTATCAGAATCTTCGAAATCCTTCATGCTTGCCTACCTAAAATCTCTCTCCTGTCTCTGCAAATAGGAGTTTAATTACAGAGTACCATTTGTTATCATGTTTTATGATAATTATTCCCTTGCTCTGTGTGTGGATTTTCCCACAAAGGTATTGTTTTTGTGTTTTCTTTGTGTTGTCAACTTTACGTAGCTCACATATCCAATTAAATTCTCTGATTGGCTGGATTGGTTCAACATTTATGGTTTAAAAATTCAATCACGTTTTTGATGACAGATTAACTTCATTCCTTTTCCCTGGTAGGTAATACTTTGCTGTATGACTATGCGACAATTGATTCATCCTATCTTTTGCTGAAAGATAGTACAATATTTCTAGTTACTGTATTTTATAAAATAAAATATGTGTCTTTTTTAAGAAAGATTTTATTTATTTATTTGACAGAGAAAGAAATCACAAGTAGGCAGAGAGGCAGGCAAAGAGAGAGGGGGAAGCAGGCCCCTGCCAATCAGAGAGCCGGATGTTGGGCTCGATCCCAGGACCCTGAGATCATGACCTGAGCTGAAGGCAGAGGCTTAACTCATTGAGCCCCCCCTGTGGGTTTTTTTTTTTTTTTTTTTTTTTTTTTTAATATGTGCCTTTGAGGACAAATGTGCAAGAATTTCTCTAAGATGTGTCTTGGGCCTGGGAATGAAAATGGTTCATTATGGCATATCACCAACTCAATTTAGTAAGGGCAATATTTTAAAATGATTTTAGTACTTTTTATTTAGCAACTGATAAGTTCTTCTTACTTCCTATTCTTGTCAAAACTTAGCATTATAAAGACTGATTTTTGTCAAATTGTAACTGGCACAAAATTTCTGTTTGAGATTTCAGTTTCATTTTGATTAGTAGTGAGGTCAAACATTTTTAAGTGTCTTTACTGGAAAGAATTAATCCTCCCTTTCCCATCAAGAGTTTCCCATTAAACATTGACACAGTGATTGAAGATTCACTCCTAGGTATCCAGTTTGGTCTCTGGACTTCTTACAAACATGGAATTCCCAGGTACAAGGTGAAAAGTTCAGGGCAAGGCACTATCAGGTTGATTTTGCACAAAACCAATGAGTCAACACCATGCTGACTACTGTGACCCTGGGAACAAAGGAAGTTGAGGCCAAAGGAATCTGAAGTCTTTCGCAAGGGGTGTGTGGCTCTGTGACATCTTTTGTGTGTGCTGGAGAACAGATCTGGGCATAGTGTCTCAACTGGGTTACATTAGAGGTCACTTAAAGATTTCCCAGTGTGTCCCTCTTGCCACTGCCCAGTTTTGCCAGGCACTGGAATTCACTCCAGTTGCTCTTGGATTGACATTAATGCCTCTTCTGCATTGGAAATTCAAATCTGCAGCCAGTACCTACTCCAAACCTTATGTCTCTGGGTACCTACTCACTAAATGCAAACTTAGCACAGGGTGTCCTTCATCGTTCTACTCTGAATTAAAGTCTCACTGGATATAGTTGATTTGGGGAGACAAATCTGTGTTCTAGAGGCATGAGGGCTGGGAATTTGTATTTTGAATTTCCTTAAATTTAATTAAATTTAATTTTTTTTCAGTGTTCCAAAATTCATTGTTTATGCACCACACCCACTGCTCCATGCAATACGTGCCCTCCTTAATACCCACCACCAGGCTCACCTATTTTGAATTCTTTATTGGGGAGTTGGGATGCCCCAAATATAGAAAAGTTATCCAAAAATGATATACAAGATTGGGTGTAAAAAAAAATGCCCAACAGAGGCTTCTGGGAAATTCTTTTTTACTCCTGTGATGGAGACCCTGCAAGCTTCTGCCTTTTCCACTAGACATGAATGTGGAAGTGTGTGGTCTCTGTAGCTACTGGTGGCCAGCCTATAAGCATGACAGGATTCATCTTAAGAGGAAACAGGCAGTGTAGGCAGCAAAGTTGGGGATGGAGGTAATGACTTATCCCCTCGATCAAACAGGTTTGAGGCCTACACACTGAACTCAGTTTTGTCCTTGGACTCCAGTTTTGTGAGATGAGAATATTTTCTCACTCTTTACACCAGTTTGAGCTGCTTTTTATCCTCTTTGTTGATGAAAGAGCCCTAAATCATATAGCTATTTTTATTTATTTTTATATGAAAGATCACCTCATGCTTCAATCTACTATTACTGGGGAGAAAACTTTCTACTTAATTTAGAATGTAATTTCACAAGATTTCAAATGTCTGTCAGTTATTTATCTATTTTCATCAAAGAACATTAGGGTAGTAGTTATAATATTTATAATTATGATAATAATAAAAAACATACCACCAACTTGCTTTATTTTTTAGAGTCCATTCATGAGGTTAACTCCTTTTAAGTCTCCCACAGCTCTTGGATGTGGAAAGTTGATGTTGTACTTACTCACCTTAGACCTGAAGAAGTTGTAGCTCAGAAAAATTAATTAACTTAACTTTCCCCAGCTGATGAGTTTAATAAGGGAATAAATTATATTAAGAACTTACGTCTTCTCAGATCTAGTCAAGCAAGCAATTTGTTAGAAAACATTTATATGATCTGTACATATGCCACATAAACTAATAAATAACCTAAAAACTAATAAATAATCTAAATGTTTAGGTTACTTAATTGTAGTTACAAAAGAAAGGTAGTGCCTTTTTTGGGGGAAAATATCTCTCATGAGTCCATTTCCATGCTGTGTCAAGTCACGGGTTCTATACAACCTCTTTAATATGATTCTGAGCCCTTATCTGGATCCTTTACTTGTATGTTATGTAGGCCAATAAATGTCATTCATTTTAATAAAGATTTAATTTCTTGGAATTTCTAGGTTCAAATTGCTCTTCCCCTTAATATCATTAAGAGAGAACTAACAATGCAATTTTTTATAAAATTATGAAATATTTGGGAGTGCCTGGGTGGCTCAGTTGGTTTAGTGTCTGTCTCCTGGTTTCTGCTGAGGTCATGATCTCAGAGTTGTGGGACTGAGCCCTGTATTGGGCTCCATGCTCAGTGGGGCATCTGCTTGAGATTTTTCTCTCTCCCTTTCCCTCTGCTCTTCCCCACTGCTTATGCACACACACTCTCTTTTTCTAAAATAAATAAATAAAATCTTTAATACAAAAAATTATGAGGGTACCTGGCTGGCTCAGTGGGTTAAAACCTCTGCCTTTGTCTCAGGTCATGATCTCAGGGTCCTGGGATCGAGCTCCACATCAGGCTCTCTGCTCAGTGGGGAGCCTGCTTCCCCCTCTTTCTCTCTGCCTGCCTCTCTGCCTACTTGTGATCTCTCTCTCTGTGTCAAATAAATAAATAAAATCTTTAAAAAATTATGAAACATTTCTGAGTAAACCTACAAACATGACTTCTGATACTTCTTCATATAAAAGGTCTATTTGTCAATTATTTCAATCAACCAACCAACAAATGAACATTTGTTATATGCCATGTGTCAGCCAATGTCTAATGATATAATTACAATACAACCTATTAGGAATTGCGCTGGGTGTAATGAGAACATACACACTGAGCCTAGACTGGCTTGAAGGAAAAAGGGGTAGGAGTAGATGGTGAGGGAGACTTTGGGAGCAGGGAGTTTTCCAACCTGCCAGGGTAAAGCCCTGAAGAACAGAGAACCAATGTATGTTTAAAAATCTGAAGGAATTGAAGAGCAAGCCCCACAGTGCAATGGTGAAGAATCAGAGCTTTGGATTTAGACTCTCTTGAGTTCAAATCAGAACTTCATCATTTTCTAACTAATATGATATTATGTGACTTTGGAAAGGTTACTTCAGCTTTCAAAAAGAAAAGGAAACTAGTCCTACTTTGAACATCTTTAGGGAAGATTAAAGGTAATTTGTTCTAGAAAACAAGAAAGTATCTGGTACCTAACCTGTTCTTGATGCGTGCTCTTAAGTTCTCTGTGGCTGGGCTGTAGCGAGCTGGGGGAAAGCCTCTGAGGAAGTGGCTGGAGGACTGGGCCTTTGATGGCCTCCTAGGCCCTGTTTGGAATTTGAACTTTGTCTTAAGAGCATTGGAGAGAATCTGAAGTTTACAGCATGGATTTGCATTTGGGAAAAATTTAATATTGGGATGCAGTCATGAAATACTATAAAAATGAAAAGTATTTTATTTTTTGAGTTATTATGAAGATAAGACTGAAAACAAATATGTGAACAAGGCAATGATAAAAATTCTCCTCAGAAATGTACACTTTATGTATTTTTTTCTTACATGTAGAAAAATCCTGGTAGTCAAACAGGATCTTTAGGGACCCACATATACAGAAAATTTCTTTGGACCACCAAACCATTACATAACTTGTTCATGATTTTTTTTTAAATGTATGGGCATACCAGTTATTGACATATCCACATGTGCAGGAAAATAAAAATCACACGCCTAGGAAATGGTCAGAAATTCTGTTACAATCAAATTCAGTATTGAAACACTTGTGATTTTTTTGTAGATCACTGCCTGTTATTTATTATATTCTGTGATTGCATTCAGTAAATACTTATTAAACCAATGTTTATATACAAATCATTGTGTTTTTATACTAGAAATCATTTTATTATGTACATTTTACTTTTATACATTAATTATTAAATCTTATTGATTCTATTTCTGTGTTGTCTTATTATATAATATAAATTTGCATGTTTTGTGTTAGATCACTTATTCATTTTTATTTCATCATGTAGACTATGCCCTCCGATAAATTGTTGTTGACATTGAATTTCTTATGTGCCCACATCATATTTCTCCTGACTAAAATTAGTATACTACCCCCCCTGCGACATGTAAATGTGAATATTTTTCAAAGGTATGGTCAGAGGACCAATTATGTAGGAAAAAATCTAAGGAAAAGGGAGTACTTACAACAAAGGCAGATTCCTGAGCCTCACTCCTGATTTACTGAATCAAAATGTTCTGGGTATAGATTCCTGGAAATTGCATTTAAAAAAATGTTTAAGTGATTGTGATGTGAATTCAAGTTAGAAATCCACTTCAGAATGTTTATGCATGTCTTTTCTGTTGAAGAAGTAGAAGTGGACAATTTCAATGCTGTTATTTTTATAAGTATTACTTGACTCATAAAACAGTATCCATTATAGAATATCTTGATTTCTTCTAAGTTAATCAGAAAAACTTCACAAAGCATTGATGGATAAGCAGGTGTTTTTGTCTGACCGTTTGTGTTTTCCAGAAATTCATATGTTGAAATCCTAATGTCCAATATGATGTATTAGGAAGTGGGGCTTTTGGGAGGTGATTAGGTCATGATCTTAAGCTTCTTTAATTGTAGTACAATGCTGAAGGCAAGGAAAATCCTAGCACAGTGTTGTTCCATGCATGGCCCTGGCACACAGTACCACATCTGGAGATGAGCTCCCAGTGGCATGGAGTCTGGAAACATGGGGCCAATGACCTGCCAGAAAAAGATTCTTATGGAATCATGAAAACTGTTTTATGTATTTGAAAGTCTCATTTTGTAGAAGAAGGATCACTAAGTACTTTTGTTTTTTTCCCTGTTTGTTTCTGGAGAGCACAGTTAGAATCAATTGAGTTTAATTCAACAAGCCCTAACTGATACTCTCTTATATTCCAGGCATTGGGCTTGGAGTTTAGGGAGTTTAGGGCTAAATGGACAAGTACTCATAGATCTCAGAATTTAGTTGAGAAACAGACATGAAACTCCTTGTCAACTTCTTTTAAAGGTCCCGAGATGAATTTCCAGATTGTTTTCCTAAAGTACTGCAACAAATTTCTCTCCCACCAGAATTATATGACAGAGCTCTTTCAACACAGCTTTATAAAACATTGTGCGTTAATTTTTCCCTTAGTTTTACATGAAAATGGTGTATTATTTTTTTTATTGCTTCTCAATTTTCATTGTTGTTAGTATGATGAAATATTTTCAAATATCTTAAAATAATTATCTATTATGTGAATTGGTTGATTTTTGTTATGTAAGGATGATTTCAGTCATTGTTTTGATCTGTTTGGCACTGTATTTTTAAAGTGCTATGGGAAACAACATGGAGCACAATGCTTCTGCTACATTCTACCATCAAGAACTAGATATTTGGGCTGACCTAAATGCAAGGAAGTCTGGGAAATGTTCTTGGCTAAGCAGTTGTTAGCTCTAAGAACTCTCCACTTCAGAAAGGGAGCAAAAGCCTGTGGTGGTCAGCTAGATGCCTGTCCTACATGAATATGGTTCTTGTATTTGTATATTTAATTTTACTGAATTACTTTATTATTTCTAAATATTTTGTTGAATTACTTTATTATTTCTAATAATTTTCGAAGATTTGCCACAAGTTTTATTATACACGTTTATTGCATACAATTACATTATCATCAAAAGTATATATTTTAGTCTTTTTACCAATAATTATGTTTTGTCTGATCTGTTAGAACTTTTGTAAAACTGGAATACTAAAAATAAAAATAATTATTATATTTTTGGACTTTACTTATATGATTCTAGAAGTCAGCAGTTGATTTGATTGGAAATGTATATTCTTTATCAAACGGAGTCAGACTTACATTTTCCAATACACCTGCTTATGTACCTGTGAATGTATTGTGAGTTTAAACAGTAGAGAAATAGAATTTGAAATATGAAGGGTATTGGTATACCTTTAAAAATTCTGTAAATTAACTTGATTGAGTTTACTAATAGATTTTCTGTGAACTAACTCATTTTTGATATGAATACAGTTTTATTTTGATATATAATACTGCCTTTTAAATATTTTTGAATCAGAGTAGCTTGCATTTTGTTTCATCCACTCTCCTCCAAACAACATTTGTACATGTTAAATTAATGGACTTATTTGTATTTAGTGTTGGAAAATTGCTCTCTGCCAGGAAGATAGGAATACACTGCTAAAATAATAATCACACATGAATCCAGAATTTAGACAATTATTCAAATTGTCACTTTCTTTTATGCATCTGCATATAGGTCTGGATAATTAGTAAATAACCCATTTAGCTTGTGACTTGAATGTTTCCTTCAGCAGTTTGATAATTTATGTTTGTGAAAAGATTGGATATTGAGGTACTATTTAGAGAGTTGAAGACATAAATTAATTACTAAAATTATATCTTTTAGATGTTGAAGATTCTCAATAAGTCAGTGCAATTTGATGTCCATTGAATTGAATAAGTGTACTAACTTGGCATCTACATAATTGTTAATTTTAGTGTAAGCTACATGTTTGTAAGTATGATTGGTGCTGCTATGGACTGGTTCATGTCCCCTCAAAAATTCACATCGTAAAGCCAATGAGACCATATTTGTATATGTAGCTTAGAAGGAAGTTATTAAGAGTAAATCAAGCCATAAGAATGGTGCCTTGGTGGGATAGTATTGGCATTCTTTTTCAAATTTTATCTATTTATTTGAGAGATAGAGTGAGTGAGAGAAAGCACAAGCAGGGAGAAGGGCAAAGGGAGAAGCAGACTCCATACTCAATAGGGAGCCAACATAGGGTTCAGTCCCAAGACTCTAGGATCATGACCTGACCCAAAGGCAGACACTTAACTGACTGAGCCATACAGGCACCCCAGAATTGGTGTTCTTATAAGAAGCAATATGAGAGTACTCTCTCTCTCTGTATGAAAAAGGAAGGGGGCAGGTGAACACAAAATGAGGACAAAGTCCTCACCAGCCATCAAATCTGCTGCCATTTTGATCTAGAACTTCCAGCTTCCAGGACTGTGAGAAAAAAAAAAAAAATCCTGTTTTTTAAGCCACCCAGTCTGTGGTACTTTATTATGGTATTCTGAGCAGACTAATAAAGGTATTATCAAAGGGTGAAATACTGTATTTTCAATAAACAGAAAAATTACGAACAGAATCATCTCAAGGTTCTTGGTTCAGTAGAACATATTTGCCCAATCTCTGTAAACCAATACATTTTCCTGGCAAAGAGGAAGCATTGCCTTTCCAAATGACATATTTTTTTGCAAGCTACAGTATTATTTTAAAAAAGAGAAAAAACATGTGCAAATATTTTCAGTTTCCTATTATGCTATGTTGCTGTAATGTGTAACAGCACTTTACATCTTTTTGTTTATATAGTCATATTCATTTATTGGTAATGATGATACTTTGGAAATGTTGACATGCATTGATGGAGGACACATGTTTCAGAGATGAAGAAAGTTCAGAATGAAATTACTTGAATTAGCATTAAAATCAGTACATGACAAAATTTCTGAAGAGGTCAATAAAGAAGTTAATAAGGTGATTGATAAGAAAGAAAATTAAATCGAGCAATCTGACCATTCATGACAAAATATTCACCTGGAATGATTTAGTAAAGAATTTATACCTGCTTGATAATAGTTATGATTGCATTTTTAAAAGATTTTATTTATTTATTTGAGAAAGAGAGCAGAGATGCGTACTTGAGTGGGGGGAGGGGTGAAAAGAAATGAGCGAAAGAGTCTCAAGCAGACTACATGCTGAGTGCAGAGCCCTGTGCAGGGTTTGAGCTAATGATTCTGAGATCATGATCTGAACCAAAATCAAGAACCAGACGCTCAATTGGTTGAGCCACCCAGGCGCCCTAACGATTGTATCTTTTGAAAGAGATAAGAAATGCATGCATATTTACTTTATAATTCTCTATTATATGATTCTTAGGGTTGGGTGTCTTTATCTTTGATCCTCAGGTTTACAAGCAGCATGAGTCAATAACATAAATAAAGTTTGTATTTTACATTGCGTAGTTTTACTTTGCATAGCATTTCGGATGTGCACACCTTACACCCAGATCTTAGCTTTCCCACTAAAAAAAGCCGGAGATCCTTAGAGAAATGACTGATGCCAGGATAGGGCTGCAAAAATATTAAATGATCTTGGAATATCTTGTTGGAAATATATCAAATGGAAAAAAAATAGCAGTTTGAAATCTTGGGTCAGAAGAGACCATTGACCCAAAAGGGGACAATTTGAAAATTAAAGTAAAAAATAATAGTAAAAAAATATAAACCATTTAATAAAAATTGGAAACCATAAGCTACTATAGGTATAAATTGAATGTGGAACAAAAGGACATTAACTTTCTGCAAATACTAATTATGAAGGGAGAAGAATATAGAGGAGAGGCTTAGTAGTATCACCTTAACCAAATGAAAAAAAAAGAAGGACATGAGTAATGGCACAAACCAAAATTGTGTACAGTCTTATAGGATAAAACGAGAATACCATTGCATAGGTGTTACACCTGCTAGAGACGCATAATATGAATCTAATCAAAAGAAAACAGATAAACCTACGTTGGAAGGAATTCTACAAAAGTGAATGCTCCTAATCTCCAAAACGGAAGTTCCTTCTATTTCAATCTTTTTGGGGCATATTTCTAAATAGAGCAATATGCATCACTGCCTTAGGAAGTCAAGTAAAATGCACTTGTGATAAGTGCATTTGAGGAGCTATCTGCCTCAAAGCATGCCTCCTGCCAATGTCCTTACTAAGGCTTTAGTGGAGCTACTCAGGGTGGAACAGACTGGGTTAAATCTGTGGTTTTTTGAAAGATATGACTTCTATAGTTGCTTTCAAGTATATATCCCTGACATTGGCTAAGGCAAGTAGAAAATCTGGCTACAGAGCAAGGGTTCAGAAGATCTGGTTTTTCTTATCAAAAGTGCTTTTCCAAATTTTCCTCCCATTTTAATTTGCTAAAAGCTTCTGGCAACATAGACATTAAGTCCTCTTTTATTTCCTATAATGAAAAGCTCTAGATGCCTTTGGCTACTTGGTTTCTGTGCCTCAGGGCATTGGCTATAAAATGAAAGTGATATTGATAGTGCTTCCTTCACAGAGTTCTTTGTGGAAAAAGAATAAAGTATTTGAATGAAAAGAGCTTTGGTAAGAAGTGGCACACTCAGATAAATAAGATTAGTTGATGGAAGTCCCTGAAACTATTTCCACTAAGTCTTTCCTGTCGAGGACATCAGTGTCTTGATTTTAAGAGTTGGTCAGTTTCCAGCATCTGAATGGGATCTGTGTATAAAACCAGAAGAAAACAATGGAAGACTCTGTAGTGGCTTTTTCGGTTATGATTGCCCATGCTCCACAGAATGAGAACCCCCTTTACTTTGGTGAATTCAAAATAATGAATGTGTAATTGTATAGATTCAGGTAAAATGCTATGCAATGGGATTTTGAGCTTGTTTGGATTTCTTCTTCCTTGTCTTGGGCGAAGCCACTAAACAAGGAATAGCTGAGAATGCTTGCTTTCTGTCGTGGTTCAGCCTGGATCATTCTGTGGCTTCTCCCTGTCTACCGTGCACGTCTCAGGGGCCAAGCCAGTTTTCAATGACCCATTGCTTCCTCTGATCAGGACAATTCAAAAAATTCAAAGTTACAAAACCATTTTCTCATCCTCTGCCTGACATGGCTTAATTTGATTTTCAAGCAACAACATCTGTATTAATTATGTTGCAAAGGGAAGATACATTCTGCCCCTACCCTGAAACGAGTTTCTGTTAGGCTGAGAAAGCATTGGATCCTCTCTTTGCTTGGTTTGTCTTACAGTTCTATATTTTTTGTGAATCTTCAGGATCTGTGATTCCACAAATCCCTGTACCGTTTTGCGTAGGCCTCAGTTATGATCTGGTCCTCATGAAGGGCCAGGCTAAAAAAAATTTCACCCTTATGAAAGCATGCTACCGCCAGCACACTACTCGTTGTCATGCCTTGAAGACATTTACTAGGTTACCACAGTGCAGAATTTAATTGCTGCTTTTTTTCTTTTTAATATTCCATATTATGAGGGCACAGTTTTACATATATTGATTTTGATTATTAAATGCCTTTAGTATTATGTAGAATTTCATGGATAAGGATAAGTAGGGTAGGGCAGTATTTCTTTCCAGAAAACATTTAAGGCAGTGAGGACATCCAAGTCTATTAGGGTTGGATAAACTAGTGTTTCTCAAGCTGCCTCTTGGCATGGAGCAAATCACGTTTTTCAGTGTTTGAGTCAGAAAGACTATCCCCTATGAAGAGAGAGTGTTAAGATTAGGAAATGATACTCTTTAACTCTCCATGATGCGTCACTGAAATTTTTTGCTCATCACTGATTCTTCACAATCTTGCAGTCATCAGACAATGATCATTGAATAAATGAGTAAGTTTTATGCCATCCTCTGCCATCCATTTCATCCCCACAAGGAAACATCATCTGATACTAATGCAAGTGTGAATAAATTGATTTAAGAAGCAGAAGTTCCTTATAGAATTTATAATCATCAGTACATATTGAAGAGCGTATGATCATTTTTCAAACTGAAGTTCTGAAATAACATTATTTATTTTTATTATTTATTTATTTATTTAAATAGGCTGCATGCTCAGTGTGGAACCCAATGCAAGTCTTGAACTCACAACCCTGCAATCAAAACCTGAGCTGAGATCAAGAATACGACACTTAACTAAAGGAATCACCCTGGTATCCCTAAAATAAGATTACTTTAAAAGTATTTTTCAAATAATATTTATTTCAGCTTGAATGAATTCTACTGGGATGATTGTAATACTTGAAAAACTTAAATGTTGAAAGGTTGAAACAGAGCAAGTAATGAAAAGACTTTGTTCCAAAGTTTATATAAGTGTTATTGATAAATCATAAATGAGAAAATTATTCTAAATAGAATGATGGAAAGATTTCATTTGATATGTCGTAAGAGAAACTTGATAAATGGGCTGAACTAGAAAAAAGTTTATTTTTCACAAATAACAAAAGCATGGTGGTGGGTATCCAGGGTGAACACGGTAATTGTCAGACATTTTCAGATATCTCTGCTCCTTCCAGTCTTCTGGCCAACCCTAAACCTGTCACCTGTAACCGCAAGCTTTTCTACTTCAGCATCTTGTGACAGTGTCCCGTGGGAAGAGCAAAGGGCAAAGGTCAGAAGGTAACAGTCCACTGATTCTGTCTTTCTCACTTGCTTTGCAGGAAATCACACTCAAAGACTTCCCCTTAAACCACATTGGCCAGAAACATGACATGCACGACTTCCTTACTGGCATTGACTTCTATAAAGCCAAGTATTTTAAACTGGCCATGTCATCATCTCACAGAAAAGTGGAATAAAAAAAGAAATGAAGAATAGGTATTAGGCAGACACTAGCAGTGTTGGACCTGAATAACTAACTAGATCCTCATAAAGATAACGGTTATGAGTTCCAGATTCTTTTTTGAATTCTGACTAGGGAAATACATATCCCTTTTTACTCTTTATAAAGTAAATTTTCCATAGATGAGATAATGACAACACATGATGATATTTACTTATTAATCTTAGTAGGTCATTTATAATGTGTATGATTGTTCATTCCTGACAAACGAAAAACAAAGTACATTCAAAGGAAAAATACAAAAATATATGACAGAAAAAAATTTTCCCTTACATTTAAGGAGAACTGATTTTTCAGGTCAACAGGGACCACAATATCCCAGAAAACATGAGTAAAATTTGATTGATATTGAACATATCCTGCCTAGTTATTAAAATTTCAGGATAAAAAGAAAAAAAAATCTTCAGATACCCAGGCAAAAACAACAAACATCTTCAAGGAAGAAAAATTTGTTCAACTATATTGAGAACCAAAAGAAAATGAGCCATTGTCTAAAATGATATGGAGAAAATAAAAGAAGAATAAACAAAAAATGTCACAGGAGCCAAGTTACCATTTAGGCATGAAGCTAACAAGGACATTCTCCAGCATGATAAGAATAGCAGCTAGCACTCCCTTAGTATCTGCTCTAGGCTAACCCCTTTGTTGCGTGCTTTGCGAGTACTACCATACTAGATTTTAACAATAATCTCATGAAAAGAAGGGGTGTACTATATCTCTATTTTACAGTTGAGGAAATTGAGTCAAGTTACTTATTTAATGTGTCCAAGATTTTACATCTCATTAATAATAGAGCTTGGATTTGAACCCAGGTTGTTTGGCTAAAGAAACTGTATGCTTTCCACTACACCACACAGCAAAGAATGTGAAATAACTTACAGAATAATGAACCAAAGATCTCTTCTGAAAAAGTCAACAAATATACTAAACTTAACAGGTAGTGAGGCTCGGCCAGCGAAAAGAAAAATCAATTACTGTTACAGAATAGAATATCCCTCAGCACAACTAAAATGGTGGTATGGTAGTATACATACACACACAACTAATAAAAATGAGAGCCGACAGAAAGGAGGCAGACATGATGTTAACGGCTACACTTTGCTTACCGCTTTCATCAGGGAGAAGATGGATTGAACTCCACATTAAAATATATTATTAAAGCAATGGCTTCCATCTACTCACATTATTCACACTCATGTTTCCTTCTTAAAAGAGTTTCATTGAGGGGCACCTGGGTGGCTCAGGCAGTTAAGCATCTGCCTTCGGCTCAGGTTATGATCTCAGGGTCAAGGGGATAGACCCCCGCCTTGGGCTCCATGCTCAGAAGTGATCTGTTTCTCCCTCTCCTTCTGTCCCTCCTCCAACTCTTGCTCTCTCTCTTTCTCTCTCTCATAAATAAATAAATAAAATCTTAAAAAAAGAGTTTCATTGAAGATCCTGGAATAACAAATTATAGAATCATCAGTGGGAATGAACAACGAAAAGTAGAGTGAAGACTGTGATCACTGGGGGGATGGACGTCAACGAAATTATTAGATGCATTATATCCATGGGTATGAAAATAATCAGGAATTAATGCAATACTAATGTTAGATTACATGACAGTTAGCCAGTTAGCTAAATTCTTCTAAAAATAAATAGATAAAATAGACAGACTTCATTCATCCTTGGGAGAAGGGGACTGCTGGTGGTGGTAGTAGGTAAAATGATAAAGATGGAGGTGAGGGATTTACATCAGGATGTCATGCTCTCCTCACTATTGGGTTCTCAGCAGCTAGAAAACAGAACAAGCCATGGAGGCACTAGGGCTTGGTGGGGCCAAGAGGGCCTGGTGGCAAAGGGAAAGCATGCCAGCTGGGTCTTTAGAGGCAACTTGCAAGGATGCTCTGAGGGGTGGATTGAGGTCTCCTGGCTGGGGAAGTTTGGCCAGTCCATGAAGGAGTGAGTCCATTGGTCACATTTTATTCATTCTGGTCTCTTTTTTGGATTCATGACCTATGGCTCCCATTCCCACACCACCCCCAAAATCTTAGTTACCTAGTTTCTTGCTGTTCCTCTTTAGCTGGAATCTGCCCCATCTCACCAACTTGGCCCCCAAAATCTACGGAACTGATATTGTTTCCTGCTTTGGGAGTTTAATGCCACAGGCATGCTGTACCTTCATTTCAGAAAAGCATCTGATGAGATCTCTTCTGGTATCTTCCCCCACTCCCCCAGTCTCCAACCTTAAAACATAGTGGTGGAGTTATGGACATTGGGGAGGGTATGTGATATGGTGAGTGCTGTGATGTGTGTAAGCCTGATGATTCACAAACCTGTACACCTGGGACAAATAATATATTATATGTTAATAAAAATAATTAATTTAAAAAATAGCGTGTTTTACAATTCCTTGTAGATATATTTTCTAGTCATACTGGAAAAATTTTAATCTTTCTGACAGCAAAATGAGATTAGTTGTATCAATTCCCCCCACATTCCTGATCCCATCTAGGGCTCTGCCTAGATAAAAGTCTTCACTGGACTCTAATATCTGTTTTGTCTGGTTTTTGTAGTTATTCATTTTTAAGAATCAAGTTTTGTCATAATGAGATTCAAAAGGTTTCCAGTTCTGTAGGCATCTTCCTGGTCAAATTTTTAAATTCCTAGGCAATAATGCAAGAAGATTATTAGTTATGCCAGCCTTGCATCTTATTGGAGGAAAAATTTTTAGCCACTTTCCCTCATGCATGATCCCTGTCCCCGTGCCCCGACCTCTCATCCAGAGAAAAAGACTAATCTGTTGAAAATCTGGAGACTCTGATTGCACACAGTTTTTCGTATGGCTGCAGTCACTGGGCATAGCTTCAAGGTGAAGGGTCTGGGCTCTAAGATTTCTCATTGTCCTTCTCCTTTTTATATCATGTTGCAGAATTGTTAAACTAAGTCAGGGATTCCTCCTAAATTTTGGTGGTCTTTCTTTGGCTCCTCATGCTGTGTATGTCTGGGTAAATAGATTCCAGCCATATCTTTCTCTTTCACGCAGGTACCCCAGAACCTGATGATCTCAATATTTCCAAAGCGGTGGTCTTAGGGTAATGAAGATGATTAAAAGGTTCCTTTCAGACTTAAAGCCTAAGCCAGGAGCTTCCATTTATGTTTTTTATAAGAGATATTATTTATTTATGTATTTGAGAGATAGAGAGAGAGGATGAGCATAAGGAGAGGGACAAGTGGATTCCATGCTAAGCACAGAACTGACGTGGGGCTCGATCCCATGACCCTGAGATCATGACCTGAGTCAAAATCAAGAGTCAGACACTTAACTGACTGAGCCACTCCAAGTGAGTCCACTTATCTTTTAACCAGGGTTATTAGTTAGAGAATACAGCAACCAATAGCATGACACTCTTGTTCCTATTCTGTTTTGGACCTTGGTTATCCTACCTAATAATCATGTGGGAGAGATTGTTGGGAGTTACATAGGATTTAAGTTTTTCTGGCCTCCTGTACTGGTCAGGTTCTCTAGAGAAACAGGAACAATAGGAGATGTATTATGAGGAATTAGCTGATGCAGTTTTGGAGGCTGAGAAATCCCATGATTTTCCATCTGCAAGTTGAAGACCCAGGAGAGCTGGTAATGTAATTCATCCTGCAGCAAAGAGGCCTGAGAAGTGGAAAAGCTGACTGGCATACATTGTTCTATTCATGCCCACCCTACACTGGTGAGGGTAGTCTACTTTCTGAGTTCACTGATTTCAAATGTTCATCTCTTGGGGCACCTGGGTGGCTCAGTCAGTTAAGTGTCTCCCTTCAGCTCAGGTCATGATGTCAAGGTCCTGGGATGAAGTCCCCACCAACCCCTTGGCCTTGGGCTCCCTTCTCTGTGGGAAGTCTGCTTCTATATCTCCCTCTCCTGCCCTATCCTCACTCTTGCTTATTCTTGCTTGCTCTCTCTCTCAAATAAATAAATAAAATCCTTTAAAAAAAGTTTTAAAAAATGTTCCTCTCTTCTGGAAACACTCTCACAAAACACTCAGAGGTAATGTTTAATCTGGGCACCCTGTGGCTAGCTGAGTTGACATAATCATAGTACCCCCTGACTGCAAAATAATTGTGATACCATCAAAATTTCTCCCTGATCTCTAAAATGCTTTAGACCATTTAATGAGTCATGTGATAAACATTTATAGGCCTAAGTCTGTATTGGCTTTTGCTACCTGAAGACAGGCATTTCATTTTTATATTTTAGGCAGCTGGCATTGTGCCTGTACACATACTACCTATTTAATGAGCAATGATATAATTCTAAGTATGTCACGTTGAAAATATATTGTTCAGATATTTAGAGCACTTTTAAAGGTAGCATTTAGTTGAGCATGCACTATATGCCCTAAAAAACATAATACTCGTTTAGAAATAAGGAAATTGAGGCCTTATAAGGGCTTGTCCAAGTTGAGTAGCAGGGTTGAGGTTCACGTACATGCAACTCCAGACCCAGGTCTTGCCATAACACCACTGCCTCCAATCTAGCTCAACTACATAGGGGGATTTCTAGTTCTCTAGTTCTAGTTCTCTTCTTTGCCAGACAACATTAGCTCATGTGAATCAACGTTGGTTTTCCTGGCTTTGGGCAGCAACTTGGCTACTCTTGGTGATGAGGTATTTTGGTCTGGTGACTGTTCTGGAGGCATACTGAACTAAAAAATATGCTCATGAATAATAAGTACCTCCCTTATCATGCATGTTATAAATAAACATTTATAAAAGCTTTGGAGTTAAAATGAGAGAGGAAAAGGGGGCAGGACATCAAAAAATCTAAAGGATGCAAGGTAGATAGAGACATTTGTAAGGAAGAAACTGAATTTCATCTTTCTATTAATATATGTTAGGAAATATATTATATTAGATATATTAAGTAAATTACACTAACAATGTTATATTAACTATGTTATACTAAATGCATTATATTAAATATACCAAATACATATAATGTAATATAATATAATTATAGATAATAAGATACTGAATTATAATGCATAATAAAAAAGAAATCTTTGTATCCTCAGTCTGGTCATTTTCTGCATGGAAGGGGCCAAAAGCCAAGTCTCTGCAGGAGGAATTAAGAAATAATTACTGGAATATAAATACTGGAATACTGACTGGAATAATCAAGGAAGAGAATAAAAGCCAATTCTGTCCTGTACTTTCTGTTATATAGGATCTGAATCACAACTGGGCTTTGCAATTCTAGGATATTCCTTTCTATAGTTGATGTCAATAATGGGATATAGAGAATTGGTTTTTATTTTTGCAAAACTATTACTAATTTGACCAAGTCTAAAAGTCATTCTAAAGAAGCAGAAAAAGCAAGACAGTAGCAGAATTTTAATATTATGTATTTGTTTTGTTAATGATTGAGGTACATTTGTATCTTTTTTCAATCTTATTAAGAGATTAGAGCAATTCATTAGATATGAAATAATAAAACAAAATAGGAAAAAAAATAATAATTTAGGACCGTAGAAAATAGAGCTGGAGATGCAAAGAACATATCAGGGAAAGTCTGTGGAAGGAGAAACATGCTATAATTTCCTATATAGTTACTGAAATTAGGTCTACAGGTTTAGCTTTATGAGCTCTCTGGCAGTCAAAGAAGAAAAAAGAGAATAGATTCATTTTGAATTTTATGTTGTCCAGAAAAAGCATTCATTCAATTGTTAGTGTGACAACTGTATCTAAGTCTTACCGTTTGTGCATGTTCTCGGAGATCTCTCAGTGAATGCTTATGATGGACAATCTGCAGCCACTTGTGCTCAGGTACTTCTCACAGTTTTTTCCTTGCTCTCTGAAGATTTCCCTGAACCAAATATTCACACCTCTGGGTAGCATGGAACACAGCACAAGTAGGTCTTGGCCATCATGTCCCGTTTGGGATCATGTTGACAGAAACGTTTTATCCTTAGATGAGAGAACCAAGGTTGATCTTCATCTTCCTGTTGTTCCTTTTCTTCTGGAATTCTAGCTAATTATGAGCTACAGTACGCCCCATCCTGCTGCAATTATGTGATGAAGTCCTGTTTATTGATTGCCATCATCAAATGTATGACTCTGTGAATTGAGAGTATTTTTGTTTCCCCCAGGGAGCACTTCATATTTCGAAATCTCCTTAAAGCCTGAAAACATAGCAAAATCTAGTCCTAAAATGTGCATTTTCCTGGGGAGCAGGAAGAAGACAGGAAAATATGTCCCAAAACAGAATTCAATTTTCCTTGTCACATACCAGAGAAAGATATCTTTTTTACAGGTGGGCAATTAGATTATAGGAATTCTAGAGCATCAAGAAACACCACCCCCCAAAAAGAAGCCTTTTAATTCTAAAATATGTCTTTTCCTCAGTAGCTGAGGGTACAATTATTTTCAATTAATTGATATTTCATTGGTCTTCAAATCATTAACACCTTAGTGTGAAAATATTGTTCAACTAGACACTTTGCTCAGAAAATAACGGGTATAATGTGAGACAAATGACATATTAAATATATTTTGGTTGGGAAGAAGTTGGAAAAAGAAGATTTAGGATCCAGCTTATTGCATAATATATGAAC
Organism: Lontra canadensis; assembly: GCF_010015895.1. NCBI lineage: Eukaryota > Metazoa > Chordata > Mammalia > Carnivora > Mustelidae > Lontra > Lontra canadensis. The sequence goes on from NW_022631023.1 coordinate 15,980,690, forward strand.
CCTTAATTACAAGACAGCTCAGCCAGGGGTCTGATTAGTATGTGATTCAATGTCAGATGTATGAACGGTGAAAAATGTTGTGATTACTTCATATCTCTTATAAGACCTAACTTATAAACACATTTGGGAATTTGGGACCATTCCTAAGCATTTTTAGAAGTCTTTATAAGATAACACTTTTTTTTTTAAATTTTTAACTAGAGGTAGAAATCAATTAAAGAAACAAATGATAGACTGTATGACCTTATGTTATATATGTTAAAAATATTGATGGCCTTAAGTCAAAAGTCACTTTTCTAGAAATATATATAATATAAATCCTTTCTTCAAAAAAACACCAAAAAAAAATCCTTAAAATAATGTGTTAAGTTGTATTAACTTTACTTGGCCTAAAAATGACTTATTTTACTTCTCTGTTAGGGAATATCTAATAAATATAGTGAGTTACACATAGTAGATCTTCGTTATATATTCAAAATAAGGATAGGCTTCCACAATTCTTTTCTGTCTCCTTTAACAGTAAATTGTATCATACGAAAAATCTATCCTGTGTGGAACGTGGCTGATTATTGACAGTCACACACACACATCCACACATACACACACACCCCATGTTTCCCCCAAAGATCTAATCATTTTTAGGCTGCCTATGTAATGCAGAAAATTATGACATTGTATGTGTATGATAAATGTAAATTAAACAGTTTTTCCACAATAAGTCATATAGTCATCTGGCTTTGTTAACTTTGATAACCACTGAATGTGAATAAAACAAGATTTCAGAAGTGGAAATGTGTGCAATTTTGAGAGAAGCTAAGAAACACAATTTCTTTTTCCCTTTAGCAGGCCCACAGCCAAGCAATTGAGAGACAAGCCCATGGGAAACAAATTAGCTCATGTACCTCAAGTACTCCTGGAGCTTTCCCACAGTGCCTCTTGGCCAGTGCCTGGACAAGGTAATTTACCATATCTCTGATTGTCGCACTCCCAAGGCACATTCATCTTGCCTTCCCAGAAGCAGGTTGAGGTCTGGAGTTTCATGTTTATGATCATCAAGTGTATTTTGGCTAGCAGAATGAGAGACGCAGTTGTGTTTTCAGTAAACTCACCCATTACCTTGACTTCAAAGCTATTGATTTCATAGTACCTGATGAAGATAATCAACTTCAAATGAGACAAACCTAAAATATGGTTATGCCATCAGAGGTCTACCTGTGACAGGAAATAAAAATAAAATCATCCAGGCATTGCCAAGTAAAATGAGAGTTAGTAAAAAAGAAATATGTAATTTTAGAGCCATCATATATGATGAAATACTGGAAGGGCTATCTAAGTTTTTATTAGTACCAACAGGACTGTCTTTTCAAAATCTGTGAATCTCATTAGTGGAAGGATGAAAGTACCCTAAAGGGCATTTATAGAAGATTTTGAAAGCTGGTGTAGGTTTTGAAGACCTTACATATAACTCTGAGTATTTTGGGGAAATTGTTGATCAAAGGCATATAAAATGTGAACCCTAAAGAGAGAAATGAATAAAATTATTTAAAAGTTTGGTCATGAAGAAAGTGGGGAAAAATTAACTCAATAAGAAGTATTTATTGATAAAATACCTTTTAAAGTTATACATATTTTAAATCATGTTCCATTTAAACTTATTAAAACTGGAAATAGATAAGAGAAATTTCATAAAATATTAATTATAGACTGCAACACTCTTTTCAGTATTAGAACTTTTATTTTTTCCAATTTACTCTCCATTTAAGGAAATCATGGCTGCCACTCTTTTTCCTCCTAATCCATTATATGTAGTTGAACTAAATGCGTCATAACACATACTTACAGAAATGATTGTATTGTAGGCAAAAGAGTGACCTGCAATATTGTTGTTTTTTTTTTTTCTGACACAAACGACTACTTCATGATAGGTGAAATCACTTCTTTTATCTTATTTTCTGCCTTTTATCTCACTTTGAATTATTTTTTCTTGTATTTTTGATGGTATTACATTTTACTTTTTATTTTATTTTATTTTATTTATTTATTTGACAGAGATCACAAGTAGGCAGAGAGGCAGGCGGTGGGGGGGGGATGCAGGCTCCCCGCTGAGCAGAGAGTCTGATGTGGGGCTCCATCTCAGGACCCTGAATTCAGAGGCTTAACCCACTGAGCCACCCACGTGCCCCCATTTTACATTTTAATTATTGGATTGTTCATCATGAGTGGTTGTTTTGATCATGGTCATTGTGATCTCATATAAGGAATGTTACAATGGATTTTTGGGGGTGCCCATGGCAGCTTCTGGAATAACCACTAAGAGTATTAGTGGAGGTGAAAAAAAAATCAGAAGTTAAGGCAGGCTCTAGATTTATGATTTATGTACATGTTTTGGAGATACTGATCCATGGCAGAAAGTGAGAGAGAGCGAGAGGGAGAGAGAGGGATAGAGGCAGTGGTTAAAGTTTCAAGCATGAATTAGAAAACAAAACAAAACAAAAAAATAAATTTAAAGTAAAAATACATTCAGATAATTTTTGAATAAAATCTAATAATTTAGTAAATTGAACTGAAATATTTTCATTAAAAAAATCCACAATGATATGCCGAATATCTGATTTCTTCCAAGTGAAGCAAATCAAATAGGACATGAAAGCCAACAAATAAGGAATGGCATGAAAGACTAGTAGTATATTACTGCTGAGTTTTACCTTGCCAATATAGGGTTCTATTACATCTCATTCTAGTTTAAGACATCTGCAGCCATGTCATCGGGAGATAATATAGCAATATTGTCTAAAAGGATTAGTGTAATTGTATTAGTTGTTATTTAGTCACATTTCTGGCTTTTCTCACATTTTACTTTTTTTGAGAAAATTTCTTTCAATATAAATCATACTGTTATTCTTTGGATGGCAATGACAAGAAACTTGAATTGTGTTGAGTGTGGCACAATGTCACGTAGCACCTCATCCCTAATGTGACAGTCCTGGTTCAGGTATTTAGTCTCTCTTGCTTTGTCCATTGTAGTCACCGGACTCTTTTCCATCCATCCATCCTCCTGTCCCCTCCACTGGCTGCCATGTTGATTTTCTGAAATGTAAATTTAATTATGTCATACTCTCCTTGAGTAAATTTTTAAGTGATAACTTATAACCATAACAGAATAGGACAACTTAGATGGTATACAAGGTCCTTTGGGGCTCTGCTTCATCTGCCTCCATTCTCTTGATCCTCTCCACATTGGCTGTGCCCCAAAGACATCATGTCACTCTGTTTCCTTGGCTGGGGCAGCCCTTTATCTTTGCTGTTCCATTATCTCCTACTGTCTCTTCAAGTTCAAATGTTAGCTTTTCCACTTCACTGGGAAATACCATTAAGCACTCCCTTTTTTCTCTTTGGCATCTCATATGTAACCCAATGAGAAGACCAGCTATTATCGTTTTGAATGTCTTGCTAATAGAGCACTTTCATAGAGATGCCCTTTAACGATTGACAAAACAAACAGGCGCTAGGCAAACATCAAGCGCATGGGACGTTTTACTGCTGTCTTCCACCGAGCGACTGAAAACCTTTGAGATCACATAGATAATATAATGGATATCCTCTTATGGTCAGAGAATCTACAACCAGATCTTGTCCTACAGTGGAAAGGCCTCTGAAGAACAGGTTAGTCCCCCATGTGTGGATTATCCACAGATAGTTCATCCATATTTGAAAACAGTTGGAAACTTAATGTAACCCCTTTATTACATACATGATGGAAATTAAGCCTAGAGAGATGAAGACAATTTCCTAGAATAACAATTTAAATAAGAGATGGGATAAGACTCAATCAAGCTGTCCAGATACCCAGTCACATAATCTTTATAATAATAAAGCAAGCTCTTTCATGAGCAAACCATCCAACCAACCAAAAGAAAAAACCAAAAAACAAAAAACAATAGTTCTTATATTATTTTTATTCATTTTGTTTGCTTGTTTATTTATTTATTTATTTACTTATTTATTTATTGTTATTAAATACCCGTTGTCGCTATGTTCAAGACATCATGTTAGGTGTTATGGGTACAGAGGCAGATTGCCTGTGGATTCTGCTCTTCAGGTATTCATGCTTCAGCTCTTACTTGTCTCCTTTTTTACCTTTTATCCTTCCTTTCCACCAAGGAGGCTCTGTCAGAGGGTGCTTTGGCAAAATTCTCTAAGTGAATTAAGTGATGGAGGAAAACAAACATGAGACTGGACTTTGTAGTTCAGACTCTACCTCTGAGCTTTGAGGCCCTAATAGTCACTTCACCTTCCTGAGCGTTGTTCATAAATCTAAGCAGCCACACTGATTTTTACTCTGTCTCTGCAGAAGTCATTTTGAGAAGCAAATGATGGATATGCTATAGTTCAAAGCCATTGGCTTTAGAGCCAGGAGAGTTGGTTTGAATATCTGCTCGATTACTTATTAGGTGTGGGACTGTGTCTTCTCATGTTCAAAATGGGGGTTATATTATCCACATTACCTTGTTAGGGTTAGCAATATTATAAGTGAAGATAAAGGTCTGACCTGTAAGACATTATCAATTAATATAACTCTTACTATTTTCAGATATGTTTGGGTGTACTTCATGCATCTGAAACTTCTGTAGACACTTAAGAAATTATTTTCCTCAAATATATGCTAACTAAAGCATGCCATTTATGAGATGATTGCTACACTAGCAGTGTTAGGATTTTTCCCATAATTCCACACCTTTGCTACAAAGATCAGCAAGGATGCTGGGTATAGAGCAATGGCCAGGAGCCTGAGGCTATGTGAAATGAGGGCTACTCTGGAGTAAATTGTCATGTTCAAAAAATAAAGAATGAGTCAGACCATGCCTAATTCCACAGGAAAGAGATTAGTTGCAGCAGAAAACATGTGGAGTTAATTTGGTTAGAAAGGAAATATTAACATCTTGAATTCCACAAAGACTCCTACCCTTGGAGTTTGTTGGATGATTTACAGAGCTCCGTTATAGATCTTCATAAACGTAGTGGGTACATAATAAAAGGGCAAATCAAGGATTTCATTGTTACACTGAACGTTTGTGTTTTATATACATTCAAAACCTATCCCACATATGTAGCCTTTACTGATACAGAGCCTAGGGATTTTTGAGGGAATTGAAACAAGAAGTGATTTTACATAATGAATGTTCTTTCAAGCTCCATTTTGGCTAAATTTTGAAATCTGATTTTAGGATAATGTATACTTGGAATGAGTCAGAATAGTGTGTTTCTATAATATGGAAGTCAGCTGTAGCTGGAATAAATGGATCTTTCACTAATTTAAGGTCCCCACTGACCACTAATTTTTTCAGAGCTTGAAATTTGCTTTTTGTAATATTTCCTGAAATTACTATGAATTTTCATAGTTATGGAGATCCTTGTCTTCATCATTTGTATTTTCTTTCGTGTTTGACACAAGAAAAATAGAACTTGTTTCTATCTAATTCTACCTGTAGACTTCTTCCCTAAGCCTCTTTTTTACTCTGCTTTTTGCTTTGGGACTCTTCCTTCTTTCAAACCTTAGATAGAAATTGTCCTTCCTCAAGTATATCATCAACATTTTTTTAAAAGAAACTTCTGCAGGTGATTGTAAAAGGATCTTTAAGAACACAATACTAGAACAGATAAATAAATTAAGATCTTAGAGACAACCAAATGAGGACCATTCTGCTATAATTTAGTTCATCTCTAAAATGAGTTACATTAAAAAATTATCTAATTTATCTTACATTTCCCAAATAGTTTTCTACATTATCTTTAGACCTTAGCATGTAAATACAGGGTAATTAGATCTTTTACTGGATTTTTTAAAAAATACATTCTTTAGGAATATATTTTTCAGTTGCAAAATGCTTCCTTACAAACACTTAATTTGAAATTAATTTGTTATATTCAAAAAAAGTATATTTTTAAAGCATTAAAAGTGTAGACTGATATATATTTTTAAATTCCTGAAGTTTAAAATCTAAAAATCTTAGAAAAGTATATTTTAATTGCATTATTCAATGGTATATGTACACATATACATACACATATATATCATATATATATACCCACATGCCTAGGGTAAGGTGGTCCTAGGGTAGGGTGGTCCTAGGGTAGGGTAGGGTAGTCCTCCCTGTGGAGGTAGACCTCCACATTTTGGGGATTTCTGTGAGCCTGATTACATAGCTCCCCATAGTCCACCTGTCCCTTACCCACCAGGGTCCTGCGATCAAGCCCCACTTTGGGCTGCCTACTCAGCTGGGAATTCTGCTTTTCCCTCTCCCTTTGCCTGCCACTCCCCCTATTGTGTTCTCTCAGTCTCACTATCTCTCAAATAAATAAAGAAAGAAAATCTTTAAAAAATTGTTACTTTTATTGGTGCCTATGATTCAGGCAATACACCGTGTTCTCCCACGTACATAAGTCATTCATTCTTCATAAAAAATCCCAAGTCCTGTGAATTATCCCTTTAAACCCAGGCTCAGGGACATAGTAATTCAGGGTCCTACAGCTTCTGAACGGCAGAGCAAGGATTACATTAACTCCTTGACCTTGACCTTGCAAGGACTATCACTAGTCCTTGTCATGTAATTATGATGGTTTTTTTTGTTGTTGTTGTTTGTTCTGTTTTACATAAAGTGTCTTATCTTAATCAAAGGGGTGCAATAGAAAACAGTTTCAGGAACTCAAAAGCAGGAACAATAAGTCCATGTGGTTTATATCAATAATATATAATGAACAGTAAATATAGTTATTCCTCATTTTAAGCAAAGGATATTATTTCATGAAACAGAAAAACTGGATTGAGATTAATACTTTCCCAAATGGAATCACTGTTGATATTTCTCAGATGGCCATTACAATCTAGGCAGAAAGATCAAACCACTTTAGGTTAATTGATACAGGAAAATGGTTAAAGCTGCAAGTGAGGCCACCCAGAAATTAACGACAGCAGGAAGCTCTTGTCACCCTTGGACCAGAAAGACAATAAAAACAGGTGGCGTTACCAGAGTCCGGAACGCAAGGCTGCCTCCCAGCTGCTGTATTTGTGACGGATGGGCTGTGGTCAGGAGCTGGAGCCTCCGAGGAACCAACTACAACCAGAGACACCACAGGAGTGCAGAGAACAGGGAGGAGCCTGGGTTCTCCTTCCTCTCCCAATGCTATCCTTGACTCCAGTCTCCCACGGCAGCCCCACCAGAAAGCCAGAGGGCAAGGGCTCCCGCCCCCACCATGGGGTTTCCTGTAAAATTCAGCAAAGCAGAAGGATATGGATCTCAAGAAAGACAGTACAGCTGTCCTGACTCCTTCTCAACCCACCAAGTGTAATGGGATCATTTTGGATAAATCATTGAACTACTAGGAAACTGCTTCCTTATGTAGGAAAAAAAAATATTACTCGCTATTTCTGCCTCACAGGATGGTTGAAGGAAGTAAATGAGATGGTGAGTTTGAATTCTTCATCTATGTAAGGCCTGATATAAATACAAAATACAAACTTTTACTATGTTTATATTCAACAAACATAAAAATTCTTGCTCTATTGATAAGTTAGCTGTAGCAATAATTTCCAATGCAACACACACACACACACACACACACACACACACAACCCTGAGGTGTATTTCCAAGCCATGTGATTGGGGAATGCTTTTATTGATGACTTTATAGTAATTGTAGAAGGATATAATTATCTTTGATTAATGTTGGGATTTAACATTCTATATACATTAGGTTTATTTATATAATTGTACATTTATATGTGTTAAAAGTAATTAAACAAGGAAACAATTAGACTGATGTGGTTCTCATGCCTTAGTAGCTCATGTAAGCAAACCAAGACTTAAGCCAGAGTCAATGCACTGGATTATGGGACAATGAAACTTAGAAAAATAATCACAAGCATAAAATAGGTTTTTCCAAATGAGACAAAGTCTTAAGCTATAGCCAATCAAATAATTTCCCTGCTTTGCTTCAGCTTCTTCTGTATAAAAACCTCGTCTTTGGTGCCCATTAGTGGAATGCTCCTAGTTTCCTTTGGTTTGGTGCTGCTTTATTCTAATCAATGTATGATCAAATTAACTTTCAAAAATGTCAATGTGCCTCACTTTCTCTTTTACCATATATAAAAGATATATGGTAATATACCTGACAAAAGATAAAGTGAACAAATATATAAAACTACATGCATATATGTATTTTTACTTTGAGACCTAATATGAGGGTTCTATTTGATACAATATACAAATTTAATATTAATATTTTGGGGGAGAAATTGTTATTTTAAATGACATGTAAATTTTGATCTCCCAATTGGATTAAGTTAAACCATCTTGGAGAACATATTAATACTGTAGAAACACTTTCTGGATAATTTGTACTGGCACTATGTAGGCAAAAGTCAAACATGCATAAAAAAGATGTGTTTTTTTGGTTGATAATATCACTTTTGTATTTAATGAGAATGTGAAATGCATTTTTACGTAGAATCACAGAAACTTGTAGTAATATCAAATTATACCCACAATGAATTACAAACACTATTTGTACTTAAAATCAAATGTCATGAAGTAACTTTTCTCTTTTAAACAGAGTTAAATACATTTGAACATACATTAACCCTTTTAAAGCAAAGAAACAGCTCACAGTGCCTTCATAATGCCTGATCTAGCACCAAACAACTTAAAAGAAAATAAAAATTCAAGGATACCACAGTATCAGAGAAATTTATTTCTGATAGTTCTGGATACTGGGAATCTGAGATCAGTGTAGTAGCCTGGGTAGGTTCTGATGAGAGCCCTCCTCTGGGTTATAGACCTCTTGAATCCTCATATGATGGAAAGAGTGTGAGAAAACTCTTTGGGGTCCCTCTTATAAGGGCACTAAACCCACTCATGAGGGCTCCACACTCACAAACTAGTCACCTCCTAAAGGTCCCATCTCTTATACCAGCATCTTGGGGGTTAAGATTTCAAAACAAGCACTTTGAGGTAACACAACATTCAGTCTATTGCAGAGTCTGTGGTACTTGTTATAGGAGCCCGATGTGACTAATACTGATTTTGGTACTGAGAAGTGGGATGCTGCTGTAACAAATGCCTAAGAACATTTTCAGTGTTTTTGGAGCTGGGTAATGGGTAGATGCTGGAGGAGTTTTGAAGTGGATGCTAGAAAAAGCCTGGATTATTGTGAGCAGAATATTGGTAGAATTGGAATTTTAAACACCATTCTTGTGAAGTCTTGGGGAAAAAATGAGGAATAGGTTATTAGAAATTTCAGGAAAGGTGATCCTTGTTCTAAATTGGCAAGGAATTTGGCTGAATTGTGATCAAGTGTTTTGTGGAAAGTAGAAGTTGCAAGTCATGAAATTGGATGGTTAGCAGAGGAGATTTCTAAGAAGTATTGAAGGTGCAGCTTGGATCTTCCTTATCACTTACAGTAAAATGCGAAAGGAGACAGATGACTTGTGGGGAAAAAAAAAAAAAAAGTTAGGCTAAAAGGGACCAAAACTGGGAAATTGGGAACACTCCCAATTTATAAATATTCAAAAAATGAGAAGGCTTGTGCTGAGAACACTAAGGGTGTGGCCAAAAAACCATTTGATAAAGAGATTATGTGTGTGACTCACAGACTTACTCAGCCATCTCTGCAAGAAGCCAGGAATAGAGATGGGATTATACTGGTACAGTCACTGCCAGTCGGGGTTAAAGTGGACAGAAAATATGAGACAAAATGAAGGAAAGCCTTTGGGCTTTTTAGATCCTATGGGATAGGACCAGCAAGTTATTTGACTGCGGATGTGCACTATTCTTCAAAAAAGGGAAGAGTGACCCTAAAAGAAATTTGGAGATCATCAAGTCTGCCCTCTAGGTTTCAAAGGGTGGGACCATTGCTTCAGTATTAACAGCGCATATGGCCTTTTAACTGCAGCCTTCTGGGTGGGACCACACTGCAAATCCTTGCAGGTGGGACTGCCACAGATCTTTGAGGGCATGGCCCCCACAGGATAGAGATCCCAGTATTGAACCACTGGCCCCATAGTTTCTGAAGATGACACCACTGCCTCAGTGGCTTAGGGGAGCAGGATACTTAGCCAAAATGGGTTGCTCTTAAGCCTTAGGATCTAATGGAATTTACCTTGTCAGGTTTTGGACTTCCTTGGGATTTACCTCTTTTTTCTTTCCAGTCTCTCCCTTTTGAAATGGAAATCTCTATCCTTTGCCTGTCCCACCACTGTATTTTGGAGGCACATAACTTGTCTACCTTCCCAAGTTCACAGTGGAAGATAAAATTTGCCTCCCGGTGAAACTGACCTTGAGTTTCATCCATATCTGATTTAGGTGATATTTTGATAACAATTTGGACTTTAGACTTCAGAATTGATACCAGAATCAATTAAATTGTTGGGTGTTATTAGGGTAGAATGAATATATTTTCCGTTGGGAAATACATGAATTTTGGGGGACAGGAATAAAATGTTATGTCATAGATTGTGTTTTCCCAAATTTATATCTTAAAGCCTTAATTTCCAATGTGACTATATTTGGAGATCAGGTCTTCAAAAGATAATTAAGGATAAATGTGGACATATGAATGGAGCCCTAACCCCAATAAGATTGTTGGTTTTATAAGAAGAGGAAGAGTCAGAATTCTTTTTCTGCCATATGAGAACACATTGAGAAGTCAGGCATCTATAAACCAGGAAGAGATCTCTTACCAGACCTTGAATCAGCCAGAACTTCAATCTCAGATTTAAAAGCTCCAGAACTTTGAGAAAATAAATTTCTGTTGTTTAAGCCACCCAATCTAAGGTACTTGTTATGGCAACCTGAGCTGACCAATACAGCCTCCCATGGTGCCAACCTGCTTTGGAACACAACATGAACAGACAAAAAGTTACATTGTTTTAAGCCAGTAAAAATTGGAATTATTTGCTAAAGCTGTCAAACTGCTCTGACTAATATGGTAACAGAAGAAAATACATGGAAAGAGAATTAACAAAAGGACACATGGTAACTGCCAGGAAGCTAGAATGAAATAGTCGTTTACCATATGAAGCAAGAGATTTACCATAGGATTTAAACATGTAAAATATTATCACTTAGTTTCTTTGACAAAGAAGGTAGTTATTATGTTACCTCATTGAAGTCTGTGAGGAAAAAAATATTTTTTTTAATTTAGAAATTCTTCAATAAAGAATGTTCTAATCATGTGAAAGCCTGAACCAAATTTAGCAATTATGGGTATAGGAAAGTACCAGGTTGTTTTTTAATAGATGTCAGAACAAAGAAATCTAGAATAAACTATGAAGGATGTATCTAGCAGGCACATTTCTGGTTTGGTGCATGAAACAGAAGTAGTAGAATAACAATGGGCTAAGACACAGCATACAAATCTTTAAAAGTTGAGGTGGGTGCCTGATAAGGTCAGTTTCAATCACGGCCACAGTCTTGAATTAGAAAGTTTGCTTTATTTCCCAAATAAAAGTATATTCTCAACAGTTTTAAAGAGAAAGAATATGCATGACATAGTTGAAGCATTATTTATTGGTTTCCATGTTAACATTTTCTAGAGAAAAAATGTTTTGTTCATTCGTCCTAATAGGTGAGGCTATGCAAATATGCCCCAAATCTAGAGTAGAAAATACACTCTCAAATCTTAGTGATTTTACAAATCCAAGTTTGGTAGGCAGAATAGTGTCCCCCGCACCCCCCAAAATGTCCATATTCTAATTCCCAAAACCTGTTGAATATGTTAACGTGGCAGATGGGAACTTTCAGATATGATTAAGTAAAGACCCTGGATATGAAAGATTATCCAGAAATAATCATGAGTTTCCTTATAAGAAAGAGGCATGAGGGTGAGAGTCAAGAAAGAGAGGTGATGATAGAAGCAGAAGGGGGGTGAGGTGACCATGAGCTAAGAAATGGGCAGCCTCTAGAAGCTGGAAAAAGCAAGGAATGGATTGTACCTTAATGTCTTCGGAAGGAATGCAGAGGGACCAACATCTTGATTTTGGTTCTGTGAGAACCATTTAGATGTCTGACCTCTGGGGCTGTTAGATAATATTATCTTTTAAGCCATGAGATTTATGACAATTTGTTATAGCAGCAGTAAGACACTAATGCAGCAAGTTTATTCTTATCAACATCACAATACAATTGCAACTATGTTTTTTCCCTTAGCAGTGATTCAAGGATTCTGAGGCCCTTCAAATCAATAGCTCAGTCATCTGAGCAGATTTCTAGTTTGCGGCAAAAAGCAGAAGACTGATTGATTCCTTAGGAGGTTTTTATGAACCAGAATTATACAAATTTCTTCCACCTTCTACAGAATGGAATTCAGTCATATGTCCCCAGTCTAACTGTGAGAGAATCTGAAAACAGAGCTGGTGCAGAAAAGAGGGACCTATTTAGTGAATACATAGAATATTTTTAGCAAAAAAAAAAAAAAAATCTTCTCAAAATCCTTTAATGATTGTCATATATCTTCTTAAATTTAATGTTGAAAGAGTGGTAGCTGAAACCAATAAGAATATTGCTCCTTTGGATAAAATTTATTACTTTCTCTCCAGGTTATCATAGTAAGCCTTTTATATTTTCCTCATATTTCATTTTTATCAAAGAATTACTTTAGAAAGGGTATACTTTATAGATACTTTCAAAGTAAGTATCTATAAAGCATCAAAGTAAAATGCTTCAAATTGAGTTCTATTACTATTGATATGATTTACATATTCTATCAATTTCTAGTTTTAATCCTGAAAAGAATTTCTTCAGTTACTTCAGATTCTTCTTTTTCCTACTACATCATTCTTAAAGGATCTATCCATGAAGAAGATCTAACAATTGTAAATATTTATGCACCTAATATGGGAGCAGCAAACTACATAAGACAACTGTTAATCAAGATAAAGAGTCATACTAATATGAATACATTAATAGTAGGAGATCTTAACACACCACTCTCAGTAATAGACAGATCGGCCAAGCAGAAAATCAATAAAGAAACAAGAACATTGAATGACACATCGGACCAGATGGACCTCATAGATATATACAGAACATTGCACCCTAAAACAACAGAATACTAATTCTTCTCAAATTCACATAGAACCTTCTCCAGAATAGACCACATACTGGGTCACAAATCAGGACTCAACTGATACCAAAAGATTGAGGTTATTCCCTGCATATTCTCAGATCACAATGCTTTAAAACTAGAGCTCAACCACAAGAAAAAGTTCGGAAGGAATTCAAACACCTGGAAGCTAAAGACCACCTTGCTTAAGAATACTTGGATCAACCAGGAAATCAAAGAAGAACTTAAAAAATTCATGGAAACCAATGAGAATGAAGACACTTCAGTCCAAAACCTATCGGATACAGCAAAGGCGGTCCTAAGGAGGAAATACAGAGCCATCCAAGCCTCCCTCAAAAAAATTGAAAAATCCAGAATACACCAGCTATCTTTATACCTTAAAGAACTAGAGAATCAACAACAAATTAAGCCAACTCCACACACAAGAAGGGAAATAATCAAGGTTAGAACAGAGATCAATGAGATAGAAACTAGAGATACAGTAGAACGCATGAATGAAACTAGAAGCTGGTTTTTAGAAAGAATCAATAAGATCAATGAACCACTGGCCGACCCAAATTAATAAAATTATGAATGAAAAGGGAGAGATCACAACTAACACCACAGAAATAGAAACACTCATCAGAAATTACTATAACTGTTATATACCAATAAGTTAAGCAACCTCGATGAAATGAATGCATTCCTGAAAAACTATGAACTTCCAAAACTGAATCCGGAAGAAATTGACAACACGAATAGACCAATATCTAGTAACAAGATTGAAGCAGTGATCACAAACCTCCCAAAAAACAAGAGCCCAGGACCTGATGGATTCCCTGGGGAATTCTACCACACGTTCAAAGAACAAATAATACCTATTCTTCTGAAGCTGTTTCAAAAAAATCAAAGCAGAAGGAAAACTTCCTGCTTTTGTTTTAAATCAGGATCACTTACATTTCTTAAAACCAATCTTTGTTTCCTTACTTTTGTATAGTCTTTTATCATTTGATCTTTGTCATGCTTTTTCTTTGCTTTCTGCAATAATTTCTCTAATTTATTCTCAGGATCATTTAAAAATACTTTTTGTAATGCTAATTGTATTGACTTAAAGAAATACAAATATTAAAATTTCTATTAAAGTTCTATTAAATTTTCTATTAAAGTTGAACTTGGAGTACATACTAACTGTCATGTTACCTTGATGTCATAAGTGAACTAGCAGAACTAATAAATATTTTATAGTATTTATATGAGGATAAAATTAGTTAGTGTATGTCAGATATTTAGAGATGAGCCTTCAGGCTCAGAATGGCTGTTGACTCAAATATTTTGCACTTAGGAATATGGCAATTGTTGAATTTTTTCCTAGGGATAGTGATACAAAGATAAGTAGGATGTTATCCCTATCTTTGGAGTATATAGTGTAAGAAGAAATGGCAATTTGAAGAGATACAATTGGAAGGATATCGTATGTGTTTGGTGTTTGAGTTGACACACAATGTTGCATTAGTTTCAGGTGTGCAACAAAAGATTTTTACGCTGCATATATTCATTATGTCAGAAAGACATGTGTTAGTGTTGAATTTATAAATTACAATGTATCTTGGGATTTTTCAAAACTCCTCAGCTGGAAACTGTACAAAAACTAGTCTCTAATAGCAGCTGAAGAGTTTCAATTTGAGTAAAAACTGAACACTTGACTTCTAATTCCTTGTAATAATTTGAGAACCATTTTCATGTTCAATCTCCAGTTTTGTTACTTCAACATTTGTGGGTCATTGGATTTCTTAAAACATTAAAGCAGGTCTCCTGTTATTTTTACTAATTATGATTTAATACAATTGGCAAACTACAAAGTCTAGTTCAGCATATCTAAAATTAGGTGACCCTCTCCCACTGATTTTAATAAATGTGCCAAATTTTTCTCTGAAGCATATGGATAAATACTGAAGCATGATTTCAAAGAGTCATCTAACAATCACCTCTTGGGAAGAATTTTGTTTTTGAAACATCCTGTTTTTTCATATGGTATATATTATAGAACTTGAAAGCAGTATTATAATGACTATTACCTCTTGCAACCAAGGGGAGTATTTATATAATAAGAACATCAGGTTTTAAAGAAAAATGTCCTGAAGCACTTACATAAAGAAAATTTTCAATAATCTTTGCAATTTTACCCTACACAGAATTATTTTCCAGGATGACTGAAATAAAGTCAAAGCAAACATTTCTATAATCATATATATATTATCTATTCTTCTTTTATTTCTACAGATTGAGCGATTTAGTCATTATGATGTTTATTACTTAATGATTGATGAAGAAAATCAGGTTCAATCATTTTAGACCGTTCACTATACATAATAATGATACAAATAAATTGATAAAATTAGAGTTGAGTATAACTGATTACATTCAATCAGTGTTTCACAATTTCCAAAAACTTACATATGCATATGTCATTTTATCTTTACAATTACTCCACAAGAAAGATAAGAAATAGGGTAACATTTTTATTTTACTCATGGCCAGAGAATTAAGCATTCTAGCAAAGATCATAAATAAGTAAGTTATAGATTTGGGAATGGGACTACTTTTGTTTATTCTGATAAATAAAATCAATCCCATTAGTCTTTGTCAAAAGTATACCTAGAGAACTATGTAAAAATATATAAGATCACTTTCTAAACAAATGGTAGTTCTGTCATGTTCATCTTTGAACAATATTCTCAGTTTATCTCATTATTCTGATTTCATTCTTATTGTCTCATTATGAGACAAAATCATCTTTCAGTTGATTAATCCTCACAATTAATTTTTATGTAAAACCCCAAGAAGTTCAAATTAGTTCACATTGAGTTAGATGTTTTGCATACCTATATATTTAACATTATAAGAAACTACCAAATTATTTTTCCCAAGTGTTTATGCTATTTTGTATTCTCATCAGGAATGTATGCCATTATTTGCCACTTGTGAATTATCTTTTCTGAATTGTCTTTTAAAATTTTTTGTACATTGTTTAAAAATTGGGTTTGTTTCCTCACTGAATCACTGAATTTTAAAGACTGTATAATATTGATACAAGTGCTTTGTCAAATATATTTGATAAATACTGAAAATATCACCATCTGTGGCTTGTCTTTTCATTTTGTAACAGCATCGTACAGAGGGCCAAGGTCTTTAGTTTTTGATTAATTTTAATGTGTCTTTTTTTATTGTCTTCTTTTATGGTTTTGCTTTTTATGTCCTCCCTAAGAAATGTTCAGAGATTCAACCCCAAAGCAAAACCTCGAAATATTATGTAATATTTAAAGTGCCAAATACTTGAGCCTGTATTTCTAGGTATAGATTAAAAGAAAAAAGATATGTACAGTAGGAACTGTTTAATCTGGCAGTAAGTTAATGCTTTCTTTGTTTCTTCCCAAGTAAAACCATTTTCACAAACAATTTACACTGCTGTAGAGGTCTTTGTTTATTTATATAGGGGATGTTTATGTTTCCAGAAGAGTAAACTTTCATCTTTTCTCATATGTGTCATGATGAACTTGAAGGGTTTTTGAATAGTGGAAGCATTTTGGTACTTTTTTAATCAGCTCAGACTCTAGCATTGCACTGCACATAGCACATGCATGCTAATTCTCTTACGGAATGTGGCAGTCAACAGACAGCAACATCCAAGTCAGAATAATGCCAGAACTACAATACACTTCACCACAACCCACACGCAAACTGCTGCGATGGCTACCGAGTGGGGTAAATGGCAGGAAAAGCTCCCAGATTTCAATTCTTTATTAGAATAGGATGGCAGTCATCCATATTCAACAATAAAAATGTGTTCTCATGGTATCTATCTGGTTCAAGTCTCCAGAAACCTGGCTACGTTTCAGATAGGTGTTTTTCTGAAGTGGAACTGACTCTAAAATCCTTCCTGTTTAGAAGTATTACACTGAATACAACTCTCTCTAGAATAAATAAAAATAACACTTCTTCAGCTATGCTGACTCCTTCAATAGCACTTTTGGTTTTGATTGCATATTTTTTTCTGTTTCTTTGTTTTTGTAGAATACAGTTGGACCACCAAATGGATTCAATATAGCTCACATTTGTAAAACTAAAAAATAATGGTTAGCCCATTCCATAGCCCCAAAGAGAAGAAAGTTTCTTAAGGGACTTTATTCTTAGTGGTTTTGTTCTCTTCTATGTATCTGAGAAATAACCCATAGAAAACTGAGGTTTCCTCTTCCTTCCAAATAATGGGTAGAAATTTTATATGTGGACCCATATTAGATGATTAGTATAAAATTTAGTAGGACCTGGTTTTTGTAGGGGTAGGAGAATGCCATAATAATGTAATATTTAGAGTGACCATATATTATTATATCAAACTGATGTTAAAGAATGGTCTTTTTTTCTAAAATAGTTTTCTATAAAATGTTGGGTCCACCATGGATTCTTATAGGATGACTTGAAGCAGGGTTTTTATTGAGGTATCTAATTCTGGCTTGGCCACCAACTGACTTGGATAAAAAGAGGGCTTGGTTGCTTGAATATTCTTTCTATATGAACTTCGGGGTCATACACGAAGAAGTACAAAATTTGTACCCATAATAAAATTGGTTAGCAATTCATCCATTTTGGTCCCTACATTGGTTATTTTTGCTATTGCCAAGTGCAATCAGCATGTACTATTAGTTGTGGAGCCCGAGCATATCCCAGAATATACACACTGAGGCAGTATGTTCTTCCTTTCCTCTGCAGAATCAAGAACCCATAGGAAAAAAAACAGCCTTTAAAATCCTGCCCTAGTTTTCCTTTTCAGTAATTCCCTTATCCATTCACGACAGACAAATTATTGCAGACATCTTTATATTCTTTAGTTGCCCTGGTGATCCTTCTTGGTTTCTTAGGCTTCCTTTTAAAATCTTGGTATCTCCTAGGCACAATACAAAGAAAACAATTACCTTATTTATCTAGTAATTTCCTGTTCCATTTTGCAAAGTATTTGGAATATTTATTGGTCTTATAAAATAATTAATTACAAAATTAATACATGTTCATTTCAAATTCTGAAACAATAAATGATGCATACAGAAAATATTAACTCTATTTTCCATACCCTGAATACGGAAATGTGAACGTTCCTAAACACTAGAGTTTATTGCCCTACAGAACATTAAACAAATGTCTCAAATAAAAATAAATAACTAAGTAAACTATTTCAGTGTACCTTTTCTAATGAACTAAGTTCTTGTTTCTCAAATGTTGTTTGAACAAACTTCATCACATGATTGGTTCATTCATTAACGATTAGTTATTATTAATTAGTTCTTAAATCATTGACATGACCTTATTTTACACTTGCATGACAGTCGTGTTTTTAATTTTTTAAAATTATGTTTTAACAGTATCATCAGAATTGCATACATGTGTGTACCAAAGGCATGTATAAGAATCTCATAACAAAATTATTTATAATAATTTATAATAACCTGCAGTTAGGAATATTCTATATGCTGTTGTACATGTAGGAGTAGGAACCTTTGAAATAAATGATCAAGTCTTCCTGATGTTCCCTCCACCCAGTCATTAAACTCCAGAGTATTCTGGAGTTGTAACAGTTGCAGAAAATTTCACAATATATGTTATACATTCTTTCTTCTTTAGGTGGATATTTAAGATATTATTTCTAATAACCAGTAGCTGGAAAGTACCCAAAAGATCACCTTTGGTTATTGTTTCTATTGATTATAAATCAGTTGCATGTCCCCTTGAAGATATTTAGTTGCGCTGCAATTGGACAAGAGTTGTAGAATAGCCTAATGGGCAGAAATCAAACATGGTACACACTGGATCGTAAGGGACATATGTTATCAGTTTTTTTTTTCTTTACACATAAACATTGCTTGCCTGATTAATTTTGGTTAATTAAATTTATTTATTTTTTAATTACATTTATTTTTTAATTAACTTTGCTTTTGAATGTTAGAATGACAACCCTTCCTATTTCTCAAAACCAAATTAAACTTTATCTACTCTTAGATAAAAATAAGAAAACTCCTCCTAAGATGCACTCATTTAATTCCCTTCCCTCATTATGGATATGAGGTCTTGACAAGTTTTTTACTTCTGTACTCTCAGAACAAGACATTTAGAAATATTTCAGTTCTTCATTCATTTTTTCCAACTGACAAAAAGATTTGATCAAGAGAGTTAAAAAAAAAAAAAAGACCCTGCCCCCAAGTCTCCCTGGATGTGTGTGGGGTTTCTCTCTCTATCTCAGACACTGTGGCCACTTCAGCCAGGACACTCTCTTTCATTCTTATTCCATACCCCTCCCTCTGAAGTCCAATATTATCAATGGGATGCAATAGACCTTTGGTGCCAGATTTTACAAGCAGTAAAATATTAGTTATCTTCAAAAAAGCAACGAATGACAGATAACCTCATTTCTATGGCCACTTGGATGAAAACTTCCATTTGGATTTCCCAAAGATAATTCAGACTTGATATGCTAAAAGATTACCCATAATCTTGCTTGACCTCACTCAAATCTGGTCCATTTCCATTGTTCCCATTCTCAAAAAAGACACCATCAAATTATACAAGCTACAAAAACTGATCTCCTTCTTTTTAGTCTATATCCAAATCACTACTATGATCTGTTGAATTGTAATTTGTAAGTCATGCATTCTTCATGAGTTATAGGTTGTCCTCAGGGGAATGAAAGTTAGTTATGTGGTAGGAGAACAAAACATTTTTTTATGTATGAAGAATATATATATATATATATATGGGACATGACCTGAGCTGAAAGCAGATGCTTAACCAACTGAGCCACTCAGGCACCCCCCACATCAAGTCTTTCATGACCTTGGCTCCTGTTTACCTTTCCAACTTCTAATGCCACTCTGTTCACTAGGCTCAGGTGCACCATACACCCTCTTAATATAGGGATTGTGCTCATGACCTTTTCTTTGCTTCCAATTCTCCTATGAGCATGAGCACAGGAGTAATTTCTCACTTTTGACCCTGAAATCCGGTGGCCTCTTTCAAAGAAACATTTCTTTATCACTCTTTCTTAAGTTCCACTTCCTCCCATCATTCTGTTTCTTTATATCTTGTTCATTTTCACAATTTTTAAAAAAAGATTTTATTTGTCACAGAAAGAGGTAGAGTGAGAGAGAGAGAGCACAAACAGGGAGAGTGGCAGGCAGAAGGAGAAGCAGGTTCCCTGCGGAGCAAGGAGACATAGCTGGGACTTGATCCCAGGAGCTGGGATCATGACCTGAGCTGAACTCAGTTAACTGACTGAGGCACCCAAGTATTCCTCATTTTCACAATTTTGAATTATGTGCTTGTTTTCTTTCAGAAAGTGAAGTTTAGGGAGCTAAATAGGGTCTGAATGCCAGGTGGGAAAAATGTGAAATTGGTACAGGAAAGGAATAAAAATGTCTGACTTCCAAATGATACTTGGAAGGATCCGAGTCATCTTTGAAGATGAAGAAGAGAAATCCAAGAGAGGTTAAAGCAAGATGCTATGGTCTTGTAGCATCCCCCCCCCCAAAAAAAAGAGTCATGCACAAGGGTTGAAGCTGAGTGTTACATCCTGGAACATACTGGTCACACCAAGGTACCACTAACCTGTAGGTGAATTATATTCCCAGGTTAAATGTCACTACTTCATCTCTCACAATTGCTCTTATGATTATGATTATTGAGTTTGGCATTTCATTTTTCCATCAAATATTCTCTGGAAATGTGGATTTTTTCAGTGTAAACAGTTTGTGCAGACAGCAAATCAGAAATAATTCTTGCATTACCTGCCTGATAACAACAACAACAAAAAATACATATAAGTATACAGGGAGTTTTATCATGGATATTTTACCTTAGAGATACATTTTAAAAGGATAAAATATTCTTTTTTTTTTTTTTTTAGATTTTATTTATTTATTTGACAGACAGAGACCACAAGTAGGCAGAGAGGCAGGCAGAGAGAGAGGAAGGGAAGCAGGCTCCCCGCGGAGCAGAGAGCCCAATGCGGGCTCTCTGGGATCCTGGGATCACAACCTGAGCCAAAGGCAGAGGTGTTAACCCACTGAGCTACCCAGGCACCCCAAAAAGATAAAATATTCTTATACAATAGCTTTAGTTTTCATAAGAACTTACATAAACATTTGTTCATGAATTTAATAATAATAATAATAATAATACTATACTACTACTACTAATAATAATAATAAATTAGTGGAATGAGGATAAGAATAACCTGAATGCAGTAGTACCTTTTTTATATGTTTTATATTTGCATCCTCCATGAATTCAGTGAGAATTAATTGCTTCTTTTACATAAACAACCAGAATTTGGGAAATTCATTCTTGGATAAAATATTTATCATGATGAAACCAGTGAAAGGTAAATAGCATTTTCTGCAACCCAAATTGAGCTGGTTTAGTCTTTGCTGTATTCACTCCCCTTTCTGAAGACTTCAATATTGCAGTCATAACCCTTCATTTTAAAGGAAAGAAGTTGATCTTACAATCCTCAATGCGAATTTTGGAAGTCATGTATCTTTGCCTGGGCACTAAAGCCCCTTGGTCAATTAAAGCTTAAATCCTGTCATGAAAACTAATATTTCTATAGCTTCTCTGAAATAAAACAGCCAAATTATTTTTGGCTTCCCATTGTTTTTTGTGTGTGCTTATTACTAAAAATAAGGTCAAAGATTTAAGAGTTTGGGTTTCATTTTAAATGAAGCTTAAACAGAAGAAACATAATATCTTTACCAAACAGCTACAGAAACAACTGAGCCATCACTGTTAAATTAGTTTGAAAACTAGGTTTGAATTTACATATTTGGGAAATCACAACTCATGGAAATACTAAGTGCCAGGGAAAGCTGTGACAGGTCCATTTTTCTTTTTACTTTTCTTTCTTTTCTTTTTTTTCTTTTCTTTTTTTTCTTTTCTTTTCTTTTCTTTTTTCTTTTCTTTTCCTTTCTTCCTTTTCTTTTCATTTTCTTTTTCACATAAACTTACAAAGTAAGTGATAAGTATTAGTAAAGGACAGTAACGTGGTAAATTAATTTAAAAATTATAGTAGAACATTCTTATCATAGGGGCCCCTGGGTGGCCCAATCAGTTAAGTGCCTGCCTGTGGCTCAGGTCACGATGTCAGGGCCCTGGGATGGAGTCCCACATTGGGCTACCTGCTCAGTGGAGAGTTTGCTTCTCCCTCTCCCTGTCCCCTGGTTGTGCTCTCTCTCTTGCTATCTCTCTCCCTCTCTCTCTCAAATAAATAAATAAAATCTTAATATAAAAGAACATTCTTATCATAATAGGAAGCTTTTTGCTCTTTTAAAGCGTTAATTTTCAATGATTTACTTCTCAAAATGACCCCCCCCTTTTTTTTTGTCTCGAGTCCTAGTTTATACATTTTGTCTTTCTCTAATTTCTTCTAAACAGAAATAACTGATATGTCTAGAATGCTTGCATTCTAAGAATATGAATTCTGAAATGGAAACAAATTTAATCTTCCTAGTGCTGTCTAATTTTGAGACAATTTGTAACTTTCCAATTGTAGTAACTTCTAGACCTTTCTCTTCTAGACTTTTTGAGTGGCATCCATTAAGAAGGGCTAAGCTTTTCCTTCTATTTTACATATCAGTATAATGAGCTTAGGTGATAAGTTCTTTGAAAATACTTGAAGAGTGACTGAACCCACTGGATTTCTTAAACATCCTTGCTTTGTAACATTTTGGATATGGTACATTTTCACTCCTGCGGATATGTAGTGCTGGCCAGTTAAGTCCATGATCATGTTTTCTCCCTTGTCTGAAAGACTGGGACATACTTCATAAATGTGTACTTATCTTTTTTTTCCTAAAGCTAAGAAATGGTTGTAGAGTAATCCTAAGCTATTTACCCTCCATTAAGATTTATATTTTCTAAAAAGGAAAATCATGGTAAATCAAGTCTCATTGTCTTGTAATTTATTTAAATTCACAGACATTTATTTAAGGATAACTGTCATGCTTCATAGAGCCATATCAATCACTGGAAAAAAGGGAGGACTTTGTTATGATGCTTTCCAAAACCAAAATAACATTTATATATTTGGATACAACTAATTCTGAGAATGAATGGGAACCAAAATAAGTATATAATATAATATAATATAATATAATATAATATAATATATAAATATCTAATAAAATATAAATACATATTTTCATATGTATGGTATATAGGACATTAGAATTGTCTAAAATAAAAGAAAATTTATTATATATAAGCTTTCTGCTGTTGTAGCAAATAGAAACATGGTTTAGTATTTTCAGGACATTTTAAAATGTGCCTGGAGTTGTCATCAGTTTTCCAACATTCATGTTTTTCTTTCAAAATATTTTATTTTTTCCTCTATTCTCACATATATATCTTCCAAAACTATTACAACAATTCTGTATAATTGTATTCACATGACTGTAAAGGATTCTACATTGTTTCCTAACTGCATTGAAGCTTTAACTTGTATCTAAAATAGCACACTGAGGAAAAAAAAAACAATAAAAATAATTTTGTCTTCTCATTTCCTTTCACAGAACAGTTGGACAGAAATGTTGTGTTATAATTGTATAAATGTTAATGTTTAGAGTCTTTAATATCTCTTGACTTTTCCACTTTATTCTTCAAATTCTGTGTTCTTATAATGCTCATATTTTAAAGCATGAAAAAAGCTACTACAATTTAACACATACAATTGAAGAAACTCATTTACTCAGGTTGTGAAAGTCATTTGTAGCTTCCAATTATACCACTCGCATCATTAACAGATAATAAGACACAAACACACTGCATACTTTCCAATCACTTGAACTAGTTTATTTTTTCATTAGTAAAATGCCAATGTGCACCATATCTGCCAACTCCACATCTCTGGAAAATATCTCTCTGAGGCCAACTTCACCTCACAAAACTTTAACAAGAAATTGCAGAGCTTGGCTGCTTTGAAGGACTTCAGTGCTCCCTGGTGTGTTTTGTGGATTTTCTGCTTTTGAATTATTTTTTTAAATACAGAACATGATTATAAATAATTAAATTTGAATTTAATTATTCAAATAATTTAATTATATCAAATTATTCAAATGATTAATACATTTTTAGTATAGTACTCATAAATTTCAGAAGATAGATCCTACTACCAACTTATGGATACAAGGGCTGCAACAGAATTTGAAATTGTACCTTTTTCCTCATAAATAATGAATATTAGAGGACCAAAATACAAGATTTTCAAGATGCTTGAAATCAGAGTAATTGCCATCACCATCCCTCACAGAAGATCAAGAGACAGGTTTTAAAGTAACAGCAACATGTAACAAACTGATATACCCTAGTTGGCTAAGATAGCTTTACAGGGGAGTTCACCAGTCTAACAATGTGAAATTATCTGATCTTGACAATTTCAGTGTCATTTCTCCTAATGGTATTGGTTGGTCCTCTACTTCAATTTTTTCCAGATGTCTATTTATGTTAAAGAGCACTGCTTTAATTTATAAAAAAGGGATTTAGGAGAAGAATTTAAGGGATGCCCGTGTGGCAGTCTTCAGCCCAGGTCATGATTCCAGGGCCCTGGGATTGAGTCCCACATCGGGCTCCCAGCTCAGTGGAGAGCCTGCTTCTCCCTCTGCCTGCTGCTCTCTCTGCTTGTGCTCACTTGCTCTTTGTCTCTTTCTGACAAATAAATAAATAAAATCTTTAAAAAAAAAAGAATTTAAACCACCTGCCTTAATCCCACTCTTCCTCATGTAATTTAGTGCTCAGGAAAAATATAGCTCTGTTTTAATTCGTGAAATATCTTTTTCTTTTTTAATTCATGAAGTAGCTTGATAGAAGTAATTATCCCTGTCCCTCAAACATGACAAAAGCAGTCATTTTTTTTTTTCTTTTCCTCACCAAAATGAAAATGCTGTGTGTGGGCACCTGGGTGGCTCAGTTGGTTGGGTGTCTGCCTCCCACTAGGGTCATGATCCCAGAGTCCTAGAATCAAGTCCTGCATCAGGCTCCCTACTCAGTGGGGAGTGTTCTTTGCTGACCCTCCCCTGGTTGGTGCTTTCTCTCTCTCTCTCTCTCTAATAAAAGTAAATAAAATCTTAAAAAGAAAAGAAAAGAAAATGTGTGCGTGTTGTAGGGCTTAAACTTTACATAAGGCAAAAGTTCTCCCATGAAACTGCTGTTTTTCTAAAATATAGTATCTTAGCAGCATAAACTTATACTCTTCCCAGGAAAAAAGATTCTGAACAATCAGTAGTCTATAGCCCTCATTTTTTGAAACACTGTATTATTAATGATTCTACAGAAGAGTGTGACCATCTTCATGCTTCTCTGTTTCCTTTTAGTAGTAGAATCTCAAAGTATTAACAAGACACATAACCTTACACTGTTATTTGCCAGCCTCTTCTGCACATTAGTATGGTCATATGACTAAATTCTATCCAATGGCTTAATAAACACATGATACTTGAAACTGGGGTGTCATTCTTTATTTTTTTTTAAAGATTTTATTTATTTATTTGACAGAGAAAGATACAGCAAGAGAGGGAGCACAACCAGGGGGAGTGAGAGAGGGAGAAGCAGGCTTCCCGTGGAGCAAGGATCCTGATGTAGGGCTGGATCCTAGGACTCTGGGATCATGATCTGAGTGGAAGGCAGAGCTTAACGACTGAGCCACCCAGGCAACCCTGGAGTGTCATGTCCTTAAAAGATAGCTTCTTAGTCTGTTTTTTCTTTCCCTTTTCCTGCTGGTGGAAGGCCACCCTTGAAGGGGTAGACAACTACTACACACTAAGGGAGTGATATGACAATGAAAATGAAGAAATTATGATCCTTGGATGAGGTAGAGATACAGAGAGGTGAATGTTAGATCTAGATAAATTTAGCTTATATTCCCACTTACACAGTTAACCTTTTTAATTGTGAAACAATTCAAACACAAATAAAAGCACAGACACATCCATGTGTGTACCACCCAGAATTAGCAAAATTTAACGTATTATTAAATGAAACACCAAATAATTTATCTTTCTTTCTTTGAAGTACTGGCTGTTTTGAATTTGGTGTGTGCCTTTTCCATCTGGGCTTCTGTAAATGTATTACAAACATATGTATCTAACAAAAATATAGTATTTTTATTGCATTTGAAGGTTTTACATGAAGAATATCTTACTATACAATGGATCTTGTAAATTTTTTCACATACTAGTGTGTTTAATTCATTTACTTTTATTATGTTTATGTACATATTTTAATCTCTTTGCCACCCTTTTATTTGTGTGTGTATTTACTTACCTTGGTTTTCTGTGCTTTTCACAAATACTGCTTCACCTTCTTTTTGGCAATACTGAGCTTTAATCTTACATGCATCTTTTCTTTACTGATTTGCAAGTTGTATCACCTGTATCTGTTTTTTTCCAGAGATTGCCATTTGCAATGACGTGGATGGAACTAGAGGGTATTATGCTGAGAGGAATAAGTCAATCAGATAAAGATAATTATCATATGATCTCTCTGATATGAGGAATTTGTGGGGCAGGTGGGGGGCTTGGGGGGTAGGGAAGGAAAAAAACAAGATGGGATTGGGAAGGAGACAAACCATAAGAGACTCTTAATCTCACAAACAAACTGAGGGTTGTTGGTGGTGTAGGAGTAGGGAGAGGGTGGTTGGGTTATGGACATTGGGGAAGGTATGTGCTATGATGAATGCTATAAAATGTGTAAGCCTGATGATTCACAGACCTGTACCCCCGGGGCAAATAATACACTATATGTTAGTAAAAATAATTAAAAAAATAAAAATAAAAATACATGCTTGGGATATCCAGATGGCTCAGTCAGTTAAGCATCTGCCTTTGGCTCAGGTCATGATCCGAGGGTTCTGGGACAGAGTCCTACGTCAGACTCTCTGCTCAGCAGGGAGCCTGTGCTCACTTTCTCTCTCTCTTTGACAAATAAATAAATAAAATCTTAAAAAAATAAATAATAAAAATGCATGCATTCATTATTAATAAACTCTAAGATAAATAAGAAAATCTCTATCCTCTTTTTAAAAATTTATTTTCTGTTCTACTCTTGAATAATACGATAGTTAAAACAATTAAGCATATAGTTATTTTTTAAAGTTTTTTTTTAAAGATTTATTTATTTATTGAGGGAGAGAAAGAGAGCATGGGAAGGCAGAAGTAGATAAAGAGAGACTGAATCTTCAAGCAGACTCCCCACTGAGCATGGAGCCCAATGTGGAAGTCAATCCCAGGACACTGAGATCATGATCTGAGGTGAAATCAAGAGTCAGACACTTAAGTGGCTGAGCCACCCAAGTGCCCCAGTTTATTATTATTTTTTAATCCACCTTACTCATCTTTTTTTTTAAGTTGTCAATAGTTACATTCATCAAAAAACTCCATTGATTTCTTTTTTCACCATTAATTCTTGCAGTCTACATCTTTCTTAGTTCAATCCCCTTTCTGACTGAGTACATACATTTGTACTTCTTTCAGTGGCCTAGTGGTAGTCAGGGTCCAGCCTCAGGAGGGTAAGCAAAATGTTTATTATGCAGTTTTCCTCCTAAAATATATATGCATGCACAAACACACACACACACAAAGTAAGATATCCCATGTGTAGTATAATGTCTCTACCAATTTTTTTTTAAGATTTTGTTTATTTATTTGATAGAGATCACAAGTAGGCAGAGAGGCAGGCAGAGAGAGAGAAGGGGAAGCAGTCTCCCTGCTGAGCAGAGAGCCCGATTCAGGGCTCGATACCAGGACCCTGGGATCATGACCTGAGCTGAAAGCAGAGGCTTAACCCACTGAGCCACCCAGACACCCCTCTACCAATGTTTAAAGTAACCCCTGAAATCAAACATTTCTCAGGACTGCTAAATGACTGATTTTATTATTATTTTTTATTGAGTAATTATAAGATTTATGGAAAAAGTTTATTTCAGAGAGCTGGATTCATACAAAGAAAATTTATCACAAGTTATATAGAAAAGAACCATTGTTAAGTGTGTTTAAAACCATGGAAATCAATCTCTACTAATAGGTCCAAAATGGAAGATGGGGAAAGAAAGCTAAAACAAATGAATTTGAAAGAAAAATATTCTGTTTTGTTTTTTTAGACATTAAGCTAAAATAATATTAAAAAGTGGTATCTAATGGCAATCTTCCACACAGTGCTTTACTTTTATTCTTTTGACTATATCATCATTTTATTTTAGTGTAAATTCTTATTCTCTAAGTTAATCCATACTCTATTTATGTCTGAAATGCATCAATATGTATTGGGTTTATTTAATTATTTGTATCTTAAAAGCCTTCTTGTTAATCTACTTCTCTTCATTGAATTGAATTGAAATTAATGCAGTTTTTAGTACAAATTATTTAAAAACTTATTTCTGTTTAGTGGCAATCAATGTCACTTTCAGCTTTAAGGTTACAATCAAAAAAGAGGAAGATTTTATTAATACTTTGGATTAAGGATACAGTGTTATGAATGAATAAACTAAAAAGACAGTTCTCCAAGCATTAAAAGCCACATTTTATAAAGCACACTCAGGTAGATTTATACTGTCACATATGTCCATTTATATTATTCAGGCTGGTGAGTTCACTCATTTTTAATTTGTGAACATTCAGAGATTATTGTATGAATAACATTTATTTTTATTTTTGTTTAAAATAAGTAGGTATCATAGGCAGAAATCTGGGAATGCTTGCTACTCTCCAATGTTTAGCATTGGTGTCTGAATGGTCAATATGTCATGTCCACTCTAGAATTCATGTCAAAACATGTTTTAGAAAATGAATCTGATATGACTTGGACAGTATGGCAGTATAACTGGTTAAATATATCAAAGAATATTAACAAAAATTTTATATGTACCATGTCATGAAAAAGGTTTTTAAAGCACTAGACATTTCACATATGGTGATTCCTGAAGCCAGAAACACTATATTTTTAGTTATTAAGAAATGGAACGAGAGGAGGAGACACAGCTTGGAGACAGTATATGGTAGTAGTTAAATGAATTCTGCCAATGCATTTTTCTCTAACTCTGCATTTCCCAGGATGAGAATTTTTTAATAACATTTTCAAGGAAAAAGGCATTCTCTCTTAGTTACTTCAAACTGGAAATAGATTAATATAATAGACCAGTGGATAGTATAGGGGAAGTTTATATAGAACAGAAGATCTTATTTTAACCTTCACGTGTCAAATAAAGAGAGATGAAGCAACAGAATTTGTAATGAAATATTTTTAGTCAAATGGCAGAGTATTATGGTTCATCATCCTATTTCTTGTTCTTGGGCACAGAGAGACTACAGTCCCCAGTCTCCCTTGAGTAAATGTTGGAGTCATGTGGCCAAGGTCTGACCAATATTGTGTGGAAGATGTTGAAACTGTTTTCAGGCATAGCTCTAAAAAACTTACTCATGGGATACTCTTTTATTCCTATCACATAGTAACTTTAGAGGCCACTTGCACCAAATTATACAGCTAAAAAATGGCAACAGTCTGGTTCCTGAGTTACTGCTTGAAAAGGAGAAGTGCTCAGCAGAGCTCGGAGATCCACACACCCGTATTGGACTAACACATGAACAAGAAACAAAATTTTATTTTAGTTAGCCAGTGAGATGTTGAAATGTACATATCCTTTCTTGACTAATTTGGAATATTGCAATTTAATCTATCCCATCCCGACTAATCCAGAAAGTAGAAAACAGAAACTAAACTATGTGGCAATAGTGAAGGACTAAGTGCCGGTGTTGAGGACTTGGGTTCTAGGGGCTAGAAAGGTGGTGATCACTATTATACAGGAAGAACACATTTAGCAGTCCTAAAATATGCAGTTGCTTGGGAGAAAGTCAGGAAACATGGCTGGATAAAATGAAGGCAAGAGTGTGTGAGGTTACTACTGACCGCACTTGATAAATTATTACAGGAAAAAGAGGAGTTCAGAATTGGCAGATTCATGAGCCTACAGGTAAGAAAATAGGAACAACACAGAGATTTTACTCCTTGCAGCATTAGATCCCAACCTGTAAGGGATGGGATTACAAAGTCTTTGAATGACAAAGTCATGTTATGGTCCTCATGTTGAATAAAGTCACATGAAGAGGGGTGAATGGATGGCTCAGTGGGTTAAAGCCTCTGCCTTCAGCTCAGGTCATGATCCCAGGATCCTGGGATGGAGCCCCGAATCTGGCTCTCTGCTTAGCAGGGAGCCTGCTTCCCCACCCCCCCGCCTGCCTCTCTGCCTACTTGTGATCTCTCTCTCTGTCAAATAAATAAATAAAATCTTTAAAAAAAAACCAAAACCTGTTTAAAGAACTATTCCTTACAGCAAGTAGTTCAGAAATGTTGGGAGACTATAAAATATTCTTGAAAATAATACCCCTAAATTACTAACAGGGGAACTTGTAGGAAGGGTGATCCTATTAAATTAGCTCTCAGTAAAACACACATAAAAAGATATAATTTTTCTGCGATTTGGAGGGCTAGCATTGATGCATGCAAATACCCAGCAGAAAGCCTGACATATGGGAGTGATTGATAACTGTTAAGTATTAGTGGTAATGCCACTTTATTTTCAGCATGGAGAGAAATTATGAAGAATGTGCTGTGCAGATGGTACAAATATTTGGTCATCCAAAGGGATATGGGGCTCAATTGCTATTAATATCCAACCCTCATAAAATGTGTCATTTGATAATTGTCTTTCCTAAATTTTCACAACTATAGAAAAGAAAGTCCCTAGAGCATAAACGGAAGAGACAGGATACATGTTCAGTAGTTTTGGACAGAAAGTGAGATTTCGTCTCACTCTGCTACTCTCTGGGGGCTCCACCTCTCTTGGGTCCATTTGCAGGTCTCAGGTATATTACAAGATAGAGTGAATGGAAAGAGAGGACCAAAGTCACACATCAGGCACCTGCTCTGTTGACTCAGAATCTCTTTGGAACTCTAAGAGTTGCTCTCTGCTGTAAATTAGGAAGACTCTGTGTTCCATATCTTAAAATATAAAACTGATTCAGACCCAGAGTTTCACAGCATGTAGTTATTTAGGAAATTGCCTCATGGCTGTCATTTTGCTATTATCTTTCTATTACCTATTTTTCCCATTACTTTTCCTTCGCTGATTTCCATTGTGTTTCTTTTCTACCATGATTTCTACCACTTCTACTGTTTAGCATAACAAATATTTCTTAAAGTAAACTTTGATTAATCTATTGGCAATATGCCACCTGGATCCACAAAAAAATTAAAAAAATCAAGACGGATTGAGATAGATTTTCTTTTAACTTTCTGTAGACAAGAGAGGAAATGATCGAAGTATGATTTTAAAAATAACAGATATCAAACTCTTGCAAAACATTTTTGTCAGCTAATTGTAAATGAATGAGAAACATATGGATTAAGTTTCCATCAAAAACACACACATTTATAAATTCAAGCAAAATTTGTTTGGCAGAAGTCTTTTTTTATTTTGCCAATTTTAAAATATTTGAAAATAATTTGAATGTTTATTTCAAACATAAAAAGTCATAGGATATTCATTATTATAAACTCAAAAGGAAGGAAAAAAAAACCCTATAAAGTGATTTCTACAAAAATAAGCAAATGCAGTTGTAATTCTGATAGCCCCATGGATTATTTCAAATGTAATTACCTGAAGGGAAAGAACATCATGTTCTGTAGACCAGAAGCATGTTGGAAAACTCAGGAAAACATCAAGGACCCAAGATGTGAATCTATGCTGTTCACACTCAAATACAAAAAGGATAGAATCTTCCAAATAATTTCAAAATACATTTCATATTACTAATGGTACTTATTGAATTTAATATGAGAATAAAATATACTGTGTATTCTTGGTTTCAAATAGTAATTAGCCAATTTGACCTTAGCTCTTATAAAATTAAACAAGATCTAATTGGAATTTGATGAGAAATAGTGGTAAAAACACAAGGTGATCATATTAGTCTGAACTTTTTGGTTTAGTCGTAGAAACCCTACTTAACCTATTTAAATGAGAACATTATTATTATTATTATTATTTTTAACAGAAAAGGAATACATTGGATCATACAGTTGGGAAGTCCAGATCTCAGACTGATTTTTGTCAAGGCAGGGTTCAGGGGCCTACTTCCTGATCCGTAGTCTCCCTCTCCGTGTTGACTCTTTTCTCAAGCAGCATTCACAAAATGGCTGTGAAAACCTCCTGATTACTGCGTTTCCAACATCGTAACATTAGGGGAAAGCACATGTCTCCTTTAGGATCGTTCTGGCAAAGGGCTTAAAGCAGTGAAATGGTGTTGTGTGATGGGTTTGTCTGTTTCCATGTGTCAGTCATGCCTGAAATCATGATGACCTGGGGAGGAAGGAGCAGGATCAGTGTCATCCAACACAGACTGAGGACAAAAGTATTAGTTTCTCAACAAATAGGGCTGATGGTTCCAAAAAGAAATAAGAAGGAATATGGAATGAGAAGGTATCTCAAACTCACAGGGAAGAACACTTGATTTTCTTCCAATGCTATCAACAATTTCTATATAATTGTTGGTATTATTGACTATTCTGATGCAATGGACTGTATTAGTTTTTTTTTTTTCCCCTAAAATCTGACAAAATGAACAATTTTCAATGTTCCTTGCTTGGCTAACTGCATTTTCCTTGAAAACATTCTAGTGTGTTTCATTTGAACAGGGCTAGGAAAAGTGAACTCTTCCCTCTTGGAACTCTTTCTTAGATTCTTTTTGTCTTTCTTTCAGATGCTTTTATGATTCTCTTCCCTCTTCCTTTCTCATCAGTCTATCCATAAGGCTGGGCTGGGAAGACCTGACCCTGGGTGGTTGCTTACATAGTTGACCTCCTGGCTCAGAGGCCTGAGGCTGGGGCAGACAGGCAGAGTTCTCAAAGGAGGAAGATATGGATAAGATGACAGGCCAGTTCTGCTTAGGCTTGGAGAGAAATCGCTCCCTGGGTTTCTTTTCTCAACTACTTTCATCAGCAGAGTGGGAAGATTTAAGAGCCTTGGTCAGCCAGCTGGGGGGCAGGTGCAGGAGAAAGGAGCCTAGGAAATAATCTGAACCTCTAAAATATGTGAAGTGAGTTGTAGAATCTCGTGCTGTGCAAAGAGATAAAAAACTGACTGCATAGCATTTTGGACACAGCCCTGGTTAGTGATAAAGTCTATCCTCTGTTTATCTTTTCCACCACTCCTATCACAACAGGGCTGGTTGAGGATTCTGAAAGGGTGCTTGTCATTTTTGTATCTCCTTTGATGACAGAACACTGGTCATAGAAGTTATCCTCTTTGTGGTTTCAAAAAAGAAAGGTCTTCATGGAAAGACCTAGAATATACCAGAAAGGTAATGAGACTTGGTTTCTGTGTCACTTTTTTCCATGAGTGTTATTAACAACACAGAAATTTCTAAGTTCTTTCTTCATTTGCAGCAGGGAGATACCTAATCATGAAACATTAATGCTTTTTAGGTCTTGAGTATTTGCATGCACTTCAGAAGTGAGGCTGCAGGAAAATGATGAAAAATGGAAGTACAATTCAAATCCCTAATGACAGACAAGCATCAGAATCATCGCTATTATAACCAGGTTAAGGACTTACCTTGGTATTGTTTGAAAACGAATGATCTAAAACATGTACTTGGGAAAAAAAAAAAAAGAAACAGTATGTTATTAAAGAAACAAAGAAAAGAAGAAGAGGAAAGAAAAGAAGAAAGAAAAAGAAGGAAAGGAAAAGAAAGAGAAGAAAACCTTTAAGAGTAAAGAATTTTGGGGGGGCGTCTGGATGGCTCAGTCTGTGAAGCAACAGACTTTTGATTTCTGCTCAAGTCATGATTTCAGGGTCTTAAGATTGAGCCCCACATCAGAGCTCCACACTCAACAGGGAGTCTGCTTGAAATCCTCTCCCTATGTCAGTCGCCCTGCTCTCTCTCTCTTTAAAACAGATAAATCTTAAAAAAAATGAAAGAGTAAGGAGCTTTTTTTTTAAGTTTAGAAAAATTAGGACATATATTAGCTATTCACTTTGCTTTGTGGCTCCTTGAACACCTTAAAAAAGAAATATTTTTCATGGAGAGAAAAAATTAGGTATGATTTAAAAAAAATAGAGTCTAAAGGATGTTTTTGGATATTTAGGTCAGATTTTATAAGAATTATATTTGCCTAATATTATGGAACATAATCCTTGAGCTTGCATTACATTCCACTTTAACAAACCAGGCAGACAATGTCTTTGTTAATGGTCCTTAAACTATACATGTTTTGCTTTCGTTAGTACCATCTTATAGAGGGAAGCAGTATTTTTATAATTCCTATTTTACTTTATGAGTAACTCAGGAAATAGGTACTTTGCTCACAAGGTGTAGTATAATACTATTTGTTAGTCACTCATCATCATAGTCACCTCTACCTCATGGAAGATTTGCATGTAGAAATATGTCAACGCTGAAGTGTTAGCTCCCCATCTATGTAACATTTATTTTTCTGGTATAGTACACAGATGCATCACGAGGTAAACAATGACAACAGTACCTGCTAATGTTTCTCCAACACTTTTTTGTTGAAGTCATGGTGCTACGTGTTTTACATGGCTGAACACATTTAATCCTTAAGGCAACCTAATGAAGTAGTTAATTATTATCCACATTTCACCATAAAGACTCTGAGCACAAAATGGCTAAGTAATGGCTGAAGGTCATGTGACAGAAATAAATCTCACCGTTTTCTTTGCTATGCTTTATTTTCTAAAGCTGTTTTGAACATGTATTAAAAGGATGCTTGAGGGGCACCTGGGTGAGCTCAGTCATGATTTTGATATCAGCTCAAGTCATGATCTAGGGCTCCATGTTCAGTGGGGAGGTTGCTCTGACTCTCTCTCTCTCTCTCTCTCCCTTGTCCCCCTCCACTCCCACATGCACTCTCTCTGAAATTTGAAAAAAAAAATCTTAAAAAAAAAACCAAACAATGCTTGAATGCAGCCATCAAAAGAAATGAAATCTTGCCATTTGCAATGACGTGGATGGAACTAGAGAGTATTATGCTGAGTGAAATAATCAGAGAAAGACAATTATCACATGATCTCTCTGATAAGAGGAGAGGCAGGTAGGAGGGTATGGGGGGTAGGGAAGGAAAAAAATAGACTCTTAATCTCACAAAGTAAACTGAGGGTTGCTGGGGGTTGGGGGGAAGGGATAAGGTGGCTGGGTTATGGACATTGGGGAGGGTATGTGCTATGGTGAGTGCTATGAATTGTGTAAGCCTGACGGTTCATAGACCAGTTCCTCTCAAGCAAATAATACATTATATGTTAATAGAAATAATTAAAAAAAACACAATGTTTGAGTCTGTGAAATGAAATTACTGTTGTTTATAACAATTTTTGTATGTTAAGCAATCATTTGACATAAAATAGAGTAAAATTGCTTTAAAAAGAATAACTTCCTAAAATGGAGAAAAATGGGAAACTGGAACAATATTAAATATTTTCAAAATATATGCATAACTTGTTTGTCAAGCTTAGTATTGGAAAACCATCATTTGATTACAAAGCCATGATTATTCAGCAGACGTTTATTTGACATCTTTCTTCTGGCTGATATTTGGATAAAGCCTGTATATGGAGCCACAGCATATTATTTTAGACAGAGAGGCAACTCCCTCTAAGGAGATGGAATGATTTATGTTCATTTTATTTTCTTTTTTGTTTCCCACTGCCCCTTTATATTTATGTAGGTTTTCTTTTCTGAGATAACTCAAGTAATAAAAAGTTCTCTTGCATGTTATTAAAATACTTTGTTCCATTGTAATAGGAAAGATTTGCCTTGTTTAAAGGTGGGACTTAACCCACTCTCGTTGTTCAGACCTGCTACAGGCAGGGAAGACAACGGTCAAGGTAAAAAGTCAAGTAGCTGATTTTTTTTCTTTTGCTACCACATAATTCTACGGATTTTCTCCACTTTTGGGAACAGAGGTTTCTGTCCTCAGAGAGATCAGCATAGAGGGGGTGAGAGAAGGAGCCGCTGTTACCCTCCTTTGGCCTAAAAATAGTTTGCAGGTGATGCTTTTTATTCTGTGGACCCTTTCTTGTCTTAATTTTTCCCTCTTGAATGATGTTCCCTTCTCTGGCTCCTCCTTTGCTTCTCTCTCAGCCTCTGAGCATCTGGCAATATTTCTAGATTTTCTTTCCCTAAGCCTGTTTGTCCCTTTTGGCAAACTTCTTGAAAAACACACACACACACACACACACACACACACACACACACACCCCTTTAGCATTGGCAAACTGGGAGTAGACTTCCCTAATCAGTCACTACTCCTTTGGTTCATCCATTGGCATCTATCCTGCCAATATCTCACCCTTTAGATATTTTAGGCAGAGCCTAACTTCAGATGACTTTGTCTACTAATTACAGGAAACACTTCTCAAGCTCCCTCAGTTGTCCTACTGAGATACTTTCTCTAGGTTTGAGATAAGGAAGGATATATCCACCCCAACCTCTTTTTCCTCTAAATAACCATATTAAAAATATATCATATGATTTTCTCCAGTTTTCGGGTGAAAAACGTTTGCCCCAAACTTCTTGTGGTAGTCAGAACTTTCTAAGAAAATTTCT
Source organism: Lontra canadensis (assembly GCF_010015895.1). NCBI lineage: Eukaryota > Metazoa > Chordata > Mammalia > Carnivora > Mustelidae > Lontra > Lontra canadensis. Next base: position 16,017,496 of record NW_022631023.1, read on the forward strand.
CTCAAAATGCAACTCTCTCAAATAGAAGTGAGGGAGCAAGTTGTCATCAAGTTTTGGCCAACAGATTGGTAAATTCTGCACAGAGTCTAGGAAGTCTTTTGGAATGTGATACTGCCCATTGGTATTTCAACCAAGTATTTTAGCATCATGTTTTGTGTGTGTGTGTGTGTGCGTGTGTATGTGTGTATGGGTGTGTATGTCTGGGTAATTTTGGTGACCAAATATCTTGAGGTCCTGCTCTGATCGGGATTGGGACCGGGCCCTAAATCAATCACAACAGTGTACCCCCTCCAGGGCACACACTTTGGCTGGGAGTAGCACCTTACATCATCAACATCTGCCTCACTGAAAATACAGTAAATATAGCAGTAGCATTAATCAGCTTTAACGTGAGTTCCTCTTATATGCATAAGTATATGAGAAAGAGTAGATGAAAGAAATCCAACAATAAAATGACACCAACATTCCCCTCCGATCATACCTTCTGGAAGGTGACCATACAGAATAGGTATATAAATTCAAGCCAAGTAAAATTCACTTTCTCTTCCTAAAATGGCATTACTGGTCCACATGTATGTATGTATGTGTGTGTATGTATATGTGTGTGTGTGTGTGTATATATATATATATATGTGTGTATATATATATACATATATATATATATATATACCTGAAAAAAAAGGAAATTAAAGACACTGAGTCAAATATACATGGTGTTAGCCAGAATCTTCAGGTCCTTTTTAATGAAAGGACTAGAATCCCAGCTCAAACTAGCTCACCCTAAGAGAACAAAAATCATTTACTGTTGATTCATGGAGGAGTAGCTCTTTACACCTGGCTAGAGGCAGCAGCTCAACTGATGTAATTTGGACCTTTCTGCTCTCCCTGTCACTCATCTTTTCTTTTCTAATCTTCTTGCTGAGTTGGCCTACTTCTCCATATGGATCTCTTGCAGCATTAAAACCCTAAGGCAAGAGGTGGCTTTGATTAGAAATCCTAGGAGGGAACAATTGGTCTGGGTACTCTAATTGGTTGGGTACTCTGGGCAGCAGAAGAGTGCTGGAAAAACTCCAAGCAGTGGAGAGCAGGACAGGAGTTTGCTGAAGAAGGCAGAGACACCCTGCGTAAGTTTGCAAGGACTGCCTTGACAGAGTGCTACAAGCTGAGTGGCTTAAAAAAACAGAAATTTATTGCCTTGTGATTCTGGAGTCTGAAGTCTGATATCAAGAGGTCAGCAGGGTTGGTTCATTCTGAGGCCGAGATGAAAGGGTCTGTTCCAGGTATCTTTCCTTGGCTTATGGGATGACCAGTTTCTCCCTGAATCTCTTCACTTTGTTTGTCTTCTATGTTTGTCTGTTTCTGTGTCCAAATTTCCCCCTTTTTATAAGTACAGCAGTCATATTGGATTTGGGCCTATTCTAATAAACTCATTTTAACTTTTATCTTTGTAAACAACCTACCTTTAAATAAGGTCACATTCTGAAGTGGTTAGGGCTCCAACATATCCTTTTTTGGGGGGGGTGCACAAGTTATCCCATAGCACACTGTTCCTTAAATGGGGAAAGGGTCAGAATCAATCGTGAGGACATGAATTTCAACTACCATATGCCACTATACACACTTAAAGTATATGGAAACTATACCAATAAAAGCAGTTAAAGAGATTGCCATCAGTCTTCTTTGTCCTTCTCTCTCCATAAGTGTATAGACAATATATTTGAACTTATATTTGAACTTATAAAATATATATCTGAACTTCTTATATTTTTGTATATTTGTATCATTTCTAGGCCTAAGAAATCTTTTGTGCTGATGTTTTCTGTATGGATCTCCTGAAAATTTTGTTTCATTTTATGTTCAATGCTCTCTTTCAGTCTTTTAGAAGAAATATATCCAAAAGTAATGCTTCATTATAATAATTGTATGATAAAATAATCTCACAAAATCCGTTTTAATCAAAACATTTATAAAAACAGCAATATGCATTTCTTTCCTATATCCATGTAAACATTCATTTAAGACTTTCTAACTTAGGGCTCAACACTCAATTGAAATATACAATTACTTCAATAAAATCAAGGAGATTTGTTTCACAAAAATCTTACCACGGGGGACACCTGGGTGGCTCAGTTGGTTAAGCAGCTGCTTTCGGCTCTGGTCATGGTTCCAGCTTCTTGGGATCGAGTCCCAAGCTCCTTGCTTGGCAGGGAAGCCTGCTTCTCCCTCTGCCTCTGCCTGCCATTCCGCCTGCCTGTGCTCACTCTTTCGCTCTCTCACTCTCTCTCACAAATAAATAAATAAAATCTTAAAAAAAAAAAAATCTTACCACAGAAATTGAATAATCTCTTGCGTAAGTTAGTATGATTATTCTTTCTCTCTACTTCCTTAAATGTAAGGCCCAGATCTTTATCAATCACAACACACTGAGTTTTGCTTTACTATTAATAGAATGAATGAAGGAAATGACAAGACATCCATCAAATAAAACAAAATAGTATCCTTATCTTTATTTTCCCCAAAAGAGGAAGATAGAAGTCAATTAAGAGGTAATGCAGATGGGGCGCCTGGGTAGCTCAGTCATTTGTGTCTACCTTCGGCTCAGGTCATGATCCCAGGCTCCTGAAATCAAGCCCCACATCAGGCTTCCTGCTCAGTGGCGGTCTGCTTCTCCCTCTGTCTCTCCCCCCGGCTTATGCTCTCTTTCCCACTTACTCTCTCTCTCAAATAAATAAACAAAATCTTAAAAAAAAAAATGCAGAAACACACACACAAGTCTAAGATCTATTTTCCATTAAAGCAATTCATGATTTATTCTGATGTTTTATTTCTTATAGCATTATTGAGGCATATAATTGATAAAGTTGCAAAATATCTAAAGTACAATCATGATAATTCTATATACAAATGCATTGTGAAAGGATTCCACTCTCTAGTTGGTTAATACATATTTTTATTTGTTTGTTTTTGTGTTTTTTTTGAATAAGGAACTCTAACAATATGGGCTGGCTTGCAATTTAACCACATTAGAATAAATACATGACATTATTTAAATATAATATGGAGTGTTTTTTTAATTTAATAGTTGTATGTCCACAATTTTTTTTTTCTATTTTTTACTGGAAACTGTCTTTCCAAATAATACTCTTCAGAACAAAGTTCCTTCTGGAGCTGATATAAATTATGTGTTGCCAAAAGATATGCCCCCACAGCAGGCTGTGATGTTGCTCTTACTTCCAGATGTTCACAACATCCCTCATTACATAAAACAGCCCCTAGAGAACCATATCAGAAATTTGAAAAGCAAATATCCAGGCTCTGGTACTTCCTATTAATAGATTTACACAGGCTGAATTAGATGCCTTCAAATTCCCTTCCTACTCCAAGATTTTACAGTCCTCCTTGTTTTCACTTCACAGTTAAAGACTACACAAAGTCAACAACGTTGTCATACCACAATTAGCATCATTGTCACATCTAGGATTAGTCACTGTTAGCTTCAAGACGTCTGATGTTATCATTCAGGATTTTAAATGTAGCTAGACTTAATTTTCTGGAGTCAGTTTTATCATTTTAAAATGTAAGTGTATTATGCTGTATGAAATATTAAAAATGCATAGCTTACCTCTTTGGGCAAGACATAAACGTAAGAGATTATGTCTGCCTGTAAAATATTTAATCGGTTCACTCAAAGTAACATATCAAAAACATATGAAAACAGGCTTCACAGAGATCTGAGCGCCAGTTTCCAGCTGCACTGTCTTCAGGAGTATCTCACTCTGGGGCAAGACAACTAACATTTTACAGGCCAGATCTTCCCCGCTATACAATGGGAATTATAATAACTAGTCATGGTGTGATGCAAAAAAATTATATACTATAACAGAAAGATACGTGGCTTATAATAGTTTCCTAAATGCTCATTTTTCTTCCTTTTCCCTTCCATTAACAGAAAAAAAATCTTGAAAAAAATTATCTAATAAATAAAAAATGCTTAAAACAAGGTGCTTGCATAGACTTCTATTTACTCTGTCACTCTTTGATATTTTGATTTTTTTAAAGGCTTTATTTATTTATTTGAGAGAGAGAGAGAGAGAGAGAGAGAGATGAGAGAGAGCATAAGAGGAGAGAGGTCAGCAGAAGCAGACTCCCTGCTGAGCAGGGAGCCTGATGTGGGACTCCATTCTGGGACTCCAGGATCATGACCTGAGCTGAAGGCAGTTGCTCAACCAACTGAGCCATCCAGGCACCCAGATATTTTGATTTTTAATCACAACCACAAAGTCCTGTACAATTCATAGATATTATGGAAGAATAGGTAATAGATAAAATGTGGAAAAAGTAGGTAAGACCCTCAATTAATTACAATGTATGTTGATAAAACTTGAATTTGAAAGAAATAAATTTACTATATCATAAAATACAGTGTTGCTATAGCTACATTTGCATTAATTACTGACAAAATATATGGCCTTGATCTGACATTCTTAATTTATCATAGAAGAACTGACATAGTTTATGACAAATAATTTGATATGCCTCCTGCATATACTCTTGGTTTTTGGATTTACCATTTAGTATCTCAAAATGTTTATGGAAAAAATATGAAATATATCTATACATTTCCCCAAACATGAACAAATTCCAAAAATTTGAAGAAACAAACAACATATTAAAGAAATTTTAAAAAATATTTTCTAAAACATAGAATACTGGAATGATAAATAGTTCGTATTATTACTATATTGAACATCTATGAGGCCACATTGCTAAGTATATAATTGTATTAAACGTAATGTACTAAAACATCATTTTATAGAAATAAATAGTTTTTAACTATTTAACAGTCTGAACTTGTGTGAAAGAGTAAATAGTTATTTTGAATATTTTTCCCGATACTACTGATTTGTGGGACATTCTTGAAACATACATTAGGAAAGGTCTACGCAGAAAGCACCTCACTGTGAAAATTAATATATGCAGCTACATCTTGGCCATGATAATATTCAAGGCAGAAATTGACTTAAGACATTAATTTTGGGGATGCCTAGGTGGCTCAGTTGGTTAAGCGGCTGCCTTCGGCTCAGGTCATGATCCCAGTGTCCTGGGATCGAGTCCCATATCAGGCTCCTTGCTCGGCAGGGAGCCTGCTTCTCCCTCTGCCTCTGCCTGCCGTTCTGCCTGTGCTCTCTCTCTCTCTCTCTCTCTGACAAATAAATAAATAAAATCTTTAAAAAAAAAGAATTAATTTTGGTATTTAGCACAGGAAAGGATAACTGGAATAAAGTAGTTAGATAACTAGAATAAGGTATTTAGCACAGGCAAGGATAATTAAAATAAAGGATAACTAGAATGAAAATCATCTTCTTTCCCCTAATAAGAAGTCTATTTGATAATTGAAATTTACAGGTAAATAACTTCTACTTAACATAATTGAGATTTTGTCGATCTCTCATTTTAAAAGTGGGAGAGATGCTGAAAGCTGATAAGAACTTCTAAAGAAAGAAGACCAGCTTAATTCTTGTGCTCGTAAAGATGGAGGTATTCAAGATTATTTAAAAATGTGATATTACTCTTTCAGCTTTAAGTAGTATCTTTGAAAAGCAAGTGCTATAATTGGTGCATAATGAAGAATGATTAAAAAAAAAAAAGAAACAGGTGCCTGAGTTTATATCAACTACTATAAGTTACTATATTAACTTAAAAAAGTAGAAAATTAGTATGTTAAATTATTAAAAATCCATTTCTTCATTAAGATATATCTTTAAAAATAGATTCTCCACTAAATATCTTATTCCCTCTCGTTTTAGTTCAAACATGATTAATAATTTATATGAATTGTTTTTTACAGCTCAACCCCTGTGAAGATTTCATGATAAATTGCCATATTGGGCCAAATTATGTATTATATAACCAAGTATTTTGTTTTAGAATGACACCAAAAGACACAATTATAATGGGAAACAAAATTGGCCATAGCATCTATCCCTGGAGAATCTTGTTTATATTTTTTCCTCCAAAGATGAATTCTCTCTTTACTGTTTCTTAAGCCAGTTCCCTAATCATGTCAAAATATGTTTCACAATCTTGTGATTTTTCCGTAAAATCATTTGTGTATGTATAACACACACACACACACACACACACACACGCACCCACACAGATGCTTGTTTGTTCGCACTTTTTTGCCATCTTAAAAAATATGTACAGACTAGCATAAGTTTTCTATAATTATCTGGCAGTGACTTATATTTAAGTAGTTTTTTTTTTTGTTTTTGTTTTTGTTTTCATTTTTTAGCAGTGTTTCAATGGGGTTTCTTGGTAGGAGCTCAACAACTATTGCACAGCAGTTTCTACTAATTAAAAAGAAAGAAAGAAAGAAAGAAAGAAAGAAAGAAAGAAAGAAAGAGAAAGAAAGAAAGAAAGAAAAGATTCTGTTTTAGTCCCTTCAGTCTGCTATAACAAAACACCACAGACTGGGGGACTGATCAATAACAAAATTTAGCTCTGGAGGCTGGAAGTCTGAAAACAGGGTGATAGATGAGGTCTAGGGTGCTCTGTGGAAACCCTTCATAAAAGTTCTAATCCCATGGGGTGCCAGGATGGCTCAGTCAGTTATACACCCAACTCTTGATTTTGGCTCAGGTAATGATATCAGGGTCGTGAAATGGAATCCATCGTGGGGCTCTGTGCTGGGGGTGGAGCCTGCGTAGGATTCTCTATCTCTCCCTCTGCCTCTCTGGGACTCTTCCTCTCTCTCTCTCAAAACAAAAACAAAACAGAAGGTGCTAATCCCATTCACGGACTCCACCCTCATGATCTAATTAGCTCTTAACACCGTCACCATAGGCATTAGGGTTCAGCACGGGAATCCCCGGCAAACTCAAGTGTTCGGACCAGAGCACACACAAGGATAGAGGGAGACTGATAGCTTTTTAGAGAGATAATAATGGTGGGAAGAGGGGCCCCAGGAAATCTCGGTATGGGAATGGATTCTTGAAAGACATGTTAAAGGATGTGCAGAGGCTCACCAGATAAATGAGGGTAATAAAGGCTGTGTAGAAAGAGCAACTTGAACAATGTTATAGAGCCTAAGCCATGCTCAGGGAAGTACAACTTGGTTTCAGTATTAGACTAAAAGGTGCATTTGGGATGCGTAGCTGGAAATGCAGTCTAGATTATGAAGTTATTTATTTATTAAAAATGCCATCTTTACCAGCATTTTAAAAAGCCTTTAAAAATGGAGAATTGCCTTTATTTTGTAACTCAGGACTTCTATACTTAGAGTTAACTAAATTGAGAGACCCACAGTTCTTGCTTTGCATGATCCTTATGGTTTTATAGGTCAGAAATCCAATCCCGGTCTCACTGGGCTAATCTTTAACCTAGTCAATAGGTGTTACCAGGACTGCATTTCTTTCTGGAATCTGTAGGAGAATCTCTTTCCTGGCCTTTTCCAGTTTCTAGAGACCTTTCACATTCCTTGGCTTATGGCACCTGCTTCCATCCTTGAAACCATCAATGGACTGGATTCCTCTCACATTCCCATCTATCTCTTTGGTTCTGCAACAATAGGAAGACTGGGAGAGGTTTTTTGCTTAAAAAGACTCATGATTACATTGTGCCTACCTGAATAATAATCATCTGCTTATCTCAAGTTTGTTTTTTTTTTAAGATTTATTTATTTACTTGAGAGAGAGAGAGACAGACAGAAAGCAGGGAGGAGTGAGAAAGGGAGAGAATCTCAAGCAGAGTCCCTTCTGTGTGTGGAGCCCATTACAATTCTGTGACCCTGAGATCATGATCTGAGCCCAAATGAAGCCTGATATTCAGCCCACTAAGCCACCCAGGCGCCCACTCAAGATTTTTTTTTTAACCTTAATCGCATCTGCAAAATCCCTTTTATCATGGAAGGCAAACTACTTATAGATTCCTGGAAATAGCATATGGACATCACTAGGGGCCCTTTGTTCTGTCTAGCACAGTCCACTCGGTCCCCTAAAGTTTACATCTATCCCTCACGCAAAATTAATTCATGGACTCCAAGTTCCTCAAAAGTCTGACTCATTAAACTATCAACAAAATGTCCCAAATCTCATCCAAGTCTTGTCAGTTCAAAAGTCCTGAATGTTATCATTTAGATAATCTAAATTAGAAATGATTGAGACTCTGAGTTTAATCTAGCTTGATGTACAATTCTTTTTTATTTGTGGATCTGTGAAAGTAAAGAAACACATTATCTGCTCCTTAAATACAACGGTAGGACAGGCATAGCATAATAGTTATAGAAAAGAGAACATTTAAAATAAGGAGAAACATAAAGGAAAAAGAAAGGCACAGATACCCCAAATTTCTAAATCCAGCTGGGCAAACTCCATTAGTTTCAAGACCCTTTGTCAGGCTCATGTTTCCTCCTCTGAATCATCCTTCCCTTTTCACAAAATATGGCAGGTGTTTGTAGTTGAGGAATTTCAGCAGCTTGTGTCCTGCCAATAGAATTTTAGTTAGCCTTTTTTCATCTCCTACTTAATCCCTTTTAGTAAAAACTGGCATTGTTTCCTACAGTATAAAATCAGCAAGAACTTTGTGGATCTCCCATGTATCTCACAGAAATTCACTCCATTAGACAAGAGACTTTCCCACAGGCATTTTTTCCCATAATTCGTTCTCTTTTTTTGACTTCTCCTGACATCTCCCAAGAAACAACACACTTTAATTTCCTAGAGCTTCTCTGGTTTGTTTGGAGGATCTTCAAGTCACATCCATAATCTCTCCAAAGAGCCTCTTATGTGACTGAGTATTCTGATGTTTTTATCTTTTTGAGGTATTAGGAAAAGATAGTCACAGTCTTTTTACAAAGTCAGTTTTTCCTTTAGATCCTACATTCTGATAGCAAATCTCTTAATTTTAGCATCTTTTGCAATCTGGATAGGCTGAGAATGAATCAAATCATCACTCCTTGTTTCCTTTTGTTTATTCATTTTGCTTTCAACTTATTTCCCTCCCCTTGCATTTCACTATGAGCAGCAAAAAGAAACCAGGCTGCTGTCTTCATTCCTTTGCTTAAAAATCTCTTCAACTAAGTCTTTCACATAATTGCAGGGGACAATTCTGCTAAGATTTCTGTCACTATTTAATAAGGTAAGTCTTCTTCCAATTTTTAAAAATGTGTTGCTTCTTTCCTACTGAACTTTAATCAGTAGCACCTACTATGTCCATATTTCTACTGTGATGATTTAGGTATTCTCTACCTCATTTCTATTAATAGGTGTGATGATTTAGGTATTCTCTACTGCAGTCTATGTTCTCTATACCATACCTTCACTTCCTTCTCAGTCTTCACTGGCAGAGTCACTGACATGCATATTTCTACTAAGTGTGGTCAAGGCAATCTAAGCTTTTTTTGATAATTCTCTTCAAAATGGAGTCACTAATTCCAAAGACACTTTGACCTCTTTTTAGATATTTATTACAACAGTGTTTCACCCTCAGGTACTCAAATCTATTTTAATTTTTTATCATTGCCATAACAAATTCCCACATATGTGGTGGCTTTAAAAAACACAAAAGCATTATCTTATCGCCACCAACATCCTGTTTCTAGCAATGCTTTCTTTTTTTTTTTTCATTTTTTAAATTTAATTTCTTTTCAGTGTAACAGAATTCATTGTTTATGCACCACACCCAGTGCTCCATGCAATACGTGCCCTCCTAAATACCCACCACCAGGCTCACCCAACCCCCCATCCCCCGCTCCTTCAAAGCCTTCAGATTGTTTTTCAGAGCAATGCTTTCTAAATAGAATGAAGGCTTTCTATTTAGAATTTGGGTAAAATGCTTTTTATTTAGAAAGCATTGCTCTCTTGATCCCTTAAGGTGCAGTTAACACCCACCTTTTGTAAGGGTCAAAATCAACAGTGATTTTTCTCTTCTCAGAAATCATGTTTTGCTCCCAGACTGTGTTTCGTTGTGTCATTATTTATCTTTATATCTCAAGTTATCTTGATACAATTAGATATCTAAGGAGAGGAACATTCTTAGCATTTATTACAGTATTTTTATATGGTAGCCATTCGATTCCCTTTGTGAATGGTATTGCAAAACCTGAGAGGCAACAGAATAGTTAAAGGAGGGAAGTTGCCTTTATGAAGTTTTTAGAAAGTCAAAATATTTTACTAACATCAAGATGCTTACTCACGTTTTATGTATTAACTTGTCATTACTTTCTAATTTTTAAGTGCAGCTATTATTTATAGAATGTTTTAGCTTATAAATGCTTTTAACACATATCATCTTACTTGATCTTTACACATACACACAAATACTCTTAACACAAAAGAGAAAAATGGAGTCACATGTAGATTTCAGTTGTGTTTGCTGATCTGCACATGGTCAAGAAAGATGTTAGTAGCAAAACAGAAAATAAATCCAATACCTACAATTCTATAATTTTTGTTTTTCCCACTGCACTGCATGTTCTCATTTCATGTAGATTTTGTAATAAATTAGTACCTAATGCACATACCGTTTGTATTATTACATTAAGTTTCTTGAGGATTGGGAATGGTACAAGAAGGAACAATTAATTTTGGAGACCTTATTTTTGGTGGAATCAGTGAAAATATGGTAATATTGTATTTGCCAGAGAAAGCCATTGTTCTCATGAGAAAGGAGGTTACATCATGAGCAGCTGAGTTAAATCACTGCAGTGAAAGAATGCTAATTTCATTTTTCTAAACATTCAATACACTTTGATGATTTATTATTATAATGCCTTATATTGTTTTTTGAAATCATTATAAAAGCACATGAATAATCATAGATTGTGCCTAATGAATAGTTAAGGTAGTCCCAAGACTTAGAAAGAAGTTATGGTATTGAAAATAAAATATGGAAAATAGATAATTAAATGGTGAGTAAGGAATTCTGGTTCATTACTATTTGCAAAATAGCAAAGGAAAAAGTTTGACATTACAACATACCAATCAGAGTGCGTATCAGGAAATACTGAAAACTAGAAATTAGGGAAGAAATAATTTAGAGAAACTCCAAATTTCTGCTTTCTTTTGCCTCTACAACAGAAGAGTCCTGCTAATAATCCTGTGATTAATTGTAACCATGTGAGTCACTAAACTCTCTCATGGATTCTATATTCCTCAGATCTTCTGATTGGAATGCAGATTACATTAGGAAGTTTTCTTAGAAGAGAGTGTCCTGGGTGGGCATAAGACACGAAAACCAATCCCTTGAAATTTTACTTCTTGTAAATTAATACATGTGCATTGACCTTTATAAAATAGTCTCTTAATTAATTTTTTTTCTTAATCAACTTATTGCCTGCAAACGACAGAAATCATCTCTAGTTAACTTCTGCAGCAAAGTTATTTCTTAGAATCCAACGAAAAAGTGCACAGAATTGGTATGCGGGTGAGGAACCAGATTCATAAAATGGTCAGTAATGAAGGGAATCTACATAGGAAACTTCTTTCGTATTATTGTATAAGGACCACTTCCACAAGATTTTCAGCTTGGCAGCACTGCCATTATGAATAATTTCTTCACTGCTCAAGGTCTCTGTGTTCCTCATTCCAGCATCAAATGTCTAGGCAGGAGCATCTGATTGGCCAAGCCTATCAGGAGGTGAGGGGAATAAACTGATCTATAGTGTGCGTAACTCTCTGGATATGGATACTGAACCTGAAAACAAGCTTGGGGACATTCTTTCCTCCAAATGCAGTCATCTATAAATATGTTAAACAACTCATCACTCTCTTCATTAACTATTGATTAAAAAAAAATATGGAACCAGGGTGCCTGGGTGGCTTAGTGGGTTAAAGCCTCTGCCTTCGGCTCAGGTCATGATCCCAGGGTCCTGGGATCGAGCCCCGCATAGGGCTCTCTGCTTAACAGGGAGCCTGCTTCCTCCTCCTCCTCCTCTCTCTCTCTCTTTCTCTCTCTCTCTCTTTCTGCCTGCCTCTCTGCCTACTTGTGATCTCTGTCTGTCAAATAAATAAATAAAATATTTAAAAAAAATATGGAACAGAACATCAAGTGTAAAGTCCTGGGACATGTCCTTTAAAGTCTTTATCAGATGATATGTTTTCTAATGCAATAATTCCATTTATTGAATGACAGATGATATTATGAAAGATTCTGATGGATACATTTTGGAACTACAGATCTGTAATATTTTGTGTAGGTGTTCTCAGCTGGTGGAGAGGTGTCACTATTCCTGCAGGGTTTTAAAATACACACATTTCTTTCATACCCTAGAGGACAGAAAGCCTCCCTCAGAATGATTTATGTGGTATGAGAAATGGCTTGGTCCTAGCTCTTTTACTATTCAAATTTATCCATTTATCTGAGTGGTTGTGGTCTTATGATATGTCAAATCCTACCCCAAATTGTGTGATATATAATATATATAATATATAAAATGTAACATAATATATTATATATATTATGATACATAATACTGTAGCAGTACTATGTGGTTATGGGAAGGGTCATCTTTTCACCAGATTAATCTTTCTTTTGTTCACAATCTCCTTGAGAGCTTCTTGGGTAAAATCTGAAACCGTCCCTTATACCAAGAGGGCAGGGAGAAATAGAAGAAAGAAGCAGGCTCTGCTAAATTGCGAGGTGGCAGGTTTAATAAGCAAAGGAATGTACACAGGAGGCTTGTCTTGAAGGCTGCAAGACAAATAGATTTCTACACTTGCCTGCCAGAATCTTAAATGTTTATATAGAGGACTTTACTGGGCACAGTCACATATACTGTCTAGATGGTCTCATTATTATCTCAGGGATGTATCCTTGGGGCAGCCTCTGAGGGTGGAGAAGGCAAGTGGGACACATGTTCTAAAGATAGAGGAGCCTCTGATTGCTGGGATCCAGTTCATGGGTCAGCTGGAGGTTTTTTCCTCTAACACTTTATGAAACCCCACGGTACTGAGGGTTTTCCCTTAGTTTAGGGCCAGCCAGATACTGTATATTAAATATGATGATTATTTTTCACCTCTAAAAAGAAAAACTTTCATTTAAAAAATCTGTTTTATCTTTTTTTTTATAGAGGTAAATCTCTACCAAAAAATATTTCTTTACTCCTTAAAACTATAAGTTTAATGATAAATGACAACTGACACTCCAGTTCAGAATTGGACACTATTAGGGAGTGGTGTGGTCTGTACTAAACAGAAGACCACATGCCTTTCTTGATCAAAAACCATGACATAGATCTAGCCAGCTGTTGTCATGTAGGCAATGAAGCCCAGTATTGCCAGATATTTCAATTTTTTCAACAGAAGCCAGAAATTTAGGTTTTTTATGTGAAATTTCCCAGTTTTAAATGTTGGTAACATTAAAACAACAACAACAACAACAACAACAAAAAACAGTACAGGATCCAAATAAAACATATCTATGGGCCAGGCTTAGCTTGCAAGTTGCCAGTCTGCAACCTCTTCTAGAAGCGTAGAGCTGCAGCCCAACTGCTATCTCGATCTGCCTAGTAATTGTTGCTCCCCAGGGACCTGTGGATTTTAAAAGAAACAGAACCTTGATATACCTTTCCTGGCAGCCTGCCCACCTCTATCCAGATTCCAGTGGTGGCAAGCCAGCCGATGTACATACTTAGGGGCTCTCACCACATGGATTTTAACCATTAACTTTCCCACCAGACCATGAACTCCTTAAGAGAAGAAAGTCTTTGTTCACGAGCAAATTGTATAGAAGCTGAGGTATGTTAATTACCATGAGAATAAGCCTCACTTTGTCAATAATTCTTCTATAATAACATTTACAACATTTCTTTCCCCTTGTTCTAAGAGATGATCTTCCTGAAACACTGACTTTTTTTTTTTAATTGTAAAGAGTAAAAGATAATTGTTCATCTTTTGGCTAAGCAGTCCTTCTGACTAACTCAGAAGAAAAGTTAATTCTTTACTGTTAAAGGCATAGCATAGTGAAGAACAGACACAACTTATTTTCAAGATCAGTAAATAGTTACTGAGTATCTACTACATGGCCCGAAGTTACAGATGCAGATACAGAAGTAAGCACGTGAGGAACAAGGGCCTGCCCAAAAGCTTCCATGCATAGAGGAACAAGTATCTGTAAAAATTAGCATAGGGGTGTCTACAGAAAGGTCTTGGCTTCTGATCTTGGTAGGAGTGCCACATGTGCCCCATCTGGAGGATTCTTGCATCTTCGGTTCAAGGCCATAATGAATGCGTCCCAGCTCTGCTCCCTGGATTTTCTCTGAGGGTGCTCAGAGACAGGATTGAATGTGTACACATCATTCCCATTTCCCTAAATCTTCCCACTTGTGCCATTTCCATAGATCCTAGTGAAGATCTTGGACCACAAACATTTTAAAGTAAAATTGAAATAAGAAATCAATAAATGCCAAAAGTTACTTGTGCAATATAGGTGTTTGGGTGGTCAAATCCGGAATTATAATTTTTGACTGGTTTTCTTTCAAAAAAACAATTCTTTTTTAAATACATTACTTTATTAAAAATATATATATATTTTATGTATTTATCTGCAAGAGAGAGAGAGAGAGAGAGAGAGTGCACAAATGGGGAGAGAGGCAGAAGGAGAGGGAGAAGAAGGCTCGCTGCTGAGCAGGGAGCTGGATGCAATGTTGAAATCTAGGATCCTGAGATCATGACCTGAAATGAAGGCAGATGCCTAACCAATTCCCAGGAGCTCTGGAAAAACAATTCTTAAGTTAATGTAATAATAATAATGACATTTATGGAGTGGAGACTATATGTGTTAGCTATTATTCATGTGCTACTTTGTTAAAGCCTTACCAAAGATGGTCAAGGGATGTTTATATGTGCTGAATACATAAATCTGTTACCTTTTTATTCTTTATCAAAAAAATTAAAATAAAATAATAAATACATTATTATTTCACTTAACATTAGAGAAAAATGATCTTCATAGAAGCTTAAATATTTTGCCTAAATTTACCTTGTTGGTTAAGTAACCAAGTTTGTATTTGAACCCTACCCCCTGAAAAGTCACAAATTTTCTATTACACTACAAAGTCTCCTTTATTGGGGTCTAAAACAGTTTAATCCAGTGGTTTCCAATTAAAGAAAACTTTACTAGTCTCCTAATCATCTCCTGTATTCATATATAAATGAGGAATAATTTTGGCCACAAGTCACAGAAAATCTAGCAATGGATTAAGCAAATATTATAATTTGGTTTTGTTAAGAGCAGATTTGAGAGAGAAACTAGTGTCAGAAGTTTTCAGAGGGAGTATTTTCAAAAATATCATGTTAGGGATGTGAAGGAAGAAAGACTCTGAAAGGAAAACTGGGCTGAGGTTTACTGATAACAAAACCTCAGCTATGTTTCCGTGAGTGCCAAAGGTAGGATGGTTTGCAGAGATGGATACCCTGTGTTGAGGGGAGACGCCTCAAATCAACCAGTCATTGAATATGTGTTCTCCTGTAAGACTTACATATCTTTGGGTGAGGAGGCATTCTTTAGCTGAAACAATTCCAGAACTGGGCTGGACAGTCAAGAGATGTCAATCCATAATCTTCCTAGTGGCTGGATAGTAAGTCCTTTCATCCTCCCCTTCCATCCCCCATGGGCTGTCACTTCTTTTTTAAAATTTTTTAAATTTATTATTTTTTTTTTATTTATTTGGCAGAGATCACAAGTAGGCAGAGAGGCAGGCAGAGAGAGAGGGGGAGGCAGGCTCTCTGCTGAACAGAGAGCCGCATGCAGGGCTCAATCCCAGGACGCTGGGATCATGACCTGAGTTGAAGGCAGAGGCTTTATCCCACTGAGCCATCCAGGCACCCCTAAATCCTTTAATCCTTAAGGGAGGGATCTAGGCAGCCCATCATTATATTCACCACAAGTAAACATTTTGATTTTTTTCTTATATGACAAGAAGACTAGATATTGATAGTTGCTGTGGTTTGGGTTCAGCCATTTAATAATAATGTCAGGATTTCTGCATGCTTCTCTTGGTCTTTTCTTGCTTTCTCTTGGTCTGTTTCTCTTGGTCTTTCGAAAAACAGAATTATCTTAATTGACTTAGAATAATTTTTTGAGGCTGGAAATATTATTGCCTGAAAAAGTTTATTAATAAGAGAGAAGCAGGGAATTGGTATGCTGTAAACAAAAAAACAAAACAAAACAAAACAAAAACAAAAACAAACAAACAAACAAAAAACAGTATTTTCCACAGGTCATTTTTTTTTTTTTAATTTTAATCTTTATTATTGAAGGACAGTTGGCAGACAATGTTACATTAGTTTCAGGTGCACTACTTAGTCATTTTTTAAATTAACATATAATGTATTATTTGTGTCAGGGGTACAGGTCTGTGAATCCTCAGTCTTACACAATTCACAGCACTCACCATAGCATATACCCTCCCCAATGTCCATAACCCAGCCACACTCTCCCTCCCACCACCCACCAAGCCCTCAGTTTGTTTCCTGAGATTAAGAGTCTCTTACGGGTTGTCTCCATTTTATTCTTTACTTGTAACCACATTGATCCTTAAGCATTGTATGCCTTATGGCCATACCTAGGGCATGGGAACATTTGGGTGAGGAAAGGGATAAGATGAGGCTTGAACAACAGTCCCCTTCAACTGATGCTATTCTCAACTCAATCTGTCTGAATCTGTAATATGACAGAAGATGAAGAATAGAGTGAGGATGGAAAAGAGAATGAGAGTTAGGTGGAAAGTTAGGTGGGAAAACCAACCTTATATGTAATAGGTAACACAAAAAAATGACCAAAGAAATCCCATTCTCTCTAATTAAAAATAAGCTGTGCTTTCATTTATATTAATATCTGTTTGCACCATCAAAAACATTTAGCTTCTTATTAGATGTTTCTCAATGCTAATGTTTATTGGCATCGATATTGGACAAGAATACATCTGTGGTAAATTAGCTTAGGAAGGCTTCTAAATGGGGTCATAGAGTCCTAGTAATTCAGGGTTGGAAAGGCTTTGGAAATCATCTAATGCAAACTCATCATTTTACACACAGGAAACTGAGATCAAGAAGGGGCAAGTTGCCCAAAACAAATATAGGTATAAACTTTTGAAAAATCTTTTTTTCTTTCTTCTTTTCCATTAAGCAACAGTTATGGGGTTTACTGGTCTTGAACTTCTCTGTGGGCAAATTTGAACAAAGTGGGATTGTCACACACACACAAAAGTTGAAATGCTTCATTTGTATTCAAGGAAAAGAAATGTAGATAGTTGAAGTAATTTATATAAGATAGAAGTCTACTTCGTGAGCCAAATAAATCAAACATTAGAAGTACCACCTTTTGACAAAGTAATTATTTAACATAATAATTGATATTATTGCTGAATTCACAGAACAATTAACATGTGTCTGAGTCAGCAAAATAAAACTAGATATTTCAGCAAGCATCTATTTAACTTGGTCATGTCCCAGCAGCCCAAATCTAAACACAGATTTCAATGGCAAAAGTTTGTTTAATGGGAAAACCTATCCAAAGAGAAACAATTTGTTTCATCTGCAGTGGGGAAATATCCATCTGCTATTAAGTTAGTACAGAGTTTTGTAAAATTTTCCACTGGTTGGCTGTTGCTTGTCATCCAAGGGAAGGGACTTTTTGGAAAAAAAAAATGTGGGGGTGGGTCAATTACTTTTAAAAGTGCTACTTTGGCAAAAATCTGCACAAGGATTGGGTAGTTCAATAAGTCAGTGACATTTTTCTGTTATTGGATGTGCTGCATTTGGGAGTATAAAGAGAGTTCCAGCACAAGTGAATTGGAATAGGTGAATAGTATAATCTAAATAGCAAAATCATGGGGCACTTGAGTGGCTCTGTGGGTTAAAGCCTCTGCCTTCAGCTCAGGTCATGATCCCAGGGTCCTGGGATCAAGCCTCATATCAGTCTCTCTGCTCAGCATGGAGCCTGCTTCTTCCTCTCTCTGCCTGCCTCTCTGCCTCCTTGTGATCTCTGTCAAATAAATAAATAAAATCTTTAAAAAAAATAAATAGCAAAATCAGTTGTAACAGTGTCTATTGTCAGATGAAAACTTAAGATGTGTGATGCTTTTTTAGATTCATTTTTAGTTTATGTTAATTAGCAAACCATCCAAATTATTACTATGCTTCTGCAGTCATTATTTCAAAAACATGTTTTAATTCTGATTAAACTTTACATCCTAAAAAATTATGTTTAAGATGGAGCTTTGGAGAGGAATGTTGGTTAGATTCTTTATTTTATTAACAAGGACCAAGGGCAGATAGAGTAAATGACTTTGACAAGCCCACAAAACTAGTTGGGGACAAGATTTTCAATTTTTTCATTATATTGTGTTAGTCGATACAGACTAGAGGCTCCCTTAGTCTCTGGGCTATAAAATTAGACTATTCATTGAACCAACACCTCTTTTGGTTCTTGGTTTTTGTTTTTAAAACAGGGCAGTGTATGAGGGACAGACTAAGTGAGAGTTATTAAGAATTCACATATAAAAGAGAAAACAGAAATGCGTATAGAAGTTTAGTATAATTATCAGGAGGGCAAATAATATATTTCGATAGACCTTAAAGACTGAACTATATGAAACATACTCCAAGGTTGAAGTTTGTGTTGCTTATTTTGAATTATGAAGGCATTTCAACATATGTATGTGACATATTGTATATATCTAACATGGTCAGGGCAAGAAAAACTATAGAAATTTAAGATCTGAATAGGACAAATTTTGCTTACAACCTCTGGCACTTAGAAATAAAATGTAATTCAGTAACATGCAAAGATTTGTTGGTAGAAAATGATGGATTGATATAATTAAAATCAATGCATTGTATAGCATATAGTTGGGTTATATTTTATTGAAGCGATTCTAATATTCTGCTCTATAATAATTCAAATTTCACTTCTCTAACTCTAGTTAGAGGTGAATTAGTCATAATAGTAACTAACCATTCAATCAAATAAACATATTCCTCCTCTTACAATTTGTAACTAGAATTCATTTTCAATCATAAAGTCATTGTAGAAATCTTCTATTTCTTTGGCTTGGGAATTTTCAATATAAGATATTAGTGATATTTGTGGCTGATCAATCACTATTTTATGGTGAAGTATAATGTAGAATTGTTTTGGCCAAACTTGACAAGTAAGGAACATTAGCAGCAAAATTATTTTAAATGCAATATTTCATGATCTTTATTAAGTATGCAGTCTATTAAACTGTTAGAACTCTATGAAATGATTGATTATAAAAAAATAACTTCCAATCAAAAGAGAACTAGAAAGGTTCATTTATTCTCATTTTCTTGTCCCTTTTCTTCTCTTCAAATTAGCAAAGCTTAACATGATTCATCTTTCTGTTGAGATAAAAGTTTAAATCAACAATCTTTCAGTTGAGAATAATAACAATCCTAAAAATATGCCTTCAAATGTTAAATAAAACTAAGACTTCCAGGGTTGAGACTATCAGGGTCAGGAATAAGGATTTTTAGGATCAAGCATGAATTTCTAGCTGGAAAACAAATAACATTGTTGCATATAAGTAATTGTCATTTGTGCATTAGTGCAAATCTAGAAATATACTTTCTTATAACTTTTCCTTATAAAACAATTAGATCAAAACACTAAAAGAAAAATGAAAAAAAGAAAAGAAAAGAAAAAGAAGATAGGCAAACCAAGAAACAGACTCTTAACTATAGAGAACAAACTGATGGTTTCCAGGGGAGAGGTGGATGGGGGGTAGGGTAAATAGGTAATGGGGATTACCTATGCAATGAACAACTGGTGTTGTATGGTAGTGTTGCATCACTATATTGTACACCTGAAACTAATATTACACTGTGTGTTAACTAACCGGAATCTAAAAGAAACTTAAAACAAAGCAAACTACTCTAGTGCTATCCTGTGATATTTTTTCTATTAAATTCCTTCCCTGACTGTGTCTTCTGTAGCGACATGAAGAATCACAAGGGACACTGGGAAGTTTCTGGTCTCTTACATTCTTTATGCTTGGTCTCTACTATCAGTTGAATAAGATACAGATACCTCAATTGACACCCATCCTTGACATTATAATAAATCCTTTTATGTTAAAATAGTTACAAGACAATTTTCCAATATTATAGTTAAAACCTTGAGATTATTTTAATCATAGGTTAGTCATGAAAAGTGATGTTTCTGAAGGCTTGAAGGGTAGCTGGATGGTCCAAGAGAAATACCACCATGTAACAAGCCTTGTGCCAGCATCAAAGCAGGCCAAGATGTTGGATGTGGCACTTGGAAAATAGCTTACAAGTTCTTTCTCTATATCACTCAAAGAAAAGTAGAGGAATAAAAGTCTGACAATGACATAAAAATTGAATGGGTGTACCCCTTAATGTAATAATTTCATGCTTGAAACAATTTCTTTAAAGGACACCTCAAGTAGGGGCGCCTGGGTGGCTCAGTGGTAAAATCCTCTGCCTTTGGCTCAGGTCATGATCCCTGGGTCCTGGGATCAAGCCCCGCATTGGGCTTTCTGCTCAGCAGGGAGCCTGCTTCCTCCTCTCTCTCTGCCTGCCTCTCTGTCTACTTGTGATCTCTGTCTGTTAAATAAATAAATAAAATCTTTAAAAAAAAAAAAGGACACCTCAAGTAAACGCATTTCTATCAAAGCTCAAGATTTATTTTAAAAAATGACTGTGATAGAGGCATAATATTCCATTCTGATGGAGGCATAATATTCCATTGTATATATGAATACCCAACCTTTATGTCAACACTAATGGGACTGGAAGAGATTATGCTGAGTGAAATAAGTCAAGAGAGAAAGTCAATTATCATATGGTTTCACTTATTTGTGGAGCATAAGGAATAACATGGAGAGCATTAGGAGAAGGAAAGGAAAAGTGAATTGGGATAAATCAGAGGGGGAGATGAAGCCTGAGAGACTATGGACTCTTGAGAAACAAACTGAGGGCTTTGGAAGGAAGAGGAGTAGGGGATGGGTGAGCCTGGTGGTGGGTATTAGGGAGGGCATGTATTGCATGTAGCACTGGGTGTGGTGCATAAACAATGAATCTTGCAACACTAAAAGAATAAAATAAAAAAAAATGATTGCTTATATTAGAAAAACAACTTAGGCTTACTATGTATTTACACATTATGTTTTTGGTAATATTTAAGTAAGTTACCAATCTTCAATCTTATCAATAGTTAGTTCGAGAATCACTACATTGGTATTTTCCTGGAAAGATAAAATAATTGGAAATGGAGGTTTTGTGAAGGTCTAGCTAGAGAAAAAAGCTCTAAAGAGATGTATTCTTTGTAAATAAGTGATTTCCAATAAAACAGCAATTTCCAATAAAACAAGTTAACTCAAACATAAACATGTGGGATAATTTATTAAACTCCCTGACATACTCATGCTCTGTGCTTTCTACCTTTTTAGTCCTGGTCAAATTCAGATATTATTGGAGCTTGTTGTCGAATAGATATGGCTACAAATTAGTAAAACAACTATGGTACAACACTAAAATGGAACTAATGAAATTTCTTTTTATTAATGGAAATTTATGGTATATTTAGTTTCATGGTTCTTTTTTTCTTTCACCTCACATCTATATTAAACTCTCCCTTTTAAAAACTCCCAATCTGATAAAGGTAAAATTAAAAATATTAAGAGGATAAAGGAGAAAAATGAATGGAAGGAATTATAAATTCTAAGGTAAGCTTTACACTGTAAAATAAATGAAAAATTAAAAGTATGTAAGAAAAAATAACATTGTCTTGCAAGTCATTGTGATGGTTCAGTAGTGCCTCCCTCCCTGGCTGTCCCTGCTGCATTCACTGGGAGAAACTCAAGTTGCTCATTTATTCCAGAGCCTCACAAGGTCCAGCAGGGCAGGCTGACAGCCCTGGGAGAAGACTCCTGACCTCATGGCTGTGGGGCTTCTACGCTGTAAGATCAGAATCTGACCTCTCCAACAGCCATTTCATAGGACAGAAACTTGACTCCAGCTGTTTCTTGACAGCCCATCCCCTGGCATGATCAGGATTAGGGTCCACGTCTTTTGGATGACCAGAATTGAATACCTTAATCATGGTGTTAAACTTAGTTTACATGGAGCTTTGTGAGACAACAACTATTTTTCTGACAGGGGGAAGGGCTCAGTCTTGGATGAACTAAAACTTACTCATCAGACATAAATAACCATTATTCCACATTGGATATGAAGATTATCAATTATATATAAACATCTAATATAAAGATACTCAGTCTCTGTCCCTCTTATCACTTCACTGAATTATTAATGTGGCTGTTTATTAATATCTGGTTTATGTTGCTGGAAGGTACTATGACCCAAAACTGAGAAGTTCTTTTTCTCTCTTTCCCTGTGTCTCTTTCTTCCTCACTCCCTTTCTTTCCTCCTTTTTTCCTCCCTCCCGTTTTTCCTCCCTCCCTCCCTTTTTTCCTTCCTTCCATCCTTCTTTCCTCCCTTTCTTTCTTTCTCTCTCTCATTATAAAATTAGAAAAAGTTCATCTAAATTAATTTATCTAAAGGTACCTTTTGTTGAAGGAAATGTTTGATTTATAGAAAATTTGGCTTAAAATCAAATTTCTGTTAATAATGAAATATCTTTTTATTAATGGAAATTTATGGTATATTTAGTTTATTTAGTTTCATTTATTTGTCTATATGTACCTAAGTCAGATACTAGGTATTTATTGCTTCTCCCTTTTAGATGACCAGTATGACTCCACTATCCTGCCTCTCACGAATAGATATGGACACATGACTGAGTTCATCCAAATAGAATGTGGACCTCCATCCTTGGTTGGTTTTAACATTTTTAAAGTGTTGTTTAAAAAATAAATTAAAAAATCAAAGGAAAATATGTAACGGAGGCTATTATGTGCCCCACAAAATTTCTCTGGTCCTTTACCAAAAACTTTTGCTGATATTTATTTTAACGTGTAGGAAGATTTTACTGATTAGGTCTAGGGGATGTGTGCATCAAAGGCTGTATGGAGGTATAGATTGAAAGGTGCTTTTGTTATTAAAATGTTTGAACTCACACTTCTCAGTTGTTTATGCTTTGGTTTTGCATGTAGATAATGGATAATTTATTATAGATTATATCTGTTTTTTTTTTTTTTTTTTTTTTTTTTTAGATTATATCTGTTTTTAGTCAAGAGTTGCAACCATTTCCCATCATATTCTATTTTTGGAGGGACAGTAGGACAGGTATGAAATTTTAAATTTGAGTTTAATAGGCAAGTAATAAGATTGATGATAGGAATTTCATTTCTGGAGGTGATGAGATCTTAAAAAATGGGCATTATAAAGTTAACAAAAAGAGCAAGTATTTAAGTCATGAAGTAATAGAAAATTTGTGAATAATCAAAAGTGTAGTTTGCTATGGAAAATTAATTAGAAATATTCGCATTTACCACTCTATCCATTAATAATAAGAATAATGTTTTTATTCAGTATTAGGATCAGAAAGCAATTTTGACTTTTCTTTTCTAGTTCTGAAATATTAAAATGAGGTTTATGATAAACAATTTAATTTGCAGCATGAATAATATGACTAATTCCTTAATAGTTCTGGATAATAAGATTTAGTTGAATACATGGGGAATGTAATACGAGTATTGATTCATCATTTTTCCCCTTACACATGCCCTTTGAGTTAATGTGGTTTTTCATTAAATCAAAATATAATTGACTTATTGTTAATTTTAAGTGTACAGCATAATGATTCGATATACGTATAAACTGAAAAATGATTGCTACAATAATTGAGTTAACATCCATCACTTAAGTTTTAGGAACTTAAATTCAGGGAAAATATGATTACCATAAAAAACATTTTCCATAAAATGTTTTAAAATTGCCTAGCCCCTGTTTCATCAGGTTAAATGGTAGCCAGGACACAGAATTCTAGTATAATTTTTAAAAATGACTAAAAACCTCATGGAGTTCTTTGTAAAATAATTTATTTAATATGGTGTAGCTTTTCAAAACTAGGAATATCTTAGTGTTCTAGTTTTCAAGAATTATATTGAAATTTCTAGGTTGACAAACAAGGAAAGAGAGAGAGGGAAGGGAAAAGGAAGGAGTATAAGAGAGGAGGGAGAGAAAGAGAAAGAAGGATAGGAAAGGAGAGAGAGACAGAGAAGGAGACACAAAGAGCTAGAGAAAGAAGAAATAACAGTATTACTTTGAAAATAGGGGAGAAACAGATGGTAGTTATGAATGAACCCTGGAAAGTCATGGGATCCCACAGAGCAAGAAAAGACTTTAAATAAGAATCGTCAATGATTCAGCCTGGTGCTGACTTCTGTTAAAGCAAAACGCACCAAGAATTTGAACTATAGTGTATTAATGTGTTTAGAAATTTAACTTCATGGTTTGAAAAGGTCTTTTCCAACATTATGTTTCATTCATTATATATATATATATTTGGCCTTTTCCAAAGTGTCATATAGTTGGAGTCATACAATACATAGCTTTTTCAGATTGGCTTCTTTCACTTAGTAATATGCCTTTAAAGTTCCTCCATGTCTTTTCATGGGTTGGTAGCTCATTTCTTTTCTGCACAGTTTATTTACCATAATTTATTTATTCATTCACCTGCTGAAGGACATTTTTCTTGCTTCTAAGCTTTAGCAATAAAAAACAAAATTGCTATAAACATCAGCATGCAGGTGTTGTGTGCATTTGATATTATTTTTATTATTCAATATTAGTTTTTCTGTTCTAGAATTAGAATGGAATCACATGAAATTATTAATTTTGAACAATTTTGTGTCTGGCTTCTTTTGCCCAGCATAGTGTTTTCAGTTTCATACATGAATCAGTTGCACATATCAGTAATTTGTTCTTTTCTATAATTAATATTCCATTGTATCAATATATGAAATATATGCAACTTATCTCTTCAGCTATTGATGAATGTTTGAATCATTTCCAGTTTGAGGATATTAGGGGTGAAGATGCTATAAACTTTTTTGTATAGGCCTTTTGTATAGGATACATTTTTATTTCTCTTAAGTAAAGGCCTCATAATGGTATTACTGCATCATACTTTATGGGTATTTTTAACTCTATTAGAAGCCGTTATGTTTTATAAGGTGATTGTGCCATTTTCCACCTCCAACAGAAATATATAGAATTTCCAGGTGCTAAACATCCTCTCCAACAGAAGGGACTTATGATCTATTTACCTATGATTGATCTTCTCAAAATTAGCCATTCTGGTTGTTGTTTGTGGTATGTTTTTATGGTATTTTTTTTTAACTTTACTGAAGTATAATTTTTAAGGAAGTACATCATATTAAGAGTACAGTTTGAGTTTTGCTAAAGGTATATATCAATGTAACAATCACAACCAAGGGGTGCCTGGATGGCTCAGTGGGTTAAAGCCTCTGACTTCGGCTCAGGTCATGGTCTCAGGGTCCTGGGATCGAGCCCCGCATTGGGCTCTCTGCTCAGCAGGGAGCCTGCTTCCCCACCCCACCACACCTGCCTGCCTCTCTGCTTTGTGATCTCTATCTGTCAAATAAATAAATAAATAAATCTTAAAAAAAAAAATCACAACCAAGAAATAGAATATTTCTGTCTCTCCAGAATGTTCCTTTGTGCTCTTTGCAATCTTCTCCATTCCTCAACCTAGTCAACTGCTGTCTAATGCCACTATAGATTGGTTTGCCTGTTCTAGGTGTCATATACCTCGAATCATATAATATGTGCTCTTTGTGTCTGAATTCTTTTGCTCAGTATAATACTCTTGAGATTTACCTACATCTTTATGTGTTTCAATAATTCATTCTTTTTCATTTTGAATTAGGATTAAATGCAGGGTTACAATTTGTTTTCCAAAATACATGTTCCATTATATATTTTCACCAGCAGTGTATGAGAGTTCCTGTTGCTCCACATTCTCTTTAACACTTGATACTGTCAGTCCTTTTATTTTAAGCCATTTGAGTATTTATGTAGTGATAGCTCACTGTAGTTGTGATTTCCGTTTTTCTGAAGACCAGTGATATTGTGCATCTCTACATTTATTTATTTGACTCTGTGTATTTTCTTTTGTGAAATATCTGTTCAAATTTTGACCAATTTTTAAACTGCACTATTTTCTTTCTTTTTATTAATTTTAAGATTTCTTTTAAATTCTTTTTCAGTGCTTATACAGTTATTTCATAATGAGGAAATTGGAAGATTACATTCTAAGTAAAATGATTTAAGTGATATGATTTATAGTAAAAACTATTTCAGGTAATATGATTTGTAGTAAAAGCTAAACTATCTGAAGCATGCATAGAAAAATGATATAGTTAAGGGCCTCTGGGTGGCTCAGTTATTAAGTGTCTGCCTTCGGCTTAGGCCATGATGGGGGGGGGGGTCCATGCTCAGCGGGGAGCCAGCTTCTCCTGCTCCCTCTCCCACTGTTTGTGTTCCCTCTCTCATTGTGTCTCTCCGTGTCAAATAAATAAAAAATAAAGAATGAAAGAGAGAGAAAGGGAGAAGGGAAGAAAGGAAGAAAGAAAGAAAGAGAAAGAAAGAAAGAAAGAAAGAGAAAGGAAGAAAGAAAGAGAAAGAAAGAAAGAAAGAAAGAAAGAAAGAAAGAAAGAGAAAGGAAGGGAGAGAGAGATAGTTAGATTAACATACCTTCTTTTTCTAAAGTTCCCATTGTTAAATGATAACCACGGAGAATAGTAAAAAAAAAAAAAAAGATACTGCTTAAAAGTGTATGTAATTGAATAAAGTTAGACTTCTTTTTAGTTTTACTGAGGTATAATTGATATAAAAAATCTTACACATTTAATGTGTGTAACTTGAAGAGTTTGAACAAATGCATAAACCTGTAATACCATC
Source organism: Lontra canadensis (assembly GCF_010015895.1). Classification (NCBI taxonomy): domain Eukaryota; kingdom Metazoa; phylum Chordata; class Mammalia; order Carnivora; family Mustelidae; genus Lontra; species Lontra canadensis. The sequence goes on from NW_022631023.1 coordinate 16,044,372, forward strand.
ACCACAAGTAAGATACTAAGCTTATCATCTCCAGAATTTCTTTCTGTTCTTTTTTCTTGTCTTGTCATGTACTGTTTGTTCTTTTCTTTTTTCTTTTTCGTTTTTTCTTCCTTCCTCCCTCCTTTCTTTCTTTTTTTCTTTTTCTTTCTTTTTTTCTTTCTTTCTTTCTCTTTCTTTCTGTTTTTTTTTCTTTCCTTTCTCCTTTCTTCATGCCTTGTAAGAACACTTAACATGACACTTATCCTTTTGAATATATTTTAAAGTGTACAATACCATGTTATTAATTATAGTGACTATGTTTTACAGCAGATCTCTAGGACTTATCTATCTTACAAAACAAAAACTTTATTTCCATTGTAAAATAATTCTTCATTTCCCCCCCTCACACCTTCTGACAGCCACTGTTTGCCTCTCTGCTTCTATGAATTTGACTATTCGAGATTTCTAACAAAAATGGAATCATATCATATTTATTCTTCCCTGTTTGGCCTATTTCACTTAGCATAATACCCTCAAGGTACATCCATATTGTGGCAAATGGCAGGATTTGTAATATTGACCATGTACCCTGCAATCTTCCTAAATTTACTTGAGTTGCAAATGATGTTTTGTAGATTACTTAAGATTTTCTACATACACACTTACCATCTGCAAACAGATCTGTATCACTTTTATTTATTTACTTATTTTTCCCTTTTTCCGCCGGCCAGGTCTTTTAATGCAGTGTTGAGTAAAAATAGTAAGAATGAACATCATTGCCTTGTCCCTGACTTTAAGCAGTTCAGTCTTCATCATACGTGATGTTATCCATAGGTTTTGGATGATTTTTTTTGCGAGGGGGGGATAAACTTTATCAGGTTGATAAAATTCTGTTCTATCTCTTAACTATCAAAGCAGTCAGTCTCCACAAAAACTTGTATTCTTTATATGTCTGTTTTTATTTTGACTTGTTTCTTTATTGCTAAGTTTCCAATTTTTCTTAGTGAGGTTCTTCTTTTGGTTTCACCTGGGGTATCTCATGTAGCTGCAGTCAGATAATGCCAGGCTGGTTCTCTGGAACCACCTCAAAGACAAGCTACCACAACTTATTAGTGTCCATTAGTTAGTGAAATGTTATATTATTTAATATTTTAATATTTAAGTGTTTTTCTTGGCTGTTTCTATAATAAGAATTTCAGAGAACATCCTTCAAATATGATCTAAACAGCTCCAAGTTTGTAGATTTGCAGTTAACTTTTCGACTTTTATATATTCCACTGTTTTTTCTAAAAACACTTAAAAATAAATTACAGAGCACTTGATATTAAAGATTTGTAATTTTACTAGGTTATATTTTGTATATTAACATAAAATGGTAAAACTGTAATGTAAAAGCAGTAGAAAAATAAGGGAAACAAATATCAAATTAATTCATTTACATAAAAACCACCATGAATTTGAAAGATAAATTCTAAGTCCCAAATAAAAATGAAAGAAAAATTGGAGAATTAAATAAAAAATGCTTAAGGGTTAATGTAAATGGGTAACAGCATGAATAAGAAAAAATATGCTCAATTTTTAAATAATGTTATGTTTATAAATATCAAAACAAACAAACTGACAAAAAAAAAAAAGACAAGCAGATATTCTAAAACAAAACTCTAGACTTAGCCTTGCACTGAAGAGGGTTTCTGCAGGTGTTTGCCTTCAGGAAATTTGTGCAAAATAGACAGTGTGTCACCAAAGGAATTCTTCTTGTGTATGTAACGGATTTCTAGACAAATAAACACAAGAAAATTGTGTAGATAAACAAGCTAAAGTAGTTGATGAGTATCGTATTTGCAGAAGTAAAATATGCTACAAAATGTTGTAAATAAAGTCGTTTCTTGATTATTTAAAGATGATTATCCAATTGTGAATTAGTCATCCTGGGACCTTGTTCTCCCCTTAACTTTTAGTGCTTGCTCATACTGTTCACATGCTCAGTGCTTCATTCATTATATTTTCTCTTCCCTTCTCTGGATATCTACGTAAGACAGTGATGAATGCAAATCATAATTTTCCAACAAAATCTTCCTTGAGTATATTGGTCCATTGTCAGCTCTCCCTTCTTCTTGGTCTGGTTATTGTCAGTGACTCTACTCACTTTGGATTATCAGCCATCTTGTACGCATACTTCATTGTTATTTTTGTATTGAGATTTTCTCATTGAGATTCTGAATATTAACACGACTAGAGACTAAGCCTTGTATCCATTGTGTCTTCCATATTTCCAAGAGTGAAAGCATAAAGATTCTGTAAATATTTGTTAAATTAAACAGAATGCAATCTAGTATTTTCAGTTTCTCTCTTTTATCACCTCAATTTTTCCATATTTTTCACTAACTTCTCAATCGGAAGTCAGTAATGCAAAAATGATTTGCAAAATAATTTGAACATATAATGTAATACTCTGATCTTCCCAGGTTCAGATACTAGGGAATGTAATGTGTGTGCACACACAATGACACATGCACACACCATGAGCCATACTGAAGATTCTTTACACTGAAAAACAATGAGAAAACCAAAGCATATATTGTGTTCATTTAAAACTATTTTGTACTAAAAGTACTGTGTTTTAGATATTCACCAAAATAATAACATCTATTAATAATTCTTAAGAACCTAATTCCATTTGACAGTGCTTTATCATTTTAGTTCCATAAACTCAATGAATTTAGAGATTGAGTGACAGAGAACAATGAAATCACTTAGGCTTAGCAAGTACCTTTGGGGAAGCAGGGAGCGTGTCTGAGGATCCCCACATCCATAGCAGTTAGCTGGGGCTGTACTGAATAAGCACTCCTGCAAATTTCAGGAGCCAGTAATCAATCGTATTTATAGATCTGTTTGGGCACTTGTAAACATGATTAAATGAATTTCTCCACAGTCTTCTTGTGTTACAACAAAGTTATTAATATAATGGATAAAAGCTACCTGAAAAAATACACTTCCTCCTCTTCACTTACGCAAAATGTTTCTAGAGAATGAACTTCCAATAACTTTTCGTCTCCGAATGAAAAAAAAAAAAAACCCACTAAAACCCAAACATTCTTATTAACATTCAATCTTTTTTGTTAAAAATATACAGAGGTGAGACCAAAAAAGTAGAGACACCAAGTGAAGCGGAACACACTTATAAAGCAAATACAGAGCAACTTTGAACAAACAGTACCATTTTGTGGCAAAGCAACGTCAAACCTACACAATCATTAATGAGGTGCCATGATAGTTTCATGATTCTAGTAGCAACTAATAAGGTCAAAAAAGAAAATTTCTGGCAAAGCATCAAGGTTTGAACTTCAGCCATAAGATAGTTGCAGTACTTTGCTGTCAAGCTACGTAACAAGAAACACCCAATAAAAATAAAACTTGGTCCACATGAAGCCAGAAAATTAGCAGTATCAAATGTAGCCTTACACTTGCCATGGAAAAGTATCATTTGCCGTTGTAACTTTCATAGGGTAACTACCATTTATTGTTCACCAGTTACTGGTGCTTGAGTTCAATTTTTGTCTGAGAAGCAGAAATCTGCATTATATCGTAGCAGGTCTCTTGGGTTCCTGAGGGTGGTGAAAAGTCCATGATTGTGAGTGTGTGGGTGTGGGGATGGGTGTTTAAGATATATATATATATATATATATATATATATATATATATATATATATTTTAAAGATTTTATTTATTTATTTGACAGACAGAGATCACAAGCAGAGAGAGATAGGAGGAAGCAGGCTCCCTGCTGAGCAGAGAGCCCGATGCGGGGCTCGATCCCAGGACCTGGGATCATGACCTGAGCCGAAGGTAGAGGCTTTAACCCACTGAGCCACCCAGGCGTCCCTCTAAGATATATTTTAACAAGAACTTCAAAAACTTGCTTTTGGGGTGGGAATTCAGATTTGGGAGGAATAAAATATTTTTGAATATCTGTTTAATTATGTCTTATATACATTTAGAGAATGAGGAGTCTTCAAAATGTTAGCCTCTTTGTTTCATCTCTCCCTTCTCCAGCACTACATTGTTCTTTAACTCACGACATTCTAACCTTCCAGTTTGGTCTTATTTTCTTTTGAATGGATAGCATGGTACAGGTAAGCCGTAAATTGCTTTATTGCACACTAAATACTTTTTAAAAGCATGGTAGGAACTAGCTATTGCAAGAACTATTATTTATCCTAATTGATCCCAGCTGAGCTTGGAAGGTAGTCTGGCCTAAGAGCCTTCAAAGACTTGCCAAAAGGCTGTCAGATTTGATAACTCACACCACTCTGAACTTGGCTTAGAGGGGTCAGTTACAGAGTGAACACTAAGCTCCCCCTGATATCCAAGCCTGCTGAAAAATGCAGATACACTGCCAGCTGACTTGCAAGCCACTAGATTTTCAACTTTGTTTTAAGAGGCTCATGTGTTCTTGGAACTGGGGATAGGCTGCTCAGCAATAAGAAGACGTTCCCATGTGGAGTTTCAGAGCAGATGTGACTGTCCATTGTGCTGGGAAGCATCTGTTTCTGTTAAAACATGGTTTGTGCATTGGCCTAAATATTTAGGATGAGCTGGGGATATAATAAAACCTTAAATTATGCCTCTTTGATTGAGTTACTGAATGCATCCATGAATTTGTATTTTATTGTTTTATGTTATATTAATCTTTTTCACATAAAATTTATATAGATTATACAAAGACTGTTGTTCTACATTATCAAAGCTCCAGCTGAATGATCTTGCCAGTTGTTTTATAACATTAAGTTGAAGCACCATAAAGGAAAGAAAACAATATTTGTCCCTTCATTGTTACAACTTGTTGGCCTGACACAATCCCTGGGCTCATGAAATCCCCCAAAAAATATTTGTTGGGAAAATGAAAAAAATGAAGAAATAATTCTATGAATGAAGAAAATGGACAATGTATTTGAAGGATTTTCTTTTTCTCTTAGTTTCAGTAAAATTCCTCAATTGATGGATGCATTAACTAACTTTATTGTGATTATCATCTCAAAATATATACCATCACATTACACACCTTAACCTTACACAATGTTATATGTCAATTATATCCCAATAAAGCTGGGGTAAATGAATAAAACTTATAAAGAAATCAGCTTTATCACTATTGGGTTTTTAAAAGATTTTATTTATTTGATAGAGAGAGAGAGAGAACAAGCAGGGTGAATGGCAGGCAGAGGGAGAAGGAGAAGCAGACTCCCTGCTGAGCAAAAAGCCCTAGGTGGGGCTTGATCCCAGGACATTGGGATCGTGACCTGAGGAGAAGGCAGACACTTAACCAACTGACCACGCAGACACCTCCTCCCTATTGCCATTTTAAAAGAAATTTTTGTAGAAATATATCATTTAAGTTATATATTTCTAGCAGTCTATACAAGTGAAATTTCATATTATTCATGGACAATTTTTAATGTTGCCCAGAAATTGAAAAGGAAAGTTTATATTGAAAGTCTTTTTTTCCTTTTCCATTTTCCAATTTATGGGTGTGTGCAGCTTCTTCATACTTTTACCATGATATCTAAAATCTAGCTTTATGTTACGATGGATTCAAAATGGCCATAAATTCCTTGCCTTTCCTAGTTGAGAGGAGGGGTCTATTTTCCTTCTCTTTGACACAGGTGGGCCCTGTTATTGACTTTGACCAGAAAAATATACCAAAAAGAACATTGTATAAGTTCTAAACAGGCTAACGAAACTGGTACATTCTCTGCACCTTTGTTGTATGCTCTCCCTTGGAAGCCATCTGCCATATAAGAAGTGTAGGTAACTGCCATTTTGTGAAGAAACCTAGTCTTCTTAATTGGAGAGGAAGAAAGCACACAAGGAAGTACATGGATGCTAGATGCATGAGTCAACTTTTTGGACCTTCCTGCATAGTAAAGGGAGAAAACTGATGAAGCCAGTGTGCATTGCAAATACACTGAGACTTCCTGAGACTTCCCAAATTCCTGATCCATGGTCTTATGAGCAGATAAAGTGATTGTCATTTTAAGCCATTGGGGTACTTTGTATATACAGTAGTAAATAATAATAATAAACTTGCACCTTCATTATTAAGAATATTACTTCTCTAACTATAATAATTGAAAATATACTAAGTATTCTCATAATATATGCTTTGAGAAAAATGAGAAATATCTCTATATTATACATTTTTCAGCATGAGGCATTGGGAGATAAAGCACTTATTCTAATATTTATTTATAATGTTAACTTTTTAAAATCATAGTCAAAATTAGAACTGATTGAAGCGTTGTCATGCCATTATAACACTCAATACTCAAAAATCCAACTTTAGAAAAATGACTCTCAAGATTAGATGTTTACTGGGGTGCCTGGGTAGCTCAGTGGGTTGAGCCTCTGCTTTCAGCTCAGGTTGTGATCTCGAGGTCTTAGGATCAAGCCCTACATCGGGCTGTCTGCTCCGCAGGGAGCCTGCTTCCCCTTCTCTCTCTCTCTACCTACTTCTGATCTCTGTCAAATGGATAAATGAATTCTTTAAAAAAAAAAAAAGATTAGATGTTTACTAGACTTGATTTTATGAACATTTTTAAACTTGAATGTAGTCGCAATGGATTTCAATTGGTTACATTCTCTTTACTATAAAAAAATACACCAAGTCCCTGGGTTATATGTAAAAAATGTTATTAAGTTATGGGGTTCTCTGTTGCTTAATAGTTGCAAAATACTTTCTATTATTTTGCTTTGTGACTTGCTATAAAATGATTCAACCAACTATCAACTTAACAATTACTATAACACAGATCAGTTAGGCTGAAGTTGTAAGAAATGGAATATCTCACCACACTCCTTTCCTCTCTGTATTAGTTAGTATTTGAGATCAAATATGAGCAGAAACTCAAACAAGAATAAATTAAAAATGACAGCTGTTTATTTTCCTCTCAGAAATTTTCAAGCAGCTATGACAACTCTACCCTACAACGTCAAAAGGAGCCCAGTTTCCTCTATCTGGCAACACTCTATTACTTCCTAGGATGCTGCACTTAACCTCAGAGTTCATTATGGACAACTAGAGGAGGAAATGTAAAGGGGATGGGATATTCTCTCCTGGAAGGTCATTACCTGGAAAGTGAAAACTCAAAACTATCACCCAAAGCATAACATACCTAAGTAAGTTAGTCGCATGGCCACACCTAGATGCAAGAAGCCTTGAAATATATTCTTTATTCTGGATAACTATTTGTGGAATTAACATTTTGATTATTATGGAAAAAGGGGAGTATGGATATTTACAGACAGTTAATTTTGTTAGATTTTTCAACACCTATTCAATGCTTCTTGAGTGTTTAGTTGAGAACTGACCTTTTCTGCCTTCATGGTCAATCCTAATCAAAATGAGGAACCTGAGTGCTAGAGTAACACATGTCCTTGGTAAACACCTCTCTAATTATTTTGTGCCCTCAATCTGACTTTTGCTTCCTCAAATTTCTTCACTGACCCACACAATGCACCAATGTGGCACATTACCTATGTCTGAATGATATCCCAAGATCCATCCCATTCTCCTTAATTAAATTAAATTAAAATAAGCAGATTTCTTTCTTTTAAAGATTTTATTTATTTATTTGACACACAGAGAGAGATCTCAAATAGGCAGAGAGGCAGCCAGAGATGGGGGAAGCAGGCTCCCTGCTGAGCATAGAGCCCGATGTGGGGCTTGATCCCAGGACCCTGAAATCATGACCTGAGCCGAAGTCAGAGGCTTAACCCACTGAACCACCCCGGTGCTCCTAAATAAGCAGATTTCTTAAAAGCAAACAAACAAACAAACAAACAAACAAAAAACCAAAAAACCAAAACAAAACACTTAACCTATCCTTTAATTACCCATGAATATTATATTGTGTTGAGTGATATTTTGTGGTAACTGGTTAATCTCTTTTTGGAAAAAGTATTTATTTAAAACCCTTAAAGTTAAATAGCCAAGCTAATAATGAAGACTCAGATACTAGATTACACAAGTGGAAGATAGCTTTTTATTAGAAATGGTTTTAACTTTCTTCAAATATTCAATGCAGATGTGTAAAGTGGACCTTGTTAGTAATCCCATACGATAGTATCAGGAATTATCCACTTTTATTTTGAACTATTTTATCTATCATCTATATATTACTTCTATCTATCATCTGTCTATCATCATCATCTCTTTTATCTATCTATATTACTAGCTAAAGTACTAGGAAAAAAGCCAAACCTCATAACAGAAAGTGTTTCCTTTTCTTTTCTTCCCTTTCCTTTCCTTTTCTTTTCCTTTCTTTTCTTCTCTTTTTCTTTCTTTCATTTTTATTGAAGTGTAATTAATATATGCTCTTACAGTAGTTTCAGGTGTACAATATAATGATTCAACCCTTCTATATATTACTCAGTGCTCATCACAATTAGCGTACTTTTAATCCCTTTTATCCATTTTCCATATCACCACTCCCCATGTCCCTCTGGCAACCATCAGTTTGTTCTCTGTATTTAAGAGTCCAAAAAAGAAAGCTTTTATCTGCACTTGTCTATTCTCAAAGTGAACTCCATGAAAAAAGCCATGTCCATTTCTGACCCAATGGGTCCTAGATCAACAAGACCTGGAATAAAACACAAGACCTGGAATAAAACACAGCTTTCCATCCTCACTGTGCAGTAAAGAGGTAAAACCTGTCTCGCGTGGAGCCTGTGAGTAGAACTCTGGCATCACCCTTCTACAGGGTGAAGCAGTTATCATCCTACACAGTGACTTTGGGCAGAATTTTGGCATCCAGCCCACCCCAAGATGAGGAGGCACACCTACCTGATGAAGTTTGTGAGTGGTACTCTGCTGTCTATCCCTGACCTGCACTAAGAAGAAATGTTCTTCCCCAGTGGACATGTTGATGGAACTCTGAGTTACACCATCCCCCTGTGGTGGTGTCCCTTACCTTCCTAGTCCATGTTGTGAGGATTGTGGGCAGAGTCCTGCCATCTGAATAACACACAATTGGGGAGACTGGATTCACTGCAGGAGATTTACAAATTAAACTGGCATTTGATAAGCAGTCCACAAAAGTGAGCCAGAATATGTATTTTGTGACTGCAGAAGTTGACCACCTGCTTAAATAAAAGGTATCTCTCTCTCTCTCTCTCTCTCTATATATATATATATATATGAACTTTAGTCTTTTAATACTCAAATCATCCAAGATATAGTCCAAAGTTCCTCACATACCAAAAACAAGGAAAATCTCAAGTGAGGAAAGATAATCAACAGAATCTAACACTGAGATGATACAAGTTTTAAAATGACTGGACAAGGATTCTAAAGAATACACCATAAAAATGTCCTTCATAGTAGTAACATATACAAATGGACAAAAATGAAAACATAGACAATTTCAGACACCTTCAGTAAAGAACAGAAGATACAAAGAGCCAAATGGAAATTTTGGAACTAAAAAAAAAAAAAATAATCAAAATAAAAATCTAATAGCATGGGCTAAAGAGCCGACTGGAAATGACAGAGGAAAGAATCAGTAACATTGAAGGTAAATTGGTAGAAATGATCTATTCTGAACAACACAGAGCAAACTGAAAAATGAAACAAAACAAAACATAAACTGAACTTTCGTGACTTCTGGGACAATAGCAGAAAACCTAACATTTATGTCATTGGAATCCCAGAATGAGAGGAAAAAGAATGTGGAGCTGAAAACATATTTGACAAAATAATGACTGAAACCTTCCTAAATTCAGTGAGGGACAAATCTACAGATTTAAGAAACTGAGTGAATTCCAAAGAGGATAAACCAAAGAACTTTATGACCAGAAATATTAGACTCAAACCTATGAAAACCAAAATAGCAATTTTATTATTTACCAGTCTAATTTGGCCAGAAATAATGCTTGAAAATAATATTATCTTACAGTATTTAGTATGCTAGAATCCAAGCAGAAAGAGCAAAATCATAGGCACTTTAAGAAGCAGCCTAAACACATGATAAATGAAAAAGCTGTATTTTGGGTATTGGTTTATGTTTGACCCAGCTGAACAGAGAAACTGTTGCATGAAAAACAATCTCTTTATTTTAAAAATCAGTTTGATATCACCACAATTATTTATATTTGCTCTTATTTTGTGGTAAAAAATGTTACCTTTATGTCCAGCACTTCATATCCACTTTTACTTATTTTTGTTAATCTTTTTTCAGATGTTACAAATGCTTCTTTTTATAAATGTTTGAAACTCCTCCAACCCCTGGATCCGATTAATTTATATATTTTAATGTTAAATCTTTCTCCTAATTCTATACTAAAAGGTAATTTTATATACACTATAAATCACTTTTTAGGAATTTGTGTCCATTTTACCAATGTATTTCAATTTATTGATTATAAAGATTGACATGCACTAAAACTAGTCATGCTTTTTGAAATAACATGGTGAATAAATCATGGTGAGTATCCAAGAAACAAAAACCTTGAGACCTAGTCAGGAATAATTTCAGAAATAAAGATAATTTATTTTGATAATAATTGTTATCAAAAATAACCATATCCTTCATCAAAGGATTCAGTTTTTTCCTAAGATCATATTTATTTATTTGTCAGAGAGCACAAGCAGGAGGATTGGCAGGCAGAGGAAAAAGCAGGTTCCCCACTGAGCAGGGAGCCCAATGCAGGACTCAATCCAGGTCCCTGGGATCATGACCTGAGTGGAAGGCAAATACTTAACCAACTGAGCCACCCAGGTGTCACTTAGCATGACTTTTTAAAAAAATTAAATTAAATTAAATTTTTTTTCAGTATCCAAGATTCATTTTTTATGCACCACACACAGTGCTCCATGCAATATGTGCCCTCCTTAATACCCATCACCAGGATCACCCACCCCCCACGCCACCCCTCCCAAACCCTCAGTTTGTTTTTCAGAGCCACAGTCTCTCATGGTTCCTCTCCCCCTCCAATTTCCCCCAACTCCCTTCTCCTCTTCTTCTCCCAATATCCTCTGTGTTATTCCTTATGCTCCCCAAGTAAGTGAAACCATATGATAATTGACTCTCTGTGCTTGACTTATTTCACTCAGCATAATCTCCTGCAGTTCCCTCCATGTTGATACAAAAGTTGGGTGTTCATCCTTTCTGATGGAGGCATAATATTCCATTGTGTACATAGACCATATCTTTCTTATCCATTCATCTATTGAAGGGCATCTTGGCTCTTTCCACAGTTTGGCGACTGTGACCATTGCTGCTATGAACATTGAATGACTTTTAAATAGCTCTTTTAAATCCAATAGTTGTCTTCTTTTGCTTGAAAGATCTGAGTTAAAGTGAAACGTGTGTTCTATTTTATATTATCTGTTATCTTTTGTAGACATCTAGAGTGGAAATTTCAACATATGCCTGAATGTTTGTATGTGTCAGTATCCTGCTTTTCTCTGGTAAATCCAGCAGCCCCAAATAACTGTGTGATTTTAATAAGTGTTTGAGGAAATATTTCACTTTTAAAGCTATGAAAACTTTCATATAGCCGGTGTTGGTTTATCACCTACAATCTGAGATTTTTAGAGAAATATGTTAATTTTCATTCAGTTGTCAACATTACATTTTTTAGCATGTAATTAATTAATTAATTAATGAGAGAGAGAAAAAAATATTCAAGTGGGGGGGATGTGCATGGGCAGAGGAAAAAGGAGAGAGAATCCCAAGCAGGATTCACACTCAGTGTGGAGCCTGATGAGGGGCTTGATCTCATGACCCTAAGATCATGACCTAAGCTGAAATCAAGAGTTAGGCCCTTAGCGAACTGAGCCACATGGTCACCCCACATTACATATTTTGATTGTGTCTCCTGTGCTCAATGTGAATATTTTTAGAAAATTCTTATTAATATTATTAGGTAATCAATTAGTAAAATACAGGCTCTAAAACTTATTTTATTGGCCACATGTGCCAGAATTTCTTCCATATCTTCTTTGTAACTAAAAGTGAGCTTTCTCTGATGGCTAAAATTCTCACTTTTTCCACCTATGTAAAAAAGAGGTGTAAAAAATTACTCACCTATGATTTCACTTATGTGTGGAGTTTAAAAAGGAAAACAAAGACATAAAAAGTAGAAAGAGATCCATAAATATAGAAAATAAACTGACTGCCAGAGGGAAGGGGGTGGGAGAGGGTAAAAATGGGTGAAGGGGAGTGGGAGATTCAGACTTCAAATTACGGAGTGAGTAAGTCATGGGGATGAAATGCATAGCATAGGGAATATATTAAGTGGTATTGTGGTAGTGTTCCATGGTGATAGATAATAGCTACACTTGTGGTGCATAGCATAATATATGAACTTACGGAGTTGCTATGCTATACACCAGAAACTAATGTAACATTGTGTGTCAACGATAATTGAAAAAAAAAAGTATTATTTCTCATGTCCATGATTTTCAGACAACGTTGCTTTTTACTGTTCTGTGTTTTTTATAATTTTCTGTGATTTTTGTCATAACATACAGTTTCTTTACATTTTTATAGTAAGTCTGTAACCTCCTAACATTCTAATTTCTGGAGTACTTTCTCCCCTGTTTTTGTATTCACTCCAGTCCTATCATTAGCTTCATCAACCAATAACATTCTTCTAGCCTACTGGCTTACAGACCTTGAATCCCTATGAAACCAAGGTCTCACTATCAAATTTGTTACCCACAAGCATAAATGTAACCTTGACTGAAATCATCACATCTCTGTTTCATCTCTTTCTACAATTTCAAAGGCTGAAATTTCTCTGTCTTGGAAATGAACTCACAAGAAAAGTTGTTTTTCTAACATGCTCCATCTCTCTCACTTCATATCCCTATTAAGACTGTTCTTTTAAAATCTTAATTATAACTTCTACTATTCCTTTATTTAAATCCAAAACCCTCTTCTGGTTTTCTTTTCCTTCAGTGCCAGCCGGGATGCCAAAGACAGCCATATCATTTGCCACATGCACCCTTCAAGGGCACCAAAACTTAGGTCACACCACTGTGCCTGGATTGACAATTTTTAAAAATCATATCCGTTGTCTGTTTTTCTACATTTGCTCTCCGAACTGAAGTCGTTGATTAAAAAAATTCAAAAACACCAAGTTCTCTTCAATGTAATGTTATTTTCATCATTCCTCACTTGAAAAAATCATCATGTTCCTTTCAGTGGGTGTTCCAAACAGATTCAACTAATTGTGAATTCCTCTGTTCCTAGAGGAGAAAATATGCTTCATCCTCAAGAATATTGAAATCACGTGTTATCATGAGCAGTGGGTGCTATATACAACTAATGAGTCATTGAACACTACATCAAAAACTAATTATGTACTATATGTTCACTTATTAAGCATAACAGAAAAGAACAGTGAAATTATATGATGAGAATTATTTTACTGTCATTGATCCATTACATAATTATATATTGAGGAAACTGCCATGTGCTGGGTGCTAGAGACAGAAAGATATTAAGGGAAGGTTCATCTGTCTCAAAGTTCATTTCTGAGAGAAGAAACACATAAACAGTAATTTTGATTTCATATGTTAAAGTTTCTTCTTCCTTTGCTAATTCCTCCTCCTCCTCCTCCTCCTTCTTCTTTCTCTTCCTTCTCCTCCTCCATCTCCCTCCCCCTCCTATTCCTCTTCTTCCCCTTCTCCCACTCCTTCTCTTTCTTCTTCATTTTCATCTTCATCTTCATCCTCATCTTCTTTTCCTGTATCCATATCTTTTTTTTTTTTACTTCCTACTTTAGAGGAATTAATTTCTCTCTTCTTTCCAATGTTCTTTCCTTAAATATATTCATCTTGCCAGAATATCTCACTTTAAGAAGTTCTTCTCCACTGTCCTTTAAATTATTGCTCTTAGCAGGCAAAAGCTACTCATCTTTCGCATATTAGTTTTAGTGTTTCCCTTCTGTGAAAACAGCCTGAGACCTCCAGACTCTCAGAATTAATGTGTTTAATTTCACTCACTGTTTGCTCATACTTCTATCACAGTAATTCATAATTGTTTATAGACTAGAAAAAATAATAGTATGAGCATGGAAAATGAGAAATCAGTTTTTTGACAATAATAAGTTTTTGGATGCAAGGTATATGACTTAGAAGGCATGACAAGGCAAATCAGGGAAATGAAGTTCAGTGGTAGATTAATCTGAACTGGGAAGGTCCTGGAGAGCCACAGACCCTTCTGAGCTCTAATCCTATCTGCATTTCTCCACAAGGAAGGTTGCAGACTCATTTCTTATTTTGTCTTTCAATAGTGTGTTTTTGGTAGGGGCAAGGCTGATTTGGACAGTTATTTGATCAAATGTTAAAGAAACAACTTCTGGCAAACTCTGTATTTACAATACATTTGTTATTTGATTCTGATGCAGTTTTCTAATAGGACTGAGCTGGATTGTCTAACATATTTATCTCTATCATATATATGTAGGTAAATCCTTAGCTGGAACCAGTTTTAATAGCCTTCAGAATTTTGCATATTCAGAGCTCCCCTTGAGTGAAACTACTTTGATGCAAAGAGTTTAATGCCTGGATTGACGATGATTCTCCTGAAGCTTCATCTACAGGAAATCTGGATTGTGGCAATTACCTACTTATGGGCTATTTCTCCAGGGATAGATGCCTAAAGAAAGGGGGAAAAACGTCAATGTTCTTTATTTCAACGCAATTCCAAACTGCGATATATAGAATATGCTTAGGGGAAATTTCAGCCACATCCTTAATTATGCACCAGCTTTATTTAATGATAGTTAACCTTCATTTTATTTTCCCTATGCTTAATATATTTGAGAACAGAGTTTCTTTAGACCAGATTGAATGTGATCCTTAACATACTCTATACCACAAATTTGATTATTCACTTAATGGTGGCCGGTGAGATTATGGAAGTAATTTCCTTCCTTCAATTGCATAAATAAATCTGCCAATGCCAAAGAAGACACACTACCTTGCTAAAATGGTCTTTTGGGGTGAAGGAAAGTTTTTATCTATTTATATACAATTGGATTTTATAAAGGTTTAAATCAGCCTTGACTACCACATGTCTGGGCAATAGTTCATCCTATACTGTGAATCACTGAAGACTGCTGGGAAGCAAAATGAGAGTTTTATCCTAGCAAAATTAGCAAAATTGTGCCATAAGATGTTTTCAGATGATGTCAAAGCTATTAAATTGAAATTATCCTCATCTCAGCAATATCCTTTGGGAGTGGGAAGAAAGCACAGCAGCATAGAAATTTCCTTAGGGGGCTCTGAGTTGGTCTATCAGGACTTGAAATGGATACAAGTTTGGAGGTTTTTTTTTTTTTTTTTAAGATTGATTTATTTATTTTTCAGAGGAAAGAAGCAGGCAGAGGGAGATGCAGGTTCCCCACTGAGCAGGGAGACCCATACAAGACTCAATCCCAGGACTTCAGGATCATAACATGAGCCTAAGGCAGATGCTTAATGGATTGAGCCACCCAGGTGTCCCCAGGTTTGAAGATGTTATAAAATATGCCACAGCTTCTATTACAGGTTAAATAATAACATTTTTCTGTATTGGTGACTCACAATATGGTTTACTTGAGTTTGAGTCTTAAGGAAATTCCATCTGTATTTTATATTATCAAGATTTCTCTCTAAGGTTCAAAACTATCTCATGAATCACTAAAAACTGAAAAAAAAATATCCAGAAGAAGGTCTTTTACTACCAAAATTTTTCCTATTCTGTTTGGTTTGATAGGCTTCAATTATTATTAAAATATCACCTCCAGTGTACAAATAAATTTCCATAAACATATAACCTTAAGGCAAATGTTTCCAGGAAAATGTAGTGAAATTAACAATTCTAAGTGTTGTCTAAAATGGGGAGCCCTTGGAACTTTCATACATTGCTTGTGGGAGTATAAAGTTGTGTGATTATTTTAAAAACATTTTGCCATTCTTATAAAGTTAAACATATATCTACCCTATGACTATGAAAGTTCACTCCTGGGTATTTACCCAAGAGAAATGCAAATTTATGTTCACAAAGAGATTTGAGCAATAATATGCGTAGTAGTGTCATGCAAAATAGCCAAAGACTAGAAATATTCCAAATATTTATCAAAAGAGAGTTACTAAGATTGTGGAACAGTGCTCTGTAATGAAAAAGAATGAAATACAATCTATACAACAGCAAGAATAAATTTCATAAGCATTATGTGACACAGAGAAAACATCTCTGTGAATGCATTTCACAAAGAGGGTATACAGTGTGACTTCATTTCTGTTACATTCTAAAGTACATCAGTGTTTTCCTGGTTTGGGAGGTGACAGAACAGGGACTGACTATAAAGTTTTATTGAGCAGTACATATAATAGTATACAGATTTTTATCCAAATACATCAAACTATACAGTTAAAATGTCCATTTTCTTATATGTAAATTGTATATATTTTATAGATATAATATATACATTGATTTACAATATTAGAAAATCAATTAATACTACAATACACCAATCATTCCAATAAGAAAACTCACTTTTCTTGTAAGGAAATCCTTTCAACAGATGTCCAAAGTCAAAAACCCTTTAATATTCTTTTATTTTTTAAAGCAAAGCAGAGCAAAATGAAAGGAAAAATGTATAAAGGTAAAACTAGAAAGTTATTTTTTAAAGTATAGTTAAGAATAACTGTATGAAATAAAAAAAGAATAACTGTATGAAATCAATAGACATTGGTATATTTAATTATGAAATCCTAAAGACTTTGTGATTAAGTTAAAAAGGAAAGTAAAAGGAATTCTTTCACTAACAAGATAAGATATTCAAGTATTGAGAAGAAATCATCATTTGTAGACATTTTGATTAATCCTAGAAAACTCAAGACAGCTAACTAAAGACAGAAATATGAAAAGGGTCCAGTTAGGAGAATAAAAACAAATATGAAAACCGTGGCTTCATCTGTCAGTGATGATGAGTTACAAGAAAGTATCCACACACAAATCAAATATCGAAAATAAGTAAATTCTTATGGAACTCTTAGAAGACCTGTTCAAAGATGCATATCCATATCTATGTATCTATATACATAGATACATAGATATGGAGATAGATAGATAGATAGATAGATAGATATCTAGATCTATCTAGATCTATATCTATATAACTATATATATAGTTTAAACTATTAATCGAAGGTCTGAGTATCGTGTCCCATTTTCCTCCTAGATTGATTTGTACCTTTGTGGTAGGCAAGCAGCGAGAAAATGATGTGACAGCTGCAAGGAACAGATTCTTCCAGGAGCAGAAATGAGCTTAAAAAAGGACCCTTACCTCCAGATAGGCACACAGCCTTTGTTACCTTGACTGCAGCCTGAACAGAGAGCCCAGTCACAGTGTGGTACATTTCTGGCATACAGAACGGTGAGCTGCTAAGTTTGTGGTCATAAATCACATAGCAATAGAAAACAAATGTGATATTTAACATTTCCAGAGTCCTGAGGAAATATTTTTAATCCTTTTAAAAAATATTTTATTTATTTATTTAACAGAGAAAGAGAGATCACAAGTAGGCAGAGAGGAAGGCAGAGAGAGAGGGGGAAGCAGGCTCCCCACTAGCAGAGAGCATGATGAGGGGCTCGATCCCAGGACCCTGAGACCATGACCTGAGCTGAAGGCAGAGGCTTAACCCACTGAGCCACCCAGGTGCCCTGGAAATATTTTTAATCATAACATGATAAGGTTGTATATCTGGCAGAGTGAACAGCTTTTTAAAAAGTTATGAACATAGGGGTGCCTGGGTGGCTCAGTCTGTTAGGCAGCTGCCTTCATCTGGGGTCATGATCCCAGGATCCTGGGATGGAGTCCTCCTTGGGCTCCATGCTCAGTGTGGAGTCTTCTTCTCCTTCTCCCTCTACCCTGTCCTCTGGCTTGTGCTCTCTCTCTGGTTTTCTCTCTCTCTCTCAAATAAATAAATGCAATATTAAAAAAATATGAACATAAGAAAAAAGTTAAAATAGAAATGGCACCTGCAGATATTTTAGCTATAATTAAATGTACTCTATTGTCTTCAGTAATTTAAAGTTTTATTGATAAAGAGATTAGAAAGCCCATTGAAAATTCTTGTTTTTCTGTTTTTATAAATGCTACTACACATGCTTTTTTTTTTTAAGTTTTTATTTAAATTTCAGTTAGTTCACATACAGTGTAATGCTAGTGTCAGGTGTACAATTTAGTGATTCAACACTGACAACCCCCAGTCCTCAACACAAGTGTATTCTTTAAACTAATTTTTTTTTTTTTTAAAGTAGGCTCTACATTCAAAGTAGAGCCAAGCATGGGGCTTGAACTTGCAATCAAGACCTGAGCTGAGATCAAAAGTTAGATGCACTAGGTCCTAACTATACAAATATAAATTATAGTTGGATTAAATAAATAAATAAATAAATTCAAATTTTTATTTAAATTCTGGTTAGTTAACATTTAGTGTGGTATTGGTTTTAGAAGAGAATTTAGTGATTTGTCACTTACATGTAACACCCAGTGCTCACCACAAGAAGTGTGGATTAAATGTTCAAAACTGAAACAAAACAAAACAAAACACAATAATCTAAGAGAAAACAAGCTTAGAATTCACAGTGGCCTTTCTATATGTAAAACAATGTAAGAAAATAAAAATCTTTCTGTATGACAAAAACATAAACTATTAAAAAGACTAATTAAAATGGATAGTATTTTCAAGGGATATATTTTTAATATTGAAGGAGCTTTAAGAAATCATTGAAATCAACAGGGAAAAAACGTTGATGGACATAATAGGGTTCTCAGAGCAGTAGTGATGGAAGTGGATAGTTGCATGTTCATGATAAAATAAATAAAATATACTAGTTTTCATTTACAAAATTGGTAATATTTTAAAAGGTAGTAATGCTAAGATATTTGGATCAGGAGTGTTAATATGTTCATATTCTTTGATGAAATAATCTAACTTCTAGGAAACATCCTAAGAAAATAATCAGAAATGTGGAAAATTATTAACCCACAAATTATTTATAGTATTAATAAGACAGTGGAAATAATCTAAATATTTCACACACAAATAAGTTAGGGAATAACTATATGGCACAATATTCTGTAGAACTGAAGACATTTTAGAAAAAAATTAATTACACTGGAGAAATGCCCATAGTCTGTTAACTGTTAACTGAAACTCCATATCTATTATGAAATTAGAGCTGAACAAAATTTTACTGGAAAGAAATGCCCAGTATATGAATGATTACTTCAGAATTTGAAGACTACAGTGCTTTTATTTATTTATTTAATTTTAATTTTATTTATTGTGTGTGTGTGTGAAGAGAGAGAGGGAGGGAGAGAGAGAATCTTAAGCAGCTCCACACCAGCCCATGAGCCTTGATTTAACAACCCTGAGATCATGACCTGAGCTGAAATCAAGTTGGATGCTTAATCACACAGCCAGCCTGGCACCCCTTGTTTGTTTTTAAGACATATTTTTAAAGTTTTTCTTTCTTTCCTAGGTTTTCTATAGAACACCCTTATTAGCTTTTAATCAGAAACAGATCCACAGAAATTATCTTAGGAGTTGTCTGCATCCTCGCTACTGAAACCCTGATGTGGTCCATAAGATTCCTCCATGGTCAAAGTAGCATTACCCCCACCCTTCTCCACCCCACATTTCCTAACATTTCACAATATTTGTTGGTTTCTTCCATGTGTTTTATTTTAATATTTCTGTGTCTTAATTATTCCCATCTCTAAGCAGAACAAATCCATTTTTAAAGAAAAACATATTGGTATTTTGGCCATGGCTTCTAGATAACAGTGGTCTTTGTATAAGTTTTCTATTTTTTAAAATAACAATGTTGATATTACTAATGAGCCTAATATTTTAATATTCTATTCATTTAGTAACAAATTAAGTGAAATGTCACATTCCCCAAAACTTTATTTTCTCAACTGAGAAAAACTTTATAATTTAAAAAGTCAAAGTGTTCCATTAATTATCTATTATTGCAGATCCACAGTATTAATCTCTGTGTTAAAATTTATGACTCACATTTTTTTCTTGTTTTTAAAGAGCAGGAAAGGGCAAAGGGAGAGGAAGGGAGAGAATCTCAAGCAGACTCTGAACCCAGTGCAGAGCCTGACATGGGGCTCAATCTCACACTCTGAGACCATGACCTGAGTTGAAATAAAAAATTGGATACTTAACCAACTGAGCCACCCATGTGCCCCATGAGTCAATTTTTTCACTAACATGCTGCATTCTCAGCTTTTGCAGAGAGGTGTTAAAAATGAATTGATCTAATCACAATGACCATAATGTTATGCAATCTAGCATAAATATAATTTCTCAAGATAAATATCTTTCTGCAAGAAAAAAAGTCTATATAGATGATGTTTCTGATTTTTTTAAATTGTGAGCATTATGAAGATAATAAATTTCTATTTATTTATTTTTTTAATATTGACTATTTAAATGAATTTTATTTTATAGTTTTAAACTCAGAGCTAATTCAGTACTAAAAAGCTATAATTTGCCCATCCTGAATATCTTATACGCATGCTTTTCTTCACTGATATATCTTTTAAAAATTTTCTTTAACCTATACAGATTACTTATGTGTAAAAAGGGAGGAGTCATCTTGACATGGCGGGTTTTGAGAATTAAATAAGATTATACATGTTCATCAAAATTAAACTGACTTCAGATGTGGTGATATCCTGCAGTTATTGTTATTATCAGTTCTTATTATTAAGGTATTTTAAAACATAAACAATACAAATTTTGGGGAGGAGGTATAAATACAATTATCATTATTATTTCCAAAAGATTCTTTTAGAAACTTCTTAAAGAATCTTTCTCTAAATATTACAATATATTTTAAATTTTTATAGTATTTTGAGATTAAAAACACATATTAGTTTCTTGAATATTAATCTTAAAACAATTTATCTACAAGTTACCAATTCACTACAGACTGGATTTTATCAATGTGTAAGTCAAGGGAAAAAAGTAAGTCAATGTCACATTTTGACCTGGTTTCTAGACCCAATTCTTTAATTATCCAAATCATTTAATTTTCTTTGAATTTTAAATTCCTCATCCATATAATGACAGGATGAGAGTTTCTTCTCACTCAAAAATTTCAAAATATCATTTATATCTTTTTAATCTGAATTTAGCTCCTTGAAGTCAAGATTTTTTATATTTTTCAAAACTGATTTTGAAAAGTTTAAAATACATTTGTTAAGTGAAAGAAGCTAAACAGAAGAGAATATATTCTGTATAATTGCATTCATATGAAATTGTGGAATAGGCAAAAACAATCTATAGTGACAGAAATCTATAGGGACATTTCAGTGGTTCCTTAGGGCAGAAGGTTAGGTAGCATGAATCTGCTATAAAGGGAAAATAAGAACTTTTTGAGTAATGGAAATGATCTGTATCTTGATCTTTCAAAACTTATTGGACTGTATTCTCAAAGTAGATACACTTGTGTGCAAACTATTCCTCAATGAAATTGTCTAAAAAACAAGAAATAAAATACATTTGCATTTTGGAAGTCTTCATAATCTTATTTTAACTCAAAAATCTCAAAAAAAATTTATATCTCTCTAATCTGAATTTAGCTCCATAACGTCAAGGATAATGACCTCAAGTTTTAAAAATATAATTTAAAAATTTTGGAAAGGCTTAAACCACATCTGCATTTTAGAAGTCTATGATCTGAAGAAGATTTTGGAAGAATAGTGCTAACAATTATCAAATATTCCAGAACATACAATGGTTTTCAAATTTTGGTCCGTTTCCTTAGAGGTTTACAGCTCATATCTGTTCTTAGATCTGGTCTCTGTTTCTGTTCTTGGGAAGCTGGAAATGTTGAGATAATGTGTTTTTTCGTTGGGAATTTAGTCAAAAGTATTAAAATACTTCAGCAGAAAAGTTGGTTAAGTTTGTAGAGAAAGCTAGATTAAGTTCACAAAAAGCCTGGCTTGTTCTATCACCTTCCTTCCTTCCTTTTATCCTTCCTTCCTTCCTTCCTTCCGTCTATCAACTATCATCTAGTTATCTATCACCTCTCTGTCTGTCTCTGTCTCTGTTTCTGTCTGTCTCATATGGACCCATCTATTTATTATCTATCTCTATCTAGCTATCATCTATCATCTTTCTATCCACCTACTGTCTCTCTATTATCTCTACTGAACTATCATATTAATAGAGTTTCTAATTTGAGGCACAGCAAGCAAGTCGGTGCATTCTGAGGAGAGTAATTGCATGTATGGCATTTGCATGGACTTCTTTTCCTTAAAATAAGAATACTGAGATTGATATAGGGGAAATGAGACAAAAGCTTCCTGTCAGGTGTATTGTTGAAAATTAAAATATACTCATGCATAATAATGAAGCTCTAACTGCTACACTAATATTTCATATTTTACTTAAATAAAAAGCAACATATTGAATTACTTTGTGAGTGAATATATTTAGCATAAGCCATAGACCATGGGATACTTACGGGCAGGATGGTAATTATATTTGGACCAGATGGAGTTTCTGGGTGGTCTTCAGAGTGAAGCTCAGTATAAGATCTATTGCAGCAAGGTAATTTGAAGGACTTAATAAAAGGCATGGATCAATACTGTGGTCTATATTACATTGAAAACAAAAAACAATTTTTTGTAGAGATGCCTAATATAAACTTTTTTTCATTTAGAATGGAAAAGTCTTGTTTATAAAATCACTTAATGGATTGCTTGAAAATATTTCAGACTGAATTTAGTCTAATCTGCTTGAAGACTTAGACTGAAATCAACTTTAATTTACTTAAAAATTCAGTTTTCAGGGGCACCTGGGTGGCTCATTGGGTTAATGCCTCTGCCTTCGGCTCAGGTCATGATCCCGGGGTCCTGGGATCGAGCCCCACATCAGGCTCTCTGCTCAGCGGGGATCCTGCTTCCTCCTCTCTCTCTGCCTGCCTCTCTGCCTACTTGTGATCTTTGTCTGTCAAATAAATAAATAAAATCTTTAAAAAAATTTAAAAAATTCAGTTTTCAATATTAAGGATAAACCATATATGTCAGATTTTTACTTAGTTCTTCGTGAAAAGGCAGTAAAATCAATGGAACATTTTCTTTCTTTCTTTCTTTCTTTTTTTTTTTTTGAGAGAAAGAGAGAGCATGAGTGTGGGGGGAAGTGCAGAGGGAGAGCAGGAATCTCAAGCAGACTCCATGCTGAGAGCAGAGCCTGGATAGGAGGGGCTCTCATCTCATGATGATGGGATCATGACGTGAGCCAAAATCAAGATCAAGAGTCGGACTTGGGGACTTAACTGACTGAGCTACACATGCACCCTGATGTAACATTCTCCAAACAGATTTGTTTGTTGTTACACCTTTTTGCCTTAATACAACTTCTATGAGACCATATACATATACACAAAAATAAATATCATCAAAGGATATTTATTTTGACAAGTGTAAACTTATACCATAACTTCTTTATTTAAATAACAGTTTACTAAAGATAAATCATCATCATCAGTTTTGTGTATAGATGCTATTTGTGAAAAATGTTTTATTTTTAATTGTTTAAAAGCTTTTATTTATTTAAGAGAGAAAGCAAGAGACAGAGCACAACCAGAGGGGGAAGGGCAGAGGGAGAGGGAGAAGCAGACTCCCCTTTTAGCAGGGAGCCCAACACGGAGCTTGATCCCAGGGCCCTGGGATCATGACCTGAGTCGAAGGCAGATGCTTAACTGACTGAGCCACCCAAGTGTCCCTGTGAAAATGTTTTAAAACTATAAAGAAACAGTGTATTGAATTCTTTAGCTAAAATGTTCCCTTCAATTAGCTTTATCAAAAGACTTTTCTTAAAAATATCAGGATGCTCTTCAATGAATTGCAGTTATAAAGCTTCTCTCAGTATAACACATTCACACTGCACAGAAACATAGCTAATATTCTGCAAGGATAACTGTAACTTCAACAACACCATTACTGAAAAGTAGAACTGGGTCTTCTGGTTCCAAATTCCTTGATCTTTTCACCAAACCATAGGATATATCCTTGGATTCTGTCACATTTTTTCAGGTAATTGAAAAGCAAAACCAAACAAAACAACGGTGACAATTCATGTAATCAGAGATAATTTCCAAGTTATATCTTTCTCTGATTAACTTACAAAGCCTCAAGTTTCCTTCTGACTGTGAGCATATTTGCGACAGCATCATATTCCTGCATATATCTGCTATAAAATGATGAAGCTGTATTTTTTTACATACAATATAAATGATCATATTGTGGTATGTCTGTATGCAATACCTGGCAAGTGTTAGTTGGAACATGAGTTACTCAAGTGTTTTTGAATACTTAATACTATGTGTAAAGATAAGCCATTGGCTTTTGGCTGCATTGTAGCCTTGTCAATACTTATTCTTTGTCTTAGAATTGCACAACTTATTTAGAGGTCCCTGAACCACAGGATTTCGAGTGACAAAAATGAAGATTATAATCTTCCCATTTTTAATTAGATCACAGTTTCAAAAATAACTTTAATAATAATTTAAATAATGACTTTAATAATAATTTATTAATAACTGCTGAAAAAACATATTTGAGACCATATTATACTCCTATAAATCTTGACCCTATGCATGATGAATGTTGTTTTAACATCCTAATGTAAATTTATAGTCCCTGGAAAGTAAGACGTGTTTTATAAAATGTGCTTTATATTTATGCATTAGAACATTTAACTGTTTGCATATTTATTCTGTAGTATACTTTTCATTGCACATTTTATTTCTTAAATGTATTATGCATAATATATGTAAGTGAAATAATGTAAATAATCTGTCAGGACTGAAAGTCATTTTATCATCATCAACTAATCTAGAATGTCAGATTCACCATGCCAAAAATTTTCTGCCTGATGGGAGCTACTAGACCAAGCAAAATTTAAGGAGAGCTAATTAGCTCCAGGATGGATCTATTAAATGTTAAGTCAAGTTATCAGAATTCTCTTATTCTCCATGCATTTGTGCTGCTTATTTTATATTCTATTTTTGCCAAGAAATGTAGTCAGTGTGAATTAGCTTTTATACAATAACTTCAGTAAAATCTTTGAAAAACATAGTTCTATAAAACAGACTGTTTAAACAGGCTCATATTTTAAAACATGACTCTTAATACAGAGAACAGTATCAAATAGGTGGTCTTAAGCAAAAGTAGAACAATTCACCAGTAAAACAAATTTATCATTCCACTAAGCTAATGGTGAATATTTTAGTAAAGCTAAAGCTATGAAAACATTTGGAAACACATCTACACAGAAAGTGTAGATAACAGAATAGTTTATTTTGAATACATTTTATTATTTTTCTTGCTCAAACTTGATATGGATCTTAACCACCAATTAGGATACAAAGTAATTATGAATTTAATATGTGCTGAAAGACAATGGATTTGAATAAATTTTTATTTATTCATTCAGAAAATATTTATATTGAAAGAATACAGAAAAATTCTATTAACCTAAAAACCTATTACTTGGTGGTCTATAAAGATAGAAGTGTCATTTGATGGAACAGAAAAAGTTAGGGATTTTTGTTTTTTCCCTGGGCATTTGTAATTACTTGCTATTTTTAATAAGGATAACATATTTGTGTATTTTGTAGTGACTTAATTACACTGTATTTTAAAGCAACAAAAATTCAAAATAAAAATTACATTTTACATTGATCTCTTACTTAAAAATCTCATCTATTAACTGGTAGAGAGCATGTGTAATTAGAAACAGAAAGATCTGTGCAGCTGTCACGGGAACTCCTTCTCTACCTTGATTCTTCATGATGATGTGCTGGAAAAAGAGGTGTGGGTAGGAGAGCCTTGATTAGGGACATTAGCTTATTTTTGTGAGGCAGATTTTCCTAACATGGTCAATTCCGGGTTACCAATATGATGTCATTGGATACAAAATTCAAAGGAGTTTACACAGGGGTGCACAGCTATAATAGAGATAACTTCAAGGACATACAGAATAATAACATGTAGTAGAATAATTAAGAACTGATGGGTTTGGGTATTTGATGTTTTGTTTGTAATATAGTTCACTTATTTCTAAATTTATGCAATTTTTAAAAAATAATGCATTTAACAACTCACAAAATTTCTAGAAATTTAACAATTAACTTTTGTAAGCCAGTCCTGGTAGTGTCCAACACACCACTGGTCCTTTGTGTCTTTGCCTCCTATACTAAATATTCTCCTCAAGGCCCCATATATCAGAGTTAGGACCCTTGTCCTTAGTAAGGCAGAAAACCAAACCAAGCCTTACAAAAAAATATGGCTCAAGGCAGAAGAGTACATGTTATAGTACTTAAAATTGATATACTGCCATCAGAGCCAGAATAGGTTAAGTGTTTTTCAAAGGAGAATTTAACTTAGATCATAATACAATAAAAACAATCCCTCCAATTTAAAAATAAATAAAGATATGATGTAAGTTAATTATTTCTTTAATTATAGCAAGAGGAAATGGATCATTAAATTCTACAAATGAATGTTGTTTTCTGCTGGACCTTCAACTTTGATGTTAGATTCAAAAGTATTGCTGTCCACCAGTGGTTCTTGGACTTTGGCGTTCATTGGAATGTACTCATTGGACTCACTGGAGTCCATATGCTGGACTCCAGTCTTAGGGTTTTCAGATTTGGTCAATTTGGGACAGAACCTGAGAATTTGTATTTCTAACTCATTCCCAAGTGATGGTGACATAGCTGGATTGTTGAACACAGGTTGAGGGCTACAACTATGGACAATAACATCTATTGAAGAGAAGTATGATCGTATGATATAAAATTATAAAGAAATGAATGACATGGAAATTAGCAAGATTCAGAATAATGTGTGTGTGTGTGTGTGTGTGTGTGTGTGTGTGTGTTGAGAAACCAATGTAAGGGATTACACAAAACATGGAACTCTAGTAGAAGAAAATAGTTCCAAAAATTACACTAAGTAGGTAGATGAATATTTGTTATATCATTGTTTAAAGAGTTTGCATGTCTTGAACAGAGAGAAAAAGTTGTAATAACTAAATTAAGTTGTACTTACTAAACTTGTGTAAAGTTAAGTGCTTCAGACAAAGTACATTCTATTAGCCCAAAAATACAAAATTTTAGCTTTTTTTTTAAAGATTTTACTTTTTTTTTAAAGATTTTATTATTTGACAGAGAGAGACACAGCGAGAGAGCAAACACAAGCAAGGGGGGTGGGAGAGGGAGAAGCAGGCCTCTGGCTGAGCAGGGACCCCGATGCGGGGCTCCATCCCAGGACCCTGGGATCATGACCAGAGCCAAAGGCAGATGCTTAACAACAGAGCAACCCAGGTGCCCCTAAAACTTATAGCTTTTATGTTTGTTTTAAACAAATAATATAAATAATATAATCTGAAAAAGCTTAGAAGCCCTTCAGAAGTGTAGTTATAAAAGTGACATCATAGAGAAAAATATTGGTAATGACTCTGCTCTTTTCTATTCATTAAGTTATTCAACAAGTATTCCTTGATTGCCTACTATGCATCAGAAACTGTTCCAGACATTGGAAATACAACAATGAAAATTTCCAAAACAGATGAAAATTTTCCTCTCACAGAGATTACCCTCATAAAAGTTATTTTATTTTTGCTCAATAAGAAGCAAAGTGAACAAACAAACATTAACAAAGTTGAAGTTGGCAAAGAAAAGACTAGTAAACCTGAATTTAAGATGTAAATCCAGTTTTGAAATCTAAAAACAATAGTGGGAAAATAATGCAATTCTAAGGTAAGGGATTTCCTCTGGATATACTAATAAGGAAAAGTGAGTCTGATAGTAAATACATCAGGTGAAAATTAAAGCTCTAAGTTTCATCCAAATTTTATGGGAAAAATTTCCTTTATCCTTTAATGTCATAATTTTCCTCCAGTGGTTTTCTTCTAGATGTCTAAATTAGTCATATGTAATGTGACTATGAATATCTCATTTATACATGCAACACATTTTCCAAGGTAACATCTCTAATTAAAGTCAGCAATTCGGAGGTGAGGATAAAGTTATTCCATGGCTCCTCTCCCACCAAGCAAGAATTTTTTTCCAAGGGTAATGCTCCCATTTTGGTTGGGAGTTAATGAACTAATTCAGTAATAAAACATGATTTTTACATATTTATTTACTGCTTTGCTGATTTTACTCAACAAGCATATTTGGACATCTAATAAATTACCAGGAAAAGGCACAACCCTGAATATTAAAAGATTAGTCAGATCTGATCCTGTTCTCAAATAGCTCCAAGGTGGCTGGAGGAGACATGAAAATGGACAAGCACAATATGGGCAGAAAAGAACCCTGGTAAAATTACACAGTGGAAAAGTTTTGGTAACATAAAATGTATACTAAATGGAATAGGCTTGGACTCCCAGAGGATATGTTGCTTTCTGCTGAGACTCCAAGGGTGAAGAGAGTTACCTAAGCGAGGAAAGTCAGGGTAAATGGAAATGTGACCATAAAAATATGGAAATGTCAGCAGTATTTGCCTGAATCATATTGGTGACCAAGAAACTTGGGGAAAAGGCATTAAAATATTGGCGGCGCGCATGTGTGTGTGTGTGCGTAGTGTTCTTTCCAGTTTCTGTTTGTCAATAACCCAGGACTTAGCTTGCAGATAATTAAGTCCCTTACTGGGAGTCAGGCACCATCACAGTTGTCAGACATTCAAACATTGATGAGCTGTGGTTCTCCTTTCAGTGAATTTACAATTTCATAGGAAATTTACCAAACTTCTCTTTGCTTTAGGGGCACTCAACATATAAGTCGTACTGAGTAAAAATTGTAGAATAGTCCATACCAGAAGTCTAAGTAACTTTCACTCCTACATTCTATGATTTCAATGTTATGAAAACTTGATTTACAATACACAGTAATTAATTCATACATGTATATTTTTTCTACATGTCAAGCACTTCCTTATGTACATATTGAGTTTGTCTATTAAATGATTTTTAGTTGACCCTTAGTACACTGCTTTATTTGGATATTATCTGAAAGGAAATTCAAAACAAAACTAACAACCAACCAAATAAAACAAAAACTCTGGTTTTTCTCCAACTATAAAATGCACCAGTGGTCTCTCTGCTTTCTCTCAAATACAAAATCATATGTTGTAATGTATTTTAAAAGATTTCTCTCAGCTATTGTTTTAGGTTATTTATACCTTCTTCTACATATATTTATCCCATATATATATATATATATATATATATATATATATGAGAGGGAGAGGAAAAGATACTCAAGCAGACCGCCCACTGAGCCAGGAGCTCGAGATGGGGCTCAATCCCAGGATCCTGAGTTAATGAGCTGAGCCAAAATAAAAAATCAGCTGCTCAAGTGACTCAGCCACCCAGCACCCCAGTAAACCTCCTTTTGTACTAACTCAGATAATGATATGCAAGTAAAAGCATGTGTTCTTTATACTTTTATTTAGTTTACTAAATGTAGACTAAAATAGTAGCAACTAAAGAAAGGTTATTCACCCAGATATATTATGAAATTGTGCATATAAAACACACAAAGCAATCTAGGGACATAGCTCATCACACATTTCCCCCTTTACAAGTTATATCCTGTTGGTGTGTTGTATTTCATGGAAAAATATGAGTACATTTTAAAATCTTGTTTTCTAAATTGGATCATGTTGTCCTCTAAATTGGAGTTTTTAAAACTTAAATTATTTTTTCTTTGTTAGCAATATTAAAATGAACGACATGCGGGATTTTTGTTAATGAGGTTTTAAATTCAGTGAAGTCAGGAATTATATTTGACATCCTTTATGAAATTTATACTTAACTGTCAAACAAAGATAGTCCTGGCTACCAGCAGGAAAAGGAGTGAAGCTCTCTTTCTACTTTTTCTAAAGTTCAGTTGTTTGTTTACTAACACTTTGGTTACCCAGCAGATTTTAGAAGTAAGATTAGAACCATGCTGATCCCAAGATTTCATATAAATTACTTCATGGAAAGTATAGTATGAAAAATAAGTGTATGGTGACAGATGGTTTATAAACATAACTGTCTTGATAGACCAATAAAGGAGCAGGGATGATAATCCATGCCCTTTTGCTTTTACAAACTTTTTTTTTTTAATTCTAGTGAAGCAGTAGATGTACCACAAGGAAACTTTTAAATTATGCCATTATTTATTTAGTAGTAATATTTCAGGTACATACAGTTGATTGAGAAAGAGCTACCCAGAACTCCCGACATAACATGCCCCCAAACACAAGTTATTATGATTTATCATTCATCAGAGGAATTTACCAGCAGCACCAACATTTATTATACTCAATAAAATGCCAGCTTTTTAAAACATTTCTTGATATATTATCACATTTATAAGGTAAACTTCCACTTTTAGTTCTAAGTCATTGACTCAATCTTGTACACATCAAATAAATTGATTTACATAAAAATGAATAAAACTCCCTTTTCCTTCTCCTCCTCCTCCCCCTCCCTCTCCTCCTCCTCCTTCTTCTTCTTCTTGTTATTATTATTATTATTATTTTACTTGTGTGGCTACTGTAAAACCAATTCTCCAAATCTACTAAAATGCGTTCAAGCTCATATTGAAGAAAAAACATGTGACAACCTTGCCAGGGAGTAAACAAAATACCTCTCAAGACCCTTTTTCCATTCTCATCCTTAAGTAAACAAGTGAGTAAGAAAATGAGTTTGCCATGAAGAATTTTTTCCATTCTGTTTCTAGGCTGGGACTCTTATAGGCTATTTCCTGACACCTCATATTTAAGTAAAATGTTTAGGGCACCTGGGTGGCTCAGTTGGTTAAGCAACTGCCTTCAGCTCAAGTCATGATCCTGAAGTCCCAGGATCGAGTCCCACATTGGACTCTCTGCTCCACGGGCAGTCTGCTTCTCTCTCTGACCCTGCACCCTCTCATGCTCTCTCTCTCTCTCTCTCTTTCATCCTCTCTCTCTCAAATAAATAAATAAAAATCTTAAATAGAATATTTGATAATACTATAAACATGAATGGAAGCAGATCCCCATGTGATTGCTTCCCCTGACATAGCCTGCTTTCCTTCTATCTAGTTTGTGAATAATATACTCTGCATCATCTTCCTCTTCAGACACTGCTGAGTTTTGGTGTACTTGTCTCCTGGAAAGTTTACTTCTAATTTTGTGATGTTTTCTGTTTCTTACTGTCATTGCTAAATTGTTAAATTCTTCCAGTGATTGTGAATTTCACACTGGGGGTTATAGTAGGTCAAAAAAAGTTTGAAGAAACATTTGTCTCCTTGCCCATTCCTAAGTAGTATGGCGGAGATACTAACATAAATCAGTGTTTATTTCCAGTCCTTTGTATTTATGTTTAATGCTTAAAATATCATCTGTCTTGTTTAAATTGAAATCTTTGGGAATCTTAAATTTAAGTCTTAAAATGAATTTTTGTTTCCTAAAATGGTAGAACAGATTACTGGAGACTTGAACTGTAACAACTTTTGACCTGGTCAAGAACCAAAGTAAGTATTTAAAATTTGCATCTGAAACCTAGTCCTTCAACTTGATTTTCTTTTGAAATTCTGAACTCATAAGCTGGTTGAAAATGTCCTTCTATGTTCACTGATAGGCTAAGTTATACCCCCAGGCCCCTTGGCTCCCTCCCTAGTAGAGCCCACTACTTTCCAGAATGAAGTCTGTTTCTCCAGTCTCATATTCCAGTCTTTTCTTGTTCTGCACATTAGCCAAAGCCAGTGAAAATTAACACTCAAAACCCAATTTTGGCATATTTTGATGACACAATTTTGTTTCTGAGGGTTGTTTTGGGGTCCACATTTTAAACATTGAACTCCATTAGTAAGCGGAAAACCAGATAAAGTTAGAATCTATGCACATCAGATTCAGATGCCCTGGTACAAGACTGCATATAGAAGTGGTGGGTTTTAGGGTAAGTACCTAAACCAATGAGACAATATTCCTTTGAATGTAACTTATCATCCATTTCCTTACTTCTCTCTTTTCTTTCTTTTTAATCATGGGGACCTTTGGTGGGAGCGCTATATGGTCCTGTTGTTAAGGCAATACTACTATTAGAGAAAAATAATATAAATTTTCAAAAATTTAGAATCTGAATATGAAAATGAAATTTGAATTGTTCTTATAGCTGTATCTCTTCCTACATCTTACATAACACTCATTGGATACAATGTAAGCTTAATTTCTTAAAAAAATTTTTTTTAAACCCACAGAATACTTTGAGGTAATAACATACTGTCATTATATTTTGCCAGATTTCAAGAAGAAAGGTAATAATATGAGAAATATTTTCACACTGACTCAATGTTTTGCTTTCATTGTGGTATAGGGCTAATGCAATTTTCAAGAATTTTAGATATTTATTTTGTGTGATTTCCCTAGACCAAACTGTATCCTCTTTGAATTTTGGTACTTTATAATGGGAAACAATTTTGCAGCAAATTAAACTGGTTGGATTTTACAGTTCTTGCTTAGAATGTTTCCTTCCCCATCCCCCATCATCTCTCTTTCATCAAACAGCAATTATAGTCCACACACCATATTACCTGACTTTTTTCTTTTTAGGAGACTTTCTAGTCACACTGAAAAAAATAATAATTTTCCTCTTAAGTGTTCTAGTATAAGATTTTCCCTGCACAAAGCATCTATGTTCCCTATTACAGTGATTAAAATCAGTTTCATGTAGTGCCAACAGGAGGATTATGTCTCTCCCTCAAAGAACTATTGTAAACACATAATCTCTTTTATTTTTATTACTCCTACCGTATAAGGCCTCTTTTATGATATCTCTGATTCTAGGGTCACACTGTCATGTCCTGGATCTTCATAGGTGTATAAGGCCTTTCATCTTACTCCAATATTTGTTTTAGAAATGGATGAGATTTGATTTTGACTTGGGTAGTCCACACTACAGACAGCAGCAACTGACTTATCGGGATCCAAACACCCTCCCTGCCATCTGTGGGGAGTTGGCACACCCAAATTAGACAACAGGTCAGATTACAAAGTATTCTCTGAATGCATGGACTTAAAATTAGATCTGAGTTCCCTTCATAGCCTTCATTGCCTTAGGAATGTTCCAGAATACACTGCCTTCTAGCTCTTTCCCCCATTCCTTATAACCAGTATTTAAGTAAATGCTTTAAAACACTTAAAAAATATATTCTAACAAAACTCCCAGCTTGAGCAGAACACTACAAATAGTGCCCTTTGAGCCACCAGATCTTCCATTTTACCGATAGGAAGTCTCCTCAGAGAACAATACCATCTCCCAGTGACCCACGAACCAAATTTGTCTTTTAGAGGTTGATGTTCCTATTGCAGAGGTTGGTCTTCTAATTAGGTAGAGCCAGGTTTGTGTTATTAAGTTTACCCCTGCCTTAGAAGGACAGGGCTACTCAAATAGAAGCAGACTCTCCTCCTCCATTTATTAGGAATCCTGAAAGGTTAAATAAAGAGGACTTCATATCACAGATCAAATCCAGGTTTTACAGTGTATTAACTTTATGACGTGGGCAATTTCACTACTTAAACTCTCTGGGCTTCAGTTTTCTCATCTTTAAGATAGGGCAAATTATAGCTTACTCCATGATATAAGTATAAGAAGTAAATACAAGATAGACAATATAAGAATTATATAAGAAGTAATACTTATATACTTAAAAGTACTTATAAGTACTTGTACATATAAGAAGTAAATGTAAGATAAGACAATGTCTGGTAAAAAAATAAGCAATCAATGATTATTAGCTATTGTTATCTTTTTAACATCTTTAACTGAAGATTAAATAACTGAATAGCAGGTTGAATAATAATAGAGCTCTCTGGAAAAATGATGATGACATGTACTTTGAATAGGGTCCAACCTAGATATATTTTTAATGTATTTATTTTATGTACACATAATACATGTTTTCACAATATAGAAATAAAATATAATCGGTATCCAATATGGTATTGCATTTTCCCATATGACACTCAAACGTACCTACCAATCATTACATGTTAAATTATTTACTGATTGGCCCTTAATTATTTTATGTTATGGTTGTATTTTTGCCAGCTTGTTATTTTGTCTTTGAAGTCTGTCTTTGTCATATTGAGGGATACTGTTTGGAATTCTTGTGTGGGCTAGAAATGAGTTGTGGTTATTTTTCCTAAGCAAAGAATGTACTATGAATTTTTGCTCTCTGAATTTTCACTACCCAATATAGTTTCAGGATGGGATTATAGATAGCAAGGATTACATTTTCTACCTTATTTACTTTCTCTTAACTATCATTCTCTGTGTTGACTCTTTCACATTCAAGTCCCCAAGGAAATAGGCACTGTTGCTTATTTATTTACTACTTTCACAATCAATTCAAGCACTATGACAACTTTGACACCGGGCCCTTTACTGACTTGCTTTCTAAGATTGGCCCATGTCTACTGAGTAGTGGTCTTTCATTAGTCTTATTTTATTTATGGGCATTTGTGATATTTAACATCACTGAACTCTCCTGCTTTTGAGATAATCTTTCCCTCATTCCTCTGATATGAGAATGTTGCTTTTTGTGTGTGTCAGGTGGTAGCTAACGTCATATTCTGTCTTCTTCTCTAAAAATAGATGGTTAGCAATGTTCTCTCCTTGGTTGGTTTTCTTTTAGTAGATCTCCACTTCTGATAATTTCAACCATTGTTTCACAACCAAGTACTCCTGAAATGCTAGCTTAAAGTTCTCTTTCTAGTTTTTGGTGTACTTTTAGGATATTTCCAGGATGTCTCATAGGTATCTCAGATGTAAAATAACCAAACTGATCTCATTTGTCCCACAAATAAGCTCTTATTTTTCATGTTCTTACTTGTATTCATGGCATTATCATTCTCTTTGGCACCCAAATTTGAAAACTCAGTCATCCAAATAACTTATTTCCTTTCATTTCTCATAAATTATCAATCTCCACACCTAACCTTTTAAAATATGCTAGCATTTTAATTTTTCCTTTAGTTTGTATCTCTATTTGCATTACCCAAATCAAACCTTAATTGCACTGTCCCAGCTGACTACAATAATATTGCAATGGTTTTTACCAAATCTGAGGACTGATCAGTTAAAGCTAAAAGAAGATGTAATGTATAAAGGGCATACATTTCTTTGAAAATATAAGGTTCAT
Source organism: Lontra canadensis (assembly GCF_010015895.1). Classification (NCBI taxonomy): domain Eukaryota; kingdom Metazoa; phylum Chordata; class Mammalia; order Carnivora; family Mustelidae; genus Lontra; species Lontra canadensis. The sequence continues at coordinate 16,079,624 of NW_022631023.1, forward strand.
TTTGGTAACTTGAAACAGTAGCAGTTAGAGAGGTTTATACAGGTAAGGAATAATATAATCTGAAAGGTAGCTGGGAGTAAAATCTTAAATCCTAGACCCTTGAGAAATACTGGTGAACATGCTTTATTTCCTATGTGTTGGTTTTTTTTTTTTTTAATACCCATAGTACCTTGCAAAATGTTTTGCATAATGTAGACTTTTAAGAAATCGTTATTTCAGGAAACAAAGAGAAATATTTCAAGCATATTGAATTACTAAATTGCACATTGATTTATATTTTTAAAATTATCTAGGATATAGGAACTTATTTATTTTGTTTTATAGTTAATTTTAAGTATTTAAACAATAATGCAAAATTTAACATTTTTAATTATCATTGATAAGTATCAGATGTCATATATATTTGCTGAATATATTACACACATACACATGTATGTATATATACTGATTCAAAGACAAGTTAATGATTAATAGAGAGACTATCTGATGCCAGAATCTTGCTTTATTTTTGAATTCTTATTTTTTTACAGATTTTATTTATTTGACAGAGAGAGATCACAAGTAGGCAGAGAGAAAGGGGGAAGCAGGCTCCCCACAGAGCAGAAAGCCTGATTCGGGGCTTGATCCCAGGACCCTGGGATCATGACCCGAGCTGAAGGCAGAGGCTTAACCCACTGAGCCACCCAGGTGCCCCTTGAATTCTTATCTTTGATCTGCTCTTTTTATAGACCATCCCTTTTTGTATAAATGTGAAGAACCTATTGAGTTAAAAATAGTGACTTCTGGAAAAGAGCTCAAGTCTCATTACTTGGTCATATTATTAATTTTACATGGCTGATACCTTTATAATGCAGTGACTCAATACATGTGGCTTTTAAATTTTTTCAGAAATTATGAGGTCATACATCATAGATTAATATTATTCTTATGCCCTCCCCACTAAACCCATACACAAATGTCTCTTGCAGTTAGTGATATTAATCCTTTCCTGTGGTTTTGCAGTCCAAGAGAACTTACTGCAGCATGCCTCCTGGTTTAAAAAAAAAAAAAAAAAAAAAAAAAAGGCTTATGGTGTTCTTTGACTTTCTGTTCCCTTGGCTTTCTGCAGAGGTCAGCATACATGGGAGGGATTTGCTTTGTTTTTCTAATTATTGGCAGCTGAGTGAAACAGCATCCAAAAGAGGGGGATGAGAAAGCAACAGAGAGAAGATCAGGCCATGCTAATGACAGGTTAACTGATCAGTTAAAGCTAAAAGAAGATGTAATGTATGAAGGGCATACATTTCCTTGAAAATATAGGATTCATTTTGGTGTTTCCATGACAGGTGTTTCCAGGGATCAAGTTCTTAAACAATATTAGGAGTAAAATGAGATGCATTTTGCAGCTAAATTGTCTCTGATAATAAATGAAAAACATCAGGAATTTGCATACAATAACAGATTTGGTTCACTTTTAAGTATGTTAAGTTGATTTAACAATTTTCAGAAGGCAATTCTGAGTAAAGAGAATGAAAAGTTTGCAAACATGGAATGTTTACACAGAATGATTTCACTTTGGCTTGCTTTGTTACTCTTCCTTTCCTTGGCAAATCTCCACTCCCAGTGCGTACATATACACATGTGCATGTGTGTACACATGCATTTGCATGCACACATACTGATAACTTTGTTTAAACTGCTGTGATGACATACAGCTTCATTAATTTGTAATTTAAGATAAAAAATTAAATAGAATTCAAAAAGCACTAGAACACATTGTGAAATAGTTCCATGGGGTGATCTGGAGTTGCAAGACTCCTTAAATTATTAAGAAACTTATGTTGAGTTTATAAAAGTTGGTATAAATGTTAGCATGATAGATTTAAGCAAAGTGAAGTAGAAACTATTAAATATTTCCTCATGGAAGTATTCTTTTTTTTAAAAGATTTTATTTATTTATTTGACAGAGAGAAAGAGATAGTGGGAGAGAACATGAACTGGAAAGAGAGGGAGAAGCAGACTCCCCACTGAGCAAGGAGCCCAATGTGGAACTCAATCCCAGGCCCCTGGGTTCATGACCTGAGCTGAAGGCACTTAAGCAACTGAGCCACCCAGTCTCATGAAAGTGTTCTTAAGCAAATATGCTCCAGGAATGCCCTGCTCAGTGGGGAGCCCCTCCTTCTCCCTCTGCCCCTCCCCCTGCTCATGCTCTGTCTCTATTTCTGACAAATAAAACCTTTTAAAAAATCAAATAAGAGCATAAACAAAATGTATAGTAAAATCATGACCCCAAAGATGTTATCCTTCTTACATAAGGTGCCAATGTTGAAGTTTTGGCAAGTTATACATTCTCCCAGAGCTTTGGTAGGTAACTTAGCCCATAAGCTTCAAATCACCAAAAGGGCTCTTTCACCAACATGTGAAATCTATTATCATATAGTGACCCGGAGTGTATCATGGCCAATCAATATTAGAGAGAGAAGCAGTGACAATGAGAAGAGAGAAGATTACAAGAGTTGACAGTTGACAGTTAAGTAAAGACACAGATCATTTTGACTCACATTTTTCTCCATTCTAGCATATTGAAGAGAACAAGGAGATAGCTTAGAGCAGAGCTTGCCTCACCGAATCCTGGCTTCCTGCACACCAGATCTCAGCTCAAATCCAGGCTGGTTTAGAAGTTGACTTCTACATTGGATTTGAAATTAAATTTTTAAAGATACATATTTTAATAACTAAACGTTGGCAAAACATTTTTAAATCTGTTCAAATATCACCAAAGGATGAGAAAGGATGATTGATGAAGCATAGGTAAAGATAGTAATTGAAGAAAAATCAAATCAAATAATTTAGTTGATATCATGTACCATTCTAGTCTCATATAGATGAGTTGAACTGCTCTGTACTGAAAAAACCCAGAATAGAAGTAGAGTCTTCAAAAATTCCTGAAATGACCTTGTTTTTTACTTCTTTAAAATAAATATAAGGGGGGATAAACAGGAAACTACTCTCTTTCCTGGGCAAAATTAATTAATACTCTCATTAGATCCAAGTTGCATTTGTCAAGCTATTTTTTTTTAAATTTTTTTAAAGATTTTATTTATTTATTTGACAGAGAGAGATCACAAGTAGGCAGGGAGGCAGGCAGAGAGAGACAGAAAAGCAGGCTCCCTGCGGGGCAGAGAGCCCTCTGCGGGGCTCGATCCCAGGACCCTGAGATCATGACCTGAGCCAAAGGCAGAGGCTTAACCCACTGAGCCACCCAGGCACCCCATGCTATTTTTAACATCAGTTGTGTCTTGGGAACTTGAGTTCTCTATGAGTTTATAGTACGTGTGAATTTGTTTTCTGTATAAGCATTGTCTTTCTCTGTTATGTTTAAATTAGCAAGACATAAAGATGAAATGTGGTTTATTATTTCCAGAATTGTAATAAATTCTTATCATTATCTTACCAATTTTTCCTCTTTAAAATATTTTTTGGGAGGAAATATTATCGCAATATTATTGAACTGTTTCTGCTAAGATTTCATACTTAACATTTTCACTAAAGTCTATCTTTATGTAGACTCTGTTAAATAATAGCTTTATCAAATATCCTTTTCTACATATCCTGCATAATTTCTTGGTGTATAAATACCATCTGTGGGTGACATTTATATCAACAAGATTTATTATAAATGAGTAACATTTCCCAGGAATACAAACAATTATTATAAAGACTTTTTGCAGACTAACTTTACTTCACCAAGGAAAGCTTCTTATTAATATAAGAGTTTGGGGGAAATATGTTTCCAAAAAGACTGTTTAGCTCAGTTGACCTAAAATACCTACCAAGAAAACATGAGTTCCCTTTTATCTTTTTTTTTTTTTTAAGATTTTATTTATTTATTTGTCAGAGAGAGAGAGAGAGAGCAAAAGCAGGGGGAGGGTAGGCAGAGGCAGAGAGGGAAGCAGGCTCCCCACTGAGCAAGGAGTTGGATGCGGGACTCCATCCCAGAACCCTGGGATCATGATCTGAGCTGAAGGCAGCTGTTTAACCAACTGAGCCACCCAGACATCCCTTCTTTTATCTTATATGGGAAAAAGTGGTGACCCCACCAACCTTCCCTTTACTATGTGGCATTCTTTCTTCTAATTATATGTTTGAAGAAACGTTTCAGTGTTTAAAGTACAGCTTTTTATCTATTTGGAATCCAAGTTTCCTGGGGTCTCTGAATTCACACTCTTTACTTCACCAAGATCCTGAGTATATTTGTCTAAATATAAATGTATCTATGCATATAAACAATGTAGTAAGCAATCAAGTACATTTATGTGGATTTTGAGACCTGCCAACATCAGTAGTTTTCAGGTACCTAGAGGAGTATGGTTTCTACCATTGGGAAGCTGGTCAAGACAACCACTCACCTTGAAATCTGTATTCACAGTACTGCCCTGAGTACTCTTATTTGTCCCAATCTTCCTGTCTCGGGGAGTTAGTTTTTCAAGCCCCTGCTACATGCTGGCCATTTCTAGCTGCCACTGAGATTTTTTAGACTTTGCAATTAAAATTTTCCTTTTGTCAGCCATTTCCTTGTATCCCGGCTCTTCATCTCACTGCACAGATTTTTCCACTGATTTCAGCTTTTCCTATCTTCTGAGCTCTGGCCCTTGAATGACTGATTTTCTAGCCTTTTGTTCAGTGGTTAGCTAACCAGGCCTGCAACCCGTTTGGATTTAGGATCTTCTTGGTTAGTGAACTGAATTATCACTGTGTTTTCTTTACTTCAGCTCTAATGAACTTTATTTGAACTACAGTTTTAAGTTCTTCCTTTGACTGCAACTTCTGCCCTTGGAAAAAGACAACCATGACTTGAGGGTTTTGCTTAATCAAAATGTTACTCTACTTGAAAAATGGTCTCACATAAATGAATCTGGCACCCAAGAAAAACATAATTATACTTTCAATCTGACTTTTGTAGAATTTTAAAAATAAATAAATAAATAAATAAATAAAGGCTATAGCCATGTTGTTTTTTTATTCAGTCAACCAAATCAAGGCTGCTTTTCTTCTTTTTTTTTTTCTTCAAAAGTCTTGAACTCAATAAAATGCACATGATCCTCTCCCAAACAAATCTTTTTTTTTTTTCTTTCTTTCTTTCTTTCTTTCATTCTCTCTCTCTTTCCTCTCTCTCTTTTTAAATTTTAAAGCCCATGGGTATTTTAAGGGAAATTCAACCCACATGTTTCTGATTCATTTACACTTAGTTCATTAAAATGTTGTTTTGTAAGAGCTATTTGATGTCCAAGGGCCTTATGAGTCTCTTTGTATGACTTTTTATGCCATTTTTTCCTCAAAAACAGGAAGTGGTATTTTGCTAAGAACTCAAACTCCAAACGGGTTGAATTTCATCTGAATCACTTAAAGCACGCCAAGATGATTGTATCTCTCCTGGGTCATCTTTGCTATGGGAGAGCACCTAAAACAGTTATCTGAATAGATTATGTGTTGTTAACGAAACCCCAAATCTCCCAGCACAATACCAGAGTCTCCCAAAAGAGGGAGACTTCCAAAGTCAGTCTTCAAGGGGCACATAAAATGAATCCATGTAGCTCAATATTCACATGAATGTAATATTGTTAATTAGGACCGGTTAAGTGTTATAGAAGAGACATCTAACATGTGATAGCCTTAGGATTCCACTAGAGTCTGTTTATGGAAATCAAATGTTCTTCTTTCCCTCGTGTCACCCCACGAAAAGAACTTTGTATGAAAAGTAGGCAGGAGAGAGAGGGTAACAGACCAAGCAAATGAAAAGGGTGCATTTACCAACAGTAAGATACTCTCCAGTAAAAAGCACTCTCTGTAAAGCTGTCTAAATTGAAGGAAAACCTTTAACAGAGATGTTTAGACAGCAGGCGTGCAGTGTTTTCTTTGTGACATAAAAGGGCTGGAATTCTTGTATAATAGGTCTGTACTTCTTGGGTGTGCTTCTTCGCCAGCATAGCACTGAAGGCCATCTCCAGAACTCCAATTTAAAGGCAGCTTTGCAATCTCTCGGTGAAATCTGGCACCACTGCCACTCTCGAATGTTCTAACCGGTTTAGTTCCCAATGAAGGCAAATCTCATAAAGGAATCCAAATACCACGGAGAATAATCCACAGTACTAGTTTGGATCAGGTCTTCTGCAGCCCAATTCAAAATTATTTGAAACCCTAAATTTGTAGAAAACTCACTCATAAGCAAATGGCCTGTTTTTGTTTTTGTTTTAAGGGCTGGATGCAATCCTAGATAAGGTGAGATCCTTATAGGATTCTAGTGCTTACATGATCTTATAAATGCCTTTCCAGGTAGTTTGTTCAGCTTCAATTTTGAGTAGTCTAAAACAGGTATTAGATGATAACAAAATAAAGCCACTAGTCAATTATCATTAGCATTTTGTTGTACGTACAACATTTAAAAACAAAAAGAAAGTATAACCTTAATCCTTGACTATTCACTAGAGACTTAGAAAATTGATTAAAAGTCTCTACTTCTGAAATGTAATTAAAGAGCACTAACACCATATTTAACATTAAGGACTGAAAGACAAGCTCATGCTGCACATGGAGAAAGCAAGGTAAAATAAGTGCCCTTTGTAGAATTCATTAATCCACATTAACATGTAAAAGTATCACAGGTGGGAAACAGTGCCTTGGTCAAAGAATATGACCAGATCTCATTCAGTATGGATGTTTATGTAGACATGGTTGTATTTTTTTTTTAAAGATTTTATTTATTTATTTATTTAACAGAGACAGCGAGAGAGGGAACACAAGCAGGGGGAGTTGGGGAGGGAGAAGCAGGCTTCCTGCTGAGCAGGGAGCTGGATGCGGGGCTCCATCCCAGGACCCTGGGATCATGACCTGAGCAGAAGGCAGATGCTTAATGACTGAGCCACCAAGGCACCCCTTATACGGTCGTTATTTTTTACACATACATATGTATGTTTACGTGTATATATATACATGTGTGTATGTGTATATATGTATATGTGTATATATATGTGTGTATATATATATATTTGTATGTATATATGTGTGTCTGCCTCATTTAACAACGTTGTGTAACAAATAACAAATAACTCCAACACTTAGTGGCTAAATCCATATCCTGTTCTTGTTTTTCACAAATTTAAAGTTGGTTGGATAGTTCTGCTGATCTGGGCCAGGCTTGACCAATCTCTGCTGGGTTTGCTCATGACTCTGAGATCAGCTGGTAGTTTGGCTAAGGGCTGGCTGGTCTGGAAGGGCTTCTCTAACATGACTGGGGTCTCTTCCTCATGGTCTCTCAGCCCCTAACAGGCTAGTCTGGCTTGATCTCACATAAGAAAAGAACAGAATCTCCAGAGTGTATTTTCAGGGCTCTGCTTGCATCATACTAATGAACAGCTTCCTGGAATCTCATGGCCAAACCTGGAGTCAGAATGGGAGGAACCTATAAAATTTAAAGCCAAAAGGGATGGGTTCTGAGAAGCTGCTAGTCTGAGATACTGATACAATTGATCATAATTATCTGGAAAAATCCTTCAAGTCTTTCTCAGACTTTTCTGTGTGAGTTAGCATGGTAGATGATGCATGTGATTAACATGAATGCATTACATTTCCCACTTTCGTAATTAGCGTCCTATATATTTTATTATTTTCCAATCAATAGACAGTAGGATTATTATTCCACTACTCTTCCGCAAGGAGACTTTCTTTGATTCTCTACATTACAGTTCTTCTTCCTATAAGCTCTCTCACTTTTTCTTCCCCTTCCCAAAACCCATCTCTTTATTTGAACTTTATTAAGTGGACATCAATTTTGATAGCTCATTTTTTTTTTATTGCTGAACAATAACCCATTGTTTGGATTTGCCACAATGTATGTATCTATTAACTTACAGAATGACATCTTGGTTGGTTCCAAGTTTTGGCAATTATGGATAAGGCTGCTATAAATATCCTTGGCAAGTTTTTGTGTGCATATACGTTTTCAACTCCTTTGGGTAGATTCCAAGGAGCACTATTTCTGGATCATATAGTAAGAATGTATTTATTTTAGTAAGAAACTGCTAAACTGCCTTTCAAAGTGGCTGTACTAGTTTGCATTCCCACCAGCAATGAGTGAGACTTTCTGTTGCTCCACATTCTCACCAGCATTTGGTGTTGTTAGTATTCTGTATTTTGGCCATTCTAAAAGGTGTGTAATGGTATCTCATTGTTGTTTTAATTTGTATTTCCTTGATGACACAAGATGTGGAGGATCTTTTCACATGCTTAATTTCCACATGCACATCTTTCTTGATTTCTTTTTTTTTTTAGTTTTTTTTATTTTTCCCATTTTATTTTATTTTAATTTTATTTCTTCTCAATTTTCCAGCATTCATTGTTTATGCACCACACCCAGTGCTTTATGCAATATGTGCCCTCCATAATACCCACCACCAGGCTCACCCAACACTCCACCTGCCCCCCAGAATTCTCAGTTTGTTTCTCAACGTCCACAGTCTCTCATGATTCATCTCCCCCTCCAATTCCCCCCAACTCACTTCTCCCAGTGTCCTCCATGTTATTCCTTATGCTGCACAAGTAAGTGAAACCATATGATAATTGACTCTGTCTGCTTGACTTATTTCACTCAGCAAAATCTCTTCCAGCTCCATCCATGTTGATACAAAAGTTGGGTATTCATCCTTTCTGATGAAGGCATAGTACTCCATTGTATATATGGACAATATCTTCTTTATCCATTCATCTGTTGAAGGGCATCTTGGTTCATTCCACAATTTGGCAACCGTGGCGATTGCTGCTATGAACATTGGGGTACAGATGGCCCTTCTTTTCACATCTGTATTTTTGGGGTAAATACCCAGTATTGCAATTTCAGGGTCATAGGGAAGCTCTATTTTTAATTTCTTAAGGAATTTTCACAGTGTTTTCCAAAGTGGCTGCACCAACTTGCACTTCCACAAACAGTGTAAGAGGGTTCCCCTTTCTCCACATCCTCACCAATACATGTTGTTTACTATCTTGTTAATTTTGGTCATTCTAACTGGTGTAAGGTGGTATCTCAATGTGGTTTTGATTTGAATCTCCCTGATGGTTAATGATGATGAACATTTATTTCATGTGTCTTTTAGCCATTTGTGTGTCTTCTTTGGAGAAGTGTCTGTTCATTTCTTCTGCCCATTTTTGATATAATTATCTGTTTTTTGTGTGTTGAGTTTCAGGAGTTCTTTATAGATCTTGGATATCAGCCCTTTGTCTGTAGTGTCATTTGAGGAATATCTTCTCCCATCCTGTGGGTTGCCTGTTTGTTTTGTTGACTGTTTCCTTTGCTGTGCAGAAGCTTTTGATCTTGATGAAGTCCCAAAAGTTCATTTTCGCTTTTGTTTCCTTTGCCTATGGAGACATATCTTGAAAGAAGTTGCTGTGGCCTATGTTGAAGAGATTACTACCTGCCTTCTCCTGTAGGATTTTGATAGATTCCTGCATCAAATTGAGGTCTTTTATCCATTTTGAGTATATCTTTGTGTATGGTGTAAGAGAAAGGTCGAGTTTCATTCTTCTACATGGAGCTGTCCAGTTTTCCCATTTATTGAAGAGACTGCCTTTTTTCCACTGTATATTTTTTCCTGCTTTGCTGAAGATTATTTGACCATAGAGTTGAGGGTCCATATCTGGGCTCTCTACTCTGTTCCACTGGTCTAAGTGTCTGTTTTTGTGCCAGTACCATCCTGTCTTGGTGATCACAGATTTGTAGTAAAGCTTGAAATCAGGCAACATGATGGCCCCAGTTTTGTTTTTCTTTTTCAACATCTCCTTAGAAATTCGGGGTCTTTTCTGGTTCTATACAAATTTTAGGATTGCTTGTTCCAGCTCTTTGAAAAATGTTGGTGGAATTTTGATCAGGATAGCATTGAAAGTATAGATTGCTCTAGGCAATATAGACATTTTAACAATGTTTATTCTTCCAATCCATGAGCATGGAATGTTCTTCCATCTTTTTGTCTTCTTCAGTTTCTTTCATAAAAGTTCTGTAGTTCTTGAGTACAGATCATTTACCTCTTTAGTTAGTTAGGTTACCTGATTTGTGACCCAGTATGTGGTCTATTCTGGAGAAAGTTTCATGGGCACTTGGGAAGAATGAGTATTCTGTTGTTTTAGAGTGGAATGTTCTGTATATATCTATGAGGTTCATCTGGTCCAAGGTGTCATTCAATGCTCTTGTTTCTTTACTGATTTTCTGCTCTGATGATCTGTCTGTTACTGAGAGTGGCATGTTAAGACCCCCTACTATTAATGTATTCATATCAATATGACTCTTTATCTTGACTAACAGTTGTCTTATGTAGTTGGCTGCTCCCATATTGGGGGCATAAATATTTACAATTGTTAGATCCTCTTGGTTGATAGACCATTTAAGAATGATGTAGTGTTCTTCTTTATCTCTGACTACAGTCTTGAGTTTAAAATCTAATTTATCTGATATGTGAAGCACTACCACAGCTTTCTTTTGAGGCTCATTGATATGAAAGATGCTTCTCCATCCCTTCACTTTCAGTCTGGATGTATCCTTAGGTTCCAAATGGGTCTCTTATAGACAACATATGGACGGGTCCTGTCATTTTATCCGATCTGCAACCTTATGCCATTTTATGGGAGCATTTAGGCCACTCACACTGAGAGTGATTATTAAAAGATATGTTTTTATTGACATCATGTTGCCCATGAAGTTCTTGTTTCTATTGATTGTCTCTGTAAATTTCTGTTCTATGACACTCTGGGGTTCTTTCTTCCTTTATAGAATGCCCCTTAATATTTCTTGTAGTGCCAGCTGGGTGGTCACATACTCATTTAAACCTTGCCTGTCTTGGAAGCTCTTTATCTCTTCATCCATTTTGAATGTCAGCCTTGCTTGGAAAAAGTATTCTTGGCTGCATGTTCTTCTCATTTAGTGCCCTGAATATGTCTTGCCAGTCCTTTCTGGCTTGCCAGGTTTCTGTGGACAGGTCTGATGTTATTCTGATGGGTCTTACTCTGTACGTAAGGAATCTCTTCCCCCTGGCTGCTCTCAAGGGCTCCTGTCTAAAATTATGATTTGTCATTTAACAATCAGGTATCTCAAGGTCTTTCTAGATTCTATGATCTTGGGGGGAGATCTTTCTGCCTGTAGGATGTGAACGCTGACTCCATTCCCCAGATTGGGAAAATTTTATGGAGAATTTGATCAACTATATCTTCTAGTCTTCTTTCTTTCTCCTCCCCTTCAGGGATCCCAATAATTCTGATGTTGGAACATTTCATGGCATCACTTATTTCCCTAATTTCTGTTTTCATGGCTTTTAAGCTGTTTGTTCTAGGCTTCCTCTTGATCCTTTTTCTCTACCATTTTGTCCCCAGATCACAAATTCTATCTTCTGCTTTGGTAACCTTAGCTGTTAGAGAATTTAGATTAGATCGTATCTCATTGATAGAATTTTTCACTTCTTCCCAGGCAACTTTCCCTTCTGCCCTAATAGATTCCATGTTGTCATTAATGGTTTCCTCCAACCTAGCCATTGCCTGGGTAATTGTTACCCTGAATTCCCTTTCCAAGATACTGTTTATGTCCATATCCAATAGCTCTGATGGAGAGGGCACAGTATCTGAATTTTTTCTCTGTTGGGCCCTCCTCCTCTCAACTGGTGTCTTCTGCCCCAGTAGAGATCCAGAAGTGTACAATCCTACATCTCAGGCTGATTTCATGGGTTTTCAGAGTGTTTTGGTAGAAAATTAGCTCACTTTAGGGGACAGGTTGAAACAAGGTCTATTACTTCTCTGCCATCTTGCACACCTCCAGTCTTTCTTGATTTTTAAATCAACTTGTTTTCTTACGGTTGAATTTTAAGGGTTCTTTGTATATTAAGATAACAGTCATTTATCAGATATATCTTTAGAAATTAATTTCTTCCAAATAGTGGCTTGTCTTTTCATTCTCTTGATGATATCTTCTGCAGGACAGAATGCTTAATTTTAATGAAGTTCAGCAAATCAATTCTCTCTTTTGTGGATTGTGCCTTTGGTGTTGTATCTGAAAAGCCATTGCCAAACACAAAGTCATTTAGATTTTGTTCTATGGTATCTTCTGTGATTTTTACTGTTTTGCATTTTACAGTTAGGTCTTTGACTCATTTTGAGTTAATTTTTGTGAAGGGTATAAGGTCTGTGTCTAGATTCATGTTTTGCATGTGGATGTCTAGTTCTTCCACCATCATTTATTGCAGAGACTATCTCTGCTTCATTGTATTGCCTTTACTCCTATGTCAAAATCAGTTGACTATATTTATATGGGTCTATTTCTGGGATCTCTATTCTGTTCCACTGATCTATTTGTCTATCCTTTTGCAAAAACCATGCTGTCTTGATTGCTATATTCTTTCACATAAGTATTGATATCAGATAGTATCAGCCTTCATAAAGAATTTGTTCTTCTCCTTCAGTGTTTTCCATTCTGGGCCTTTTGCTTCTCATAATCAATTTGTTAATATCTCCAAAAATACTTTTGGGATTTTAATTGGGATGGCATTAAATCTATAAGTCAAGCCAGGAAAAACTGACATCTTAACTATATGGAATCTATTTGTGAACATGGAATATCTCTCCATTTACTTAATTCTTTGATTGCATTCATCACAATTTTGTGGGATTTTCACATTTTAATCTGTTAATGTGGTAAATTAAACTAATAGTATTTAAAATATCTTTGATTTTTTAGATTAAAAATAATTTTATAGTTTTCTTCATATAGATCTTGTACATAATTTTTAGATTTATATGTATTTCATTTTTGGGTGATGGTAATGTAAACTATTGTATTTTTAATTTCAAGTTCCATTTGTTCATTGTTGATGTTGATAAAACAATTGAGTTAGATATATAACTTTGTATCCTGACACATTGCTATAATTACTTATAAGTTCCATGAGTTTTTTTGTTGGTTCTTTCTGATTCTCTACATAGATAATCATGTCATCTGTGAACAAAAACCAGTTTTATTTCTCCTTCCCAATCAGTATAAGTTTTATTTCCCTTTCTTGGGTCACTGTGTCAGCTGCTACTTTCAATGCAATGTTGACAAGGAGTGCTAAAGGTGACATCTTTGTCTTGTTCCTGATCTTAGGAAACTTCTAGTTTCTCCCAATTAAGCATGTTATTAGCTGTTAAGTTTTTTGTAGATATTCTTCATCAAGTTGAGAAAGTTCCCTTCTATTCTTAGTGTCCTGAGAAATTTACTTTTCAATAATATATTGTGGTCCAGGCAATTCTTATGATAAAACACTCATTATTTGGAGATTAAGTAATTACTGTATAAAACAGTGGTTTTTAAACCATGATCCCCAGACCAAAAGCATTAGCCTGTTTAGGCAACTAATTAGAAATGCAATTTCTGGGGCTGTCGGGGACCTACTATCTCAGTCCTGCAATCTATAATTTAACAAGGCCTCTAGGTAATTCTAATGTGTCCTAAAATTTAAACTGATACAGAAATCTCAATAAGTTTTAATAAATTTAATTATTTCCAAAAACTTAAAGAAAATAAACTGAAAAACAGTTAGAAAAGTAAAAGAGACCTGGGGTGCCTGAGTGGTTCAGTCAGTTGAGCATCAGGCTCTTGATTTGGGCTCAGGTCATGATCCATGGGTTGTGAGATCGATCCCTGCATTGGGCTCTGTGATCAGAAGGGAGCCCATTTGGGATTCTCTCTCTCCCTCTCCCTTCATACCTCCCCCACTCTCTAAAACAAATAAATCTTAAAAAAAAAGAAAAATTAAGAAGTCAGCAAAGTGATTGAGTATATAATTAAATTTTTATGAAACTTTCTTTTATAGTAATAATTCATTGAGAAATAAAATATAGAAATATATTGTTATAATAATTTATATAATAACAATTAATACTCTATATATTATAATATAATATATAATATATATTAATAAAATATGAAAAAAATAAAATGGTATAATAATAATTCCTATAATACAAACCTGAAAGATAGCTTTTATGAATAAAAGTATTGAACTCTGACAGACAATCAGAAAGATACATGGGGTGAAGTGTTTACAAAATGTGTGAGATAAAATATCAATATAAGTAATGCATAAAATGTATTTCAAACAAAGCAAATGGATAAAATATATGAACAAAATTGATATAAAAAACTAAAAATATATATAAAACTGTTCAACCTTGAACTTAATCATAAAATTTAGTGCAAAAATAAAGTATTTTTACCCAATACATTGACAGAACTGAGAGATCTAAAATTTTTTTTTAGAGAGATAGAGAGAGAGAGAGAGAGCGCTTGTGCAAGCAGGGGGAGGAGCAGAGGCAGAAGTTGAGAGAGAATCCCAAGTAGGCTCCAAGCTCAGTGTGGAGGCCAATATGGGACTCAATCTCATGACCCTGAGATCATGACCTGAGCCCAAATCAAAAGTTGGATGCTCGGTTTTAATTAGGTTACGTGTGCCTTAATTATTAAGCTATAAGGGTTATTTATATATTATAGATGTAAGTCCCTTATCAGATATTTGATCTGTAAATGTTTCCTCCTCTCTGTAAGCTGTTTTTCCTCATATCATTTGAAGCACATATGTTTCGATTTTGAGAAAGTACAATTTATCTATTAATCTTTTGTTACTTGGGCTTGTTGTGTCATATCTAAGAAGGCACTGCTTAATCTAAAATCATAAACATTTACGCCTATATTCTATTTTTTTAAAAAATTATAATATTGGCTATTACCATTGTATCTTTGATCCACATTGCATTAACTTTTGTGTGGGATGTGAGATAGCTGTCCAGCTTTATTCTTTTATACATAGATTTCCAGTTGTTCCAGAAATGTTTGCTGAAAAGATTATTCTTTCCTCCTTTATTTGTCTTGGCATCCTTGTCAAAAATCAATTGACCATAAATGTGAGGTTTTATTTGTGGACTCAGATCTCTTCCATTATACCAGGACTACACTGTATTTATGACTGTGGTTTTGTATCAAATTTTGAAATCAGGAACTGTGAGTCCTCTAACTTTGTTCTTTTTTGGGATTATTTTGGCTTTTTTGGATCCCTTGAATTTCAATATAAAATTTAGGACTTACTGTCAATTTCTACAAGTGGGTCATCTGGGATTTTGATAAGATTTATTTTAAATATGTAAACAAATTTGGAAAGTATCACCATTTTCACAATATTAACACCTAATCCATGATCATGGGTTGTCTTTCCATTTTTTTAATGCTCCCCTAGTTTCTTTCAACAATGTTTAGTAGTTTACAGAGTACACATTTTTTTTTTCAGAGTACTCATTTTGCACTATTTTATTAAATTTATTTTTAAGTATTTTATCTTTTGATGCTATAATAAATAGAATTATTTCTTAATTTCATTTTCCAATCATTCAAGTATATATAAGTGCAATTGATTTATCTACATTATTTTTCTTTCTTTTTTTTTTTAAATTTCTTTTCGGTGTACCAGAATTCATTGTTTATGCACTGCACCCAGTACTCCATGCAATACGTGCCCTCCATAATACCCACCACCAGGCTCACCCAACTTCCCACCCACCAACCCTTCAAAACCCTCAGATTGTTTTTCAGAGTCCATGGTCTCTCATGGTTCATCTCCCCCTCCAATTTCCCTCAACTCACTTCTCCTCTCCATCTCCCCATGTCCTCCTTGTTATTTCTTATGCTCCACAAATAAGTGAAACCATATGATAATTGACTCTCTCTGCTTGACTTATTTCACTCAGCATAATCTCTTCCAGTCCCATCCATGTTGACACAAAAGCTGGGTATTCATCCTTTCTGATGGAGGCATAATACTCCATAGTGTATATGGACCACATCTTCCTTATCATTCATCTGTTGAAGGGCATCCTGGTTCTTTCCACAGTTTGACAACCATGGCCATTGCTGCTATGAACGTTGGGGTACAGATGGCCCTTCTTTTCATTACATCTGTATCTTTGGGGTAAATACCCAGTATTGCAATTGCAGGGTCATAGGGAAACTCTAATTTCTTAAGGAATCTCCACACTGTTCTCCAAAGTGGCTGCACCAACATGTATTCCTACCAACAGTGTAAGAGGGTTCCTCTTTCTCCACATCCTCTCCAACACACGTTGTTTCCTGTCTTATTAATTTTGGCCATTTTAACTGGTTTAAGGTGGTATCTCAATGTGGTTTTGATTTGAATCTCCCTGATGGCTAGTGATGATGAACATTTTTTTCATGTATCTGATAGCTATTTGTATGTCTTCATTAGAGAAGTGTCTGTTCATGTCTTCTGCCCATTTTTTGACATGATTATCTGTTTTGTGTGTGTTGATTTTGAGAAGTTCTTTATAGATCCTGGATATCAGCCTTTTGTCTGTACTGTCATTTGCAAATATCTTCTCCCATTCCATGGGTTACCTCTTTGTTTTGTTGATTGTTTCCTTTGCTGTGCAGAAGCTTTTGATCTTGATGAAATCCCAAAAATTCATTTTTGCTTTTGTTTTCTTTGCCTTTGGAGACATATTTTGAAAGAAGTTGCTGTGGCAGATATCGAAGAGGTTACTGCTTATGTTCTCCTCTATGATTCTGATGGATTCCCATCTCATGTTGAGGTCTTTTATTCATTTTGGGTCTGACGATCTTGGTGATGTCATTTCTTAATTTTAATATTTTTGGTGGATTATTTAGTATTTTCTTTTATAAGAGATGTCTTCTGAAAATAGAAATTTTACTTCTTTTCCTCTAATTGAAATGGAGGACAGTGAGTTTGTAGCATTTCTTCCCCTGACTTTTTCTGCTGAGTTATCATTTTTTTGGCTGTATCAATTCTCTGAGTATCACAGCTCATGTCAGGCAGGTTTGACCCATAGCTATTTTTTATGTGTGCCAGTAATAAGCTCCACTTTTTTTTCCTTAGGCCTATGAATGTTAATGGCTTCTTGATATTCTTAGTCTTAGAAATCCTTACTCATTTCTTCTATTATCACATGTACTACCATTTTTTTCCTTACAATCTTCTGAGTGACATTGTATTATTTATTTATTTATTTATTTATTTATTTATTTATTTATTTATTATTTTGAGAGAGAGAAAGAGAGAGAGAGAGTGCTCATGAGGGGAATGCAAGGGAGAGGGGCAGAGAGAGAATCTGAAGCAAGCTGCATACCTAGCATGGAGCCTGAGGCAGGACTCTATCTCAGGACCCTGAGATTATGACCTGAGATGAAATCAAGAGTCAGATGTTTAACTGACTTAGCCACCCTGGCACCTCAATAACAAACTTTTTGAAAATTACATATTAGCTGTAATTCAAATTAATCTGTAAGACTTAATTTCATTTGAGAGAAGAAAATGCTAGGTTTCAGTAACTACCAATGAGTGCTATGTAAAAGTAGTTCATATTAAAGTATTACTTATGCTTCAGAATCCTTAAGATAGCATTCAATTTTGTAATAGTTTATGGTAAGAGTCATTCTGACTTTCAAAGAAAATCAGGTGTAGAATAATTATTTTTTTCCTTATCAT
This sequence comes from Lontra canadensis, assembly GCF_010015895.1. Classification (NCBI taxonomy): domain Eukaryota; kingdom Metazoa; phylum Chordata; class Mammalia; order Carnivora; family Mustelidae; genus Lontra; species Lontra canadensis. The sequence continues at coordinate 16,097,176 of NW_022631023.1, forward strand.
AGTCTCTCAGATGTAGATCAGTCACTGAGTGAGACAGATTTTGGAAAAAGTCAAGTCATTGTAGAGAAATCCATTTGGAGGAAGAATTACAGAATTTAGTTAAAAAGTATTGTACTCACATTTCAGTTGACTGTAATTTTCTACTTTTGTTAAAATTCTAATCAGATATTAATTCTAATATCTAGTTAGATATTAACTCTGGTATTAGGTATTAAGGGCAAAGGATTTGAAAATGTATAGGATGTTGTTTTTGAAAAGTGTCCAAATTTTATTAATGGCCTCAAACCTAGCATGAGGATATTTTTTCCATATAAGGTAAATATATTCCCTTCTGCTGTTCCTGGGCTATTTCATATAGGAAACTCAGGCCCTCTAGCATTTGTCTGCTTTATGGAATTTACTATATTTTTCCAGTATTCAACTTATAACCAGTTTCATTCCTTCTTCCCCAACCCTTCCCTATAATTCAACCTGCAGAGACATGTAACTGGCCTGTGGAATGTTATCTTTCAACATCAGCAGCAATTGTAGACGGATCTGTATCCCTGTTGCTTTGATCTTCCTAAACCAGAAGAATGCAAATGTCATTATTGGGGATCACTTTGGAAAGATCTTAAATCATGGGTATTTCCATCTCTTTACATGAGGAATGATCATATACAGAAACCAGGGAGGTGTGGAGAACACTTAAACTCCCTGGGCCCACATATATTTATTATAAGAAGGTTGCAGGATCTGAGCACCTGTATGGATTTATGTCCATAGATAATGGTAATGAATATAGATCACTTTAAAGCTTCCAAAATATTTTCCAGATACATCATTTTATGTATATCCACACTCCCCCCATTAAAGAACAAAACTACAGTTGCAAAACTTTCCTCCAAACTGACACATACCCTCACTGTCACTGTTCTAAAAGCAATTGCTGGACAATTTAATAAAAAATTTTCCAACAGGTGGTACCAAACCCGTTCTGCTGACACTAGTATTTTACCCATTATATAAGACAAAAGGTGGAAGAGAGCAAGAGAATGGGTTTATTTTGAGGGAATATCATTGTGACTGACATTCCACACATCCATCATTATCCATGGGTAAAGGAAGAAGACATTTCCTCTTTAGCATAAGTCAAATGACAAGGGGAAATTCAGGGAAAGAAACTCACCTCTAAGAACTCAATTTGACCCCTGGACTTCAGTAGACACTGGAATTATTACTGGTCACTGCACAAATATAAATCAAGCTATGTTTTGTATAATGGCAAAGTGAAAGCATAGATTTCCCAAACACTAGGTGTAAGAAGACACTGGGCTTGTGCTACTGTACAAGGGGTTTTGACCAGGATGATCCTTGAGAGGAAATACTATTCTAAGAAGAAGGAGAGACAATCTGGTATTAATGGGCTGCTTCAAAGAATAGTTGAAAGTCCCCAGAAAGTATCTCTGAGGAAGAAGCTTCAGTAACATTCCAGAAGAGAACAAGTCCACTTTCAATAGCCACCAAGCCCAGAGAGCATCAGTGTCATTTTACCTTATGCATAAGCCTATGTTCACCACTCTAATATCACCTTACCCAGGCGTTATCAAGCAGTGTAGGCAGCAGAGAGGGGAAAGCAAGGGGAAGACAGGGAGAAAAAATTACTGGACTCTTCTCCTTTCACTACAGGCTGTTCAAACTATAGGCCTGTGTCAGGAAGGAAAGAAATGTTGAACAAGTAAGTTGTTTCAACTTGGGTTGGATCATTTTATATGCTAAATCATAGCTATTAATTAGTGACCATGTAAGTGTCAGGAGTGGTATGTTCTGCTAAAGGTTTTCTTTTCTTTAGTAGGACAGAGAGAAAAATAATAAAATTGATTTCTTCTACGAACTAGTGAATCCAGGATATTTTATTTTGATCTTAAAGAAACAATACTTTTACATCTAGGTGTTTAGAGAAATTCACATGAATCCATCTTCTGTGGTGTGTATATATATATATACACACACACACACACATATATATGTGTATATATATATGCCTTACAAACATGGAGGGCAGCCACATCCTTCTCTTTAAATCACAATTTTTAAAAAATCATATTTGTATGGTCTTATCAATCTGTCTCAAATCAATTGATCTATGTCAAGTATGCCAAATACAAGTGTTAGCTCATTCCAGGTATGCAATCAGATTATCGCAAAAGCCAAATACATCCAGAGAAAAGGATATTTAATAAAATATGGGACTTTTCTATGAAACCCAGCTTGTGGTGTGTTCAAAAAATAAATGGTACTGAAACTATTAGGGATTTAAATTTTTTCAATCAAATATACGTGATATATTTTAAAATTAAAATTTTGTGGAAAATATAATAAAGGGAAACAGAAATAGAAATAAATGAAATAAAAAGACATTATATATATGATCAAGATATGAACACATTATAATAGAGAAAAGTGCTGATTATACCTGAAATATTTAACCTTACTAATTTGTTACAGATTTTTGTCAGAGTCAAAAACTACTGTGGATTGCAGCTCTAGCAAGTGTTAGGTACTGGTACAAGTACAGGTACATCTGGTCCTTGTTATTTAAGAGAAAAAAAAGTAACAGAAATGGATGGATGAGGCATATGAAAAGATAAACTTTACAGAGTTCAGTATGTTAGTATTTTTATTTGGTTTAAACTTTAATTTACTTTCCATGTTCTTTTTCTTTTTTTTCCAATTATTTTTTCCTCATTTTATTTTATTTTCAGTGTTACAAAATTCATTTTTTATGCACCACACCCAGTGCTCCATGCAATACGTGCCCTCCATAATACCCATCACCAGGCTTACCCAGCCCTCAACTACCCCTCCCCTCTAAAACCTTCAGTTTGTTTCTCAGAGGCCAATCTCTCATGGTTTGTCTCCTCCTCCGATTTCCCACATTCCATATTCTTTTTAAGTCTGTTAGTCCCTTAAGAGCAAACATACTCTCCCCTTTTAGGGTAATCAATCAAAAATATTTACTGAGAAAATATCGTAGCCCAGGCTCAATATTCAGGTTGTAATTCTTTCACTATTTGAAATAAGATTTAACTGCAAAGTTTACGTGGAGTTAAAAAGTGACCGAATATTTAAAATGACTCAAACAATACGCTTTGTTTAGTTCAGGTCTGTTAAATATCAAGAGTGGGGATGCCAGCCTTGCATAAGGTCAGCGCTTAAATTGGTTAGCTGTCTCCTACACATAAATAGCAAAGAGGCAAAGATGACATTTTTAACTAAATGGTCTTGTGAAATTGATGCCTGAGTCCTCTGGAAACAAATCCATAAACACACCCACACACACCCACACACACCCACACAACATCTCTCGATCTCTCTCCTCCTGTCTGTCTCACTATCTGTCCTCTCTTATGTGCCTGCATGCCCACAGGCACACACACACACCAAGTCATTTGTCAGGAAAAAATTTTTTTCTTCAAGTAATACTACACACAAATATTTGGGGAAAATAAACATGGGGAAGATAGCCGGGAGTCTGTTTTAGTGTAGCAAAAAATTCCTATATTACTCGGGTCTTCTTAAATAAGATACTTGGGTGAGAAACAAAGATCATGCTGGAAAAAGTATAATTTTCACCAACCTTCTCCAAGCAAGGGACAAAACAACCACTGTGGGATTCCAGATCCATCAGCAGCCTCTCTTAGAGTTCACTCATCGTGAAACCCTGGATTTAACTAGCGCTGGGTCTCTCCCACTTCAAAGACGGCAGGAAAACCCACCTCTTCAACAAAAGTCTCCTTTGAGCCAAGTGCAGTGTTTTTCTTCTCACTGATCATCTTGGAGGTTAATTCCAGGAGTTCACTATACAGTGATCTTGAACAACAGACTCTCCACACCTAAACGCTTATTGGTTGGCCTTCTCTCATTTCAAATAAATACAATTATTGTGATTCAAGTTATGGTTTTTTTTACAAAAAATTTTTTTAAAGATTTTATTTACTTGACAGACAGAGATCACAAGTAGGCAGAGAGGCAGGCAGAGAGAGAGGAGAGGAAGCAGGGTCCCCACTGAGCAGAGAGCCCGATGCAGGGCGCGATCCCAGGAGCCTGGGATCATGACCTGAGCCAAAGGCAGAGGCCTTAACCCACTGAGTCACCCAGCCGCCCCTTTACAATTTTTTTTTTTTTTTACAAAACTGTATTTTTATAGTTTTATTTACAAAAACTTTTTTTTTTTACAGAAAAAAACTATATTTCAGGAGATGTAACCATTTAATTTGGTTCATATTGGGTCTAAAAGAGTACCTTTTTGCAATAGAAAAGGAAAAAGTAATATTTATAAGTGATTGCTGGGTTTCAAAGACTTCTGATCTGTCTGCATGGCATACATCTTAAGAATCTGTAGTCTGTGTTTTCTAAATATAGCTCCATAAAATATTTATAATCACTTTTCAAATTCTCTTGGAGATGTCTTGGTGTCAGGAATATAATATTTGTCTATTAATTCTTAGTTTTCTCCTGGTTCATTTCCCCTTGTGTATTCTCAGGAAACTTGAATTAAACCCTTTATTTTTTGCATTTACACATAATACAGGTGACTGATAATTCATCATATAATAAGCACTGTACTAATCTTCACCACATGAAATAGATCCTACATTTTACACTATTGTACAGATGTAGAAACTAGAATGTAGAGTGGGTAGATTGCCCAAGGCCCCACTGCAGGAAAGCTGAAAAGCCAGAATTCTCACTCAGCTCCCTGTTCTCTTAATAGTAACTTATTCTACTCACCTGCCAACAAACTCTTCCTTGTCTATGATCTCCTCTCTGACCATTTGAACTCAAAATCCTTTGCTGCATCCCAAGACATAGATTGTATCATTTACTAGAAACGTATCATGTCCCATATAACATTGTCAGGCTTTCAAGTGGACTAAGGACAAATCCTAAATCTTGTATCATCAAGAATCTAAACCTAATGACATTCTTATGACTAAATCCTTAATAGTTGCTTTGTTTTATAGGGTTTAGAAGGATCAAAACAGCTGTATATAAAGAGGTTTAAAAATATAATGCTGAATAATAGAGTCATAACTTTTAATATCATTCCTTCATCTTTTGTGCTTGTATATATACAGAGTATTTATTGTCACATGGAGTTTGAGGAAAATTGAAAGGGTTTATTAATTTTCATCTGTTAATGATTTTACAAATCTATCAAAAGTAAGTACAGATCATAGGCAAATAGCAAGGTTCCCTAAGCCCCAGTCAGCACAGATTGCTGAAATAATGCAGATTCCTTTGCCTTGATATGTAGAATAAAAAACAGAAATAATTAAGAAAGTAATTTTTTTTTTTTTTTTTAACTTTGGAAGTGAAGGTCCTCTGTTTCTGTGAAGGACCTTCATTTGATGTTAAGAATAGGGACTCCAGGCCAAGATGGGTTTTCCCCTGGCACTAATCATATTATCCTCAAAATTTCCAATTCTAACCACTAGATGTCAGGCAGAGACCACAAAGTAGAATATCTAGGCCCTTTTTCATATCACTCAGTACCAGTTTTGTAAGCTTCGATATTTAAGGTGGTTTGGGAGAATTCTAAGCACCAGACATTAAGAGATGCAGTTTTATTTCACAGGACGCACAAACCGACTTTGTTTCAAAAACATATATGATAAAAAGTGCTACCTAATCCATTCCAAAGCCTTATTTCAGGACTTGAATGCAAGAGGTTCAAGAGAAAGATTCTACAGTCTCTCTAGAGCAAGTAGTCATGGGAAACCTGGAATTCAAACAGCTGGAAAGACAAAGTTATATAATAGGAAGAAAAATCCAAGGATTTGGACTCAAAAAGCTTTTGTATTAGATACTAGTTTGGCTATGTGCTAATTGAGTAGATCTGGCATAATGCTTATCTTCTGAGAATATCTGTTTTCTGGTCCATACAATGAAAATAATACCTAGCAGTGTTTGGGAGGATTCAATTAAATACTGTATATCTATCACTTGGAAGAGTTGTCAGCATAATGTGATAAATAAATTTCACCATTATTTTAATTTAGTGTCATCTTCAAAATGAAAACATGATGTAAAAATATCATAATAGAATTATAAAGCCTGTATAAGAAATTTACACTTTAGAAGAGGAGAGGCAAGGATGGTTCACATATTAAAGTCATCAGTGAATTTAATCTTAGAGGAAGATAAGAGTTCCTTGGGAAGAGGAGATTTATTCCATGGGAATGGTATAGGCTTTCCTTGAGAAAGAGAAGCAAACAAGGTTCTTTTGAAAAATGGCGAGTTTTTGTTTGTTTATTTGTTTGCTTCTTCAGTGTTCCAAGATTCATTGTTTATGCACCACACCCAGTGTGCTCCATGCAATACGTGCCCTACTTAATACCCATCACCTGGCTAACCTAACCCCCCAACCCGCCTCCCTTCCAAGACCCTCAGTTTTTTTTCTCAGAGTCCATAGTCTCTCATGCTTCATCTCCCCCTCTGATTTACCCCGACTCACTTTTCCTTTCCTTCTCCTAATGTCCTCCATTTTACTCCTTATGCTCCACAAGTAAATGTAACCATATGATAACTGACTTTCTTTGCTTGACTTATTTCACTCAACATAATCTCTTCCAGTCCTGTCCATTTTGATCCAAAAGCGATAATGAGCTTTACGAACTGTATTAAGATTGAAAGCTTCTGCACAGCAAAAGAAACAGTCAACAAAACAAAGAGGCGACCCTCAGAATGGGAAAAGATATTCACAAATGACACTATAGACAAAGGGCTGATATCCAAGATCTATAAAGAACTCCTCAAACTCAGCACACAAAAAACAATTTCACATAAAAAAATGGGCAGAAGACATGAACAGACACTTCTCCAATGAAGACATACAAATGGCTAACAGACACATGAAAAAATATTCATCATCATTAGCCATCAGGTAGATTCAAATCAAAACCACATTGAGATACCACCTTAAACCAGTCAGAATGGCCAAAATTATCAGGACAGGAGATAACAAGTGTTGGAGAGGATGTGGAGAAAGGGGAACCCTCTTACACTGTTGGTGGGAATGCAAGTTGGTGCAGCCACTTTTGAAAACACTGTGGAGATTCCTTAAAAACATTAAAAATAGAGCTATCCTATGACCCTACAATTGCACTATTGGACATTTGCCCCAAAAATATAGATGTAGTGAAAAGAAGGGCCATCTGTACCCCAGTGTTCATAGCAGCAGTGGCCACAGTCTCCAAACTGTGAAAAGAGCCAATATGCCCTTCAACAGACAAATGGATAAAGAAGATATGGTCCATAAGTAGAATGGAATATTATGCAAAATTTGTTATGCCTGAAATGGGAGTTGATGGTGGGTGAGTAGTAATTATGAGAATAGGTGATTATGAGAATAGAGTGATTATGAGAATAGGATTTTTTCATTAGGATGAAAATTACAAAGGTTCATACAAGCCATTTTGAGGAATTTGGACTTTTTTTTAGTATTAATGTGGTTTTAAAAAAACTTTAGGTTAGATGAGTTGCAGAGTTAGATGCATGTTTAATAAAGATGTCCCTGTTGTCAGTGTATAAGTTATGTTGGTGGGGTCTAAATTTAATTGGTTATAACAGTGGATTGGTGTCTAAAGTAAGACAATGTCAATGTGATAAAGAGATGGAGTAGATTCAAAAGAATCACACAGATCAAAGGTTCTAGGAAACAAAGAAAGTAATTTGAAATAGAATTCAGTGGTTTTCCTTGAGGAGTAAGAGAAATATGAACTTATATGGTGAAAAAAGGGAGACTCTACCAGTTTAAGGGTGAACAGGATTTGATGTCTTAATCTGTTAGGTTATTGTCATTATATATCTGGATCTCAGAGAAGAGTTATTGACTTGGGAGTTAGCAACTTATAAATGAGACTGAAGCCACGGAAGGATTAGGTTGTTTAAAAAAGCATTTGATTGAAAATAACATCTGGCTTTAGGCACAGGAACATTTTAGAAATTGGTAAGTGGAAGAAGGGAAAGAGTCTGCAAAGAAAACTGAGTGAGTATATAAGCAAAAAAAAATAATTTCAAGATCATTTTTTGATTATTTAGAATTGGATAAGCCTGTATTAGTGGAAAGAGAGAGTAAGGAAGATGGAAAAAAGGGGAAATTGACCATAACATTACTCAGGGAGGTCAAAAGAGAGGGGATCCAGCCCAGACAGGTCTGATGGGCAAGATAAAGGAGAAATTGACCATAACATTACTCAGGGAGGTCAAAGGAGACGAGATCCAGCCCAAACAGGGTTGATGGGCAAGATAAAGGGTATCTCCTAACATATGATTAAAAATATGGACAATAATAAACCAAAATAAGTATAAGAAGGCCAATAAAGTTTGTGGAAGAAAAAAATCCCACCTACCACCCCCCAAAACAGTTTTGAGTTTTTATAAAATAGAAAATTAAAAAAAAAAAAAGAAATCATAGTCTTTATAACTGAGAACTACACCAGACATAAAAATCTCTCTGTAGCACATAATATATATAAGACATATGTATGTAAAACATATATACATATATAAATATATATAAATTTATATATATATATGACTTAAAAAAATATAATAAAGGGTTTTTCCTGTTCATACATTCCTTACTTACATCAATAAATCCTGCAGTTAAGTTTTAAGAGAGGGGACAGTTTTTCTTAATTATAACACTCTGACAATATAGTTTATTCTAAAAAACTTGGTTTACTTTTTCTATGAAAAAATATTTAAAGTAATTTTTATGTTAAAATAATTTTGAATTTCCATTCTTAAAAATGATATTGAGATTACTGTTGTAGAGAATTAAATTGAAATGCTAAATATGGCAAAATAACACATTCTTCTAATTAGTGCATTAAAACATGAAACATTAAGGTGCTTTACATTTTAATGCATTTAATATGAAGCTTTTGCTATCTGTGACATACCATGTAGGGTAGGGTAAGGAATTATTTAAGAATGAAAGAGAAAAGTATGAAGAAAATTAGTATTTTAGAAGTAAAGAGGAATTTTAGGGTAAGCAAATTACTTTTTAAGCCTTCAAACTTAGTTTTCTAGACTCTTTCCAGATCATAAACACATTTGATGGCTTTTATAACTCATTGGAGTAAATGAGCTATTTGATAGTATTGTTTACAATGCCCATATTGACCACATATTTCTTAGCAATTTTTATCCTTCCAAAGGTATATGTTTGCACATTAAATTCCTGTTAATAAAGATTCTTGTGACCACTTCTTAAACAGAGGAAAGGGAGGCAGAGAAAACTGATTTTATTTCTACTCAGAGCTTGATTTCAAATATGCACACCCCAACTACGTAATCCTGTACACAAGGATCTCATTGTTTATTTTCATAGTTGCTGCTTTATTTAAAATTTTCTCTCTAAAGTTTATATTTGGCAAGGCCAATAATAAAAATAAGCTGGTTTATATTTTTCTTATTCCAAGGTGTGCATGTGTATATATGTGTGTATGTTTTAATTTCTTGTGGCTTATCCAGATGAAGGTATCAGTCTTAGACACATGGCAACCCATGTGGGAGTGTTTATATGCAGTGGGGTGGGGAAGATCAACTATGTCCAAATTCTAATTTAGAGTACTTTCACCTTGGTAATGTGAAAACTGTATGACTCTTTTCAACTTCTCTGCTCTCTCCTTTTCTCCTACACTCTTGCTCAGAAAAGCATTTAAGTTCAACTCAGGTGCATTTATTAATAAAATTCCTTCACTTTCAAATTTTTCAAAGTCATTGGAAGCAGAGCCCATGTCCTTATAAATTTCCACAATAAAACCTTTACTTTTATAAGCTGTGTGTATGTTGATGTTATTGTCAGGAAGAGAGAGAGAGTGAGAGAGAATGAGCTTTTGGTAACTATGGCAACAGAAATGTTTCAAAAGAAATATGAACTCTTTTTCCTTGAAGAAATGAGATATTTTCCTTGACTGGTACTTAGGGATCCAAGTCTAGAGAAGGAACAGAATTTTTTTTTAAAGATTCGCTATTTTAGTCTTTTTTTTTTTTTAAATGGTTCCCCAGTCACATCTGACAAAATAAAAGATTTAATTTGCAGATGCAAAAATAAAATGCTGTTAAAATTTGCCAGCATCTAGTCCACATGAGCCAAACAATCATTGATTATTTCTATTTATCTAATATTTAAGCAATGGTAATGCCGAAAAATAGAATTTCTTTTTTTTCTTATTTTTTCCTCTAAAAGATACATGAAAAGTGAATATTCCTATTATAGAGATTTGCTGCAGAAAGTCACTTCAAATGTAAATTATTCCATAATGATTCAGCTTAATTTCTAAGCCAATAGTTTTAAATAAACTATTTTTACTACAAAGATTCTGAGATATTCTATGACTAGGAATTTTCTAAATCAGACTTATTTTTGTTAGTTATAATTTATGGTTGAGTGTGCGTTATTCACATATGAAGTCTTTGAAAATGATGATAGTAAGTGTGGTCTCCTTTCAGATCCTTTAAGAGGAGATCTCATTGTGGGCTCAGGGAGGGAGGTGAATACACTTGAAGTTTGTGACATCAGGATAATGCCAGTTGCAAGGGAGAACTTAAATAGGACAAAAGAAGAAAACTGAAATAAAAAGGACTTAGAGACAGGACAAAAATATTCCACCAATATAAAATAAGGCATCAAATCTTAGTATGTGTCTGTGTGAATAAAATCCAGAGATAATGAACACATCCAAGTACAGTCTGGCATCAGTAAATACAGAGGTGAGTTGAGGAAAGTAGATGCTGATGCCAATAACTGGATGGGATTCCTAAGACGTTTTTAAAGGTCTGGTATTTTGAACATCTAGCAGAATGTATAAAACATTAAATTCATGAGAATGTTTCATTCACATAAAACATCTATTTTCTATTCATTGTAGATAAACTAAATTTTAATGTATGTAAGTGTAAATCATTGAACACACACAGGTACATACACAGAGATGAACCGCCTTCTAGGTATGGCTTCTGCTTGCAAGAAAGTAAGAACCAAAGTTTATCTTCATGACTCTTCTCCAACTGAATTAAAGCTGATGAAACTCAATGCTATTTGCTATCATGATAGCTTTCTCATACTATTCTGTTATGAAAAAAAAAAACCAAAACAACGAATATAAAGGTAGTGTATTATTCTCTCCAATAGGTTGAAGACTGAGTCTTTTCTCCTTTTTTTTAAGGATTTTATTTATTTATTTCATAGAGAGAGCATGCGTGCACAAGCAGGGTGGGGAGGCAGAGAGAGAGGGAGAAGCAGACTTCCCACTAGCAGAGAGCCCACACCGTTCTTGATCCCAGGACCCTGAGATCATGACCTGAGCCAAAGGCAGATGCTTAACTAACTGAGCCACCCAGGCACCCCAAGACTGTGTCTTAATGTGTATGTTATCTTCCTCTCATCTTTGTAAGATAGTTTACTTTTCTCTCATCAGCGGAGGATGGATAGATGAGCAGATAGATGGCTAGATAGATCAAAGACAAATAGACAGGACACTGATATTGCAATAGAAACTCTTGAACAAGGTTGGGCTGGTCCACATAGTGTTTTACTTGGAAATGGTTAAATGCCAATGTTTTTTTTTTTTTCCTTTTCAAAAGAGAGCAAAGCCATCATAAACACACACGTTTCATATATATATATATAGTGTGTATATATAGATAATATATATTTATATATTTACATATATATATACTGATAGAATTGTTTACACTATTAATAACTGTTTCTTTTTTCCCCTTTCCTGTTCTCTTTCTGTTTTCTAATCAAGTTCCTACCACTCTTTGAGTCACATCCATTTTCTAAATCTTTGCCTTAAGTATTGCTTCTTCTTTCAAGAAGTAAAGATAAAAGTTTGTTTCATGCCTTTTCTCCAACTAAATTAAAGGTGATGGAACTCAATGCTATTTGATATCATGATAGCTTTTATATAACTCCCTGGTCTCAGTTAGAAAATAATAAACAATGAAATACAAAAGTGGTATATCATTCCCTCCATTAAGTATAAGATTATGTTATAATGTATATCTTATTTTCTTTCAAGTTTTATTTATAAGGTGATGAGCAAAATCATATGGCATTGTCTTTTTCAGTCTGACTTATTTTGCTTAGCATAATCCCCTCTAGGTTCATCCATGTTGTCTCAAGTGGTACAATTTCATCCTTTTTATAGATCTGTAATGTTCCAATGTACAAATCTGTAGCATATCTTCCTTATCCATTAGTCTATCAAGGTACACTTAGGTTGCTTCCACATCTTGACTATTGTAAATAATGCTGCAATAAACATAGTGGTGTATATATTTTTTCAAATTGTGTTTTCATTTTCTTTGGGTAAATACCCAATAATAGAATTATTGGGTCATATCATATTTTTATTTTTAATTTGGAAAATTAATTGGAGGAACCTCCATAGTGTTTTCCACAGTGGCTGCACAAATTTACATTCCCACCAATAGAGTATGAAGTTTCCTTTTTTCCCACATCTTGTCAACACTTGTTATTTCTTTCCTTTTTGACTTTAGCCATTCTAAGAGGTGTATGGTGATATCTCATTGTGGTTTTGATTTGCATTTCATTAATGATTCATGGTGTTTTCATGTGTCTGTTGCCATCTGTATGTCTTCTTTGGGAAAATGTCTATTCAGGTCCTCTGCCAAGTTTTTAACTTGATTGTTTGGTGTGAGGAGTTTTAGTGTTGAGTTTTTGTTGTTGTTGTTGTTTTTAATACCAAAAATATCAGAACAGTTCTCATTGTCCTGTAGCCTATTTTACACTTTGATTCATCATTATGCCTGTCTTAGAAATAAAGAAACTGAGGAAAAATAGTTTGAATTTCTCACCACACAGTTTATAACTAGCAGAACTAGAATTTTAGAATTCCAGCTGTCTGATTGAAGAGCTGTTGCTCTTCCATACTAAATTCTCACTGACACTGGAGGAAGTTTGTCTTATATATTTAATTGTAGATATGTAATTAGTGGTAAAATTAGATCAAAGTAAGCATGACTAAATTTGATAATTTGTCACTGAAAATGTAATTCAGTTCAACTACTATATCCATTTAAATCACATTTTTTAACCTTTTAATGAAATATAAAAACAATAAGATATGAATTATCTTGTCCATTTGAGGGTTGCATGAATAGGAGAAATAGTTGATTGGAGTTAAGCTTGATAATCTATTCAAGAAATAAAATACAAATACTTAACACTAAGCTATTAATGTAAGTGGCCATTTGATTAACTTCAATATCTGAATAAAAATGTATTGAGAACCTGAAGATAATTGTTTTTCTTAGGTTGAATGTATAGAAGTAATGGATGCCTCCCTCAAAGCAAATGCAGTGATTCTCTTACTGTATATATATATTTCATTCAGGAAAAAGGAATAAGTTTTAAAGAAACTTTATTTTTCACCTAGTTTTAAAGTTATAGAAAAATTGTGAAGATAATACAGAGAATTTGCATTCACACTACATCCAATTTCCTCTATTATTAACCACTTTTATCACTGGGTACATTTGTTATAATAGAAGACCCTTATCAACACATTGTTATTAACTAAATTCCATAATTTATTGAGATTTCTTCATTATTTTCCATCTAATTTCCTTTTTCTTTTGACATTACATTTACTTGTCATGTCTTCTTGGGTTCACCTTGGCTATGAGGTTTCTCAGACTTTCCTTGCTTTTGATGACCTTGAAAGTTTTAAAGAATACTTAGGTATTTTTGTGGGATCCCTTTCTATTAAAATTTATTGATGTTATTCTCATGGTTTGACTGGCTATGGATTTTTGCAAGGAATACATAAAAGTTAAAGTGTCATTTTCATTGCATTACATCAAGAGGAAGACCATCAACATGACTTTTCACTATAGATATTGACCCTGAGCACCTGGCTGAGGTCATGTTTTTCAGGTTTCTGTACTACGAGTTATGCTATTACCTCTTCCCATACTGTTCTTTTGGGGAAGAAGTTATTAAGTGTATCCCACACTTAAGGAATGGGGAGTTATATTAGCAGGTGTTGAAGGAACATCTGTAATTCTTGAAATGGGAGATATATCTTTTCTCCACTAATTTATTTATTTAATTATTTCTTTGTATCAATATGGTCTTATGGATATTTACTTGAAATATTGCTTTCTAATTCAATACTACTTTATTTGTGGTTCAAATTTGGAGCTTTGGTAACTGGCAGCTGTTTTGTTAGCTTCTGTGAACTTTGCCATACCCTTTTCGACATGAATTTTTTGTTTTGCTTTTTTTTTTACTTTCCCTCACTACAAAATGTCCCAGCTTCACTTGTATATTTCCTACCCAAGCTACAGTTTTTTTTTTATTGGAGAATGGTATTAGAAACCAAGATCTGGTTCCTTGGGGTCTTTATTGCCACTTGATTGTACTTCTTTGCCCTCTCAGGTTGCAGAACAAAGAAATATATGTATGTATACTAACCTAGCTATACATACATATCTATTAGTATTCCTACATGTAACATTTGTATTTATAATAAGCTATTCATGAGATCATAGTGATGTCTCCAACCCCAATTCATTACTCCATGAATCAGTCCAGCCTTTTCCCTTTGTGTATCTTTAAAGTATCACTAAATAGTGAGAAAACTAGCTCCCAACCTCTACAATACATTTACTTAATTGTTCAGTTCCAATATACATATATATAACAGCAGAATTGTTTACCTGCTCCTCCTGCATAGGAAACAATTCTATCAACTAGAATTCAGTGCCTACAAGACAAACAGAATTCATTGTTTCCAAAGATCTTTAGGTTAGTATGTTTTCCTCTGCTAACCCCTTCAGTAATAATACAAACATATAACACATTTATAATGCAACTAGATTTTTTTTTCTGTCATAGTCATATTCCATCCTGGGAGCCTCAAAATTATTAAATGATTTTTTAAAAAAGTTTTTTGCATTAAAGTTGACTTTTTGCTCCATGAAGTTCTATTAATTTTGACAAATGCGTAATATCGTGTATCCACCATTACACCATCATACCATATAGTTGTGTTTTTTTTTTTTTTTTGCCCTGCTCAGCAGGGAATCTCTTTCTCCCTCTTCATTGCCTCCATCTGCCTTGTGCTCTCTCTGGCTCTTTCTCAAATAAATAAACAAAATCTTCTTTAATTTATTTATTTGAGAGAGAGAGAGAGAGAAAGAAAAAGAGAGAGAGGGAGAACATGTGTTGGGGATGAGTGGGAAGGGCAGAGGACAAGGTGAGGGAGAAGCAGGCTCCCTGCTGAGCAAAGAGCCCAATGCTGGGCTAAATCCCAGGACTCTGGGATCATGACCTGAGCTGAAGGCAGACTTGCAATGGATTGAGACACTCAGGGGCCCCAACAAACCATAGAGTTTTATTGCCCTAAAACTCTCCTGTGCTTCCTTCCCCACTACCAAAACTCTTGGCAGCCACTGGATATTTTCTTTAACATTTTATATTCTTAGAGAAGTCTTAAGTTCACAGAAAAACTGAGAGAAAGCTGCAGAGATATTCCATATAACCTTATTTGCTACACATGCATGACCTCCCTCATTATCAGTATCCCCCATCAGAGTGGTACATTTGTCACAACTGATGAACATATATTGACACATTATCATCCAAAATCCATTATTTATTTTAGGGCTCACTCTTGGTATTGTACATTCTGTGGGTTTGGACAAATATATAATGACATGTATCTACCAATAGGGTATAATACAGAATATTTTTTACCACCCTAAATATCTTCTGTGATCCTCCTATTCATTCCTCTCCCTCCTAACCCCTGGCAATCACTGATATTTTTGCTGTCTCCATAGTGTTCCTCTTTCTAAGATGTTATGTAGTTGGAATCACACAGTATGTTTGCCAGCCTTTTCAGATTGGCTTCTTTAATTTAGGAATATATATTTAAGAGCTCTCCGTATCTTTTCATGACTTGATAGCTCCTTTCTTTTTAGCGTTGAATACTACTCTATTGTCCGGCTATACTACAGTTATTTACCCATTCTCATACTGTAGGACCTCTTGGTTGCTTCTAAGTTTTGGCAGTTATTAATAAAACCTCTATAAATATCTGTGTGCAATGCAAATTTTTGTGTAGACATGTTTTTAACTTATTTGAGCAATTACCCAGGAAGATAAGTGCTGGTAAGTGTATGTTTAATTTTGTTAGAAACTGACAAAGCATCTTCCAAAGTGGCTATACTAGGCCCAGCAGCAGTGAACAAAAGCTCCTATTGTTTTGTATCTTCTCCAGCACTTGGTATCATTAGTGTTCTGTACTTTGGCTACTCCAGTAGGTGTATAACACCACCAATCTTTTTGGGAGTCTATAGTTTTGGGGTTTTTTGGAATATAATATAATTGGAATCATACAATATATAGTCTTTTCAGACTGGCTTCTTTCACTTAACAATATTCCTTTGAATTCCCTCCATTTTTTCAAGGCATGGTGGCTCCTTTCTTTTTTATTGTTGAAATCTTATTGCACTGTGTAGACGTGCCACAGATTATCCTTTTACCTACTGGAGGCATTTTAGTTGTTTCTATTAGAGTCCACTAAAGACACTTTTTACTTGTGGTATACTTTTTTATTTTTAATTTTTCTATTTTCCTTTAATCCCTTCTTATAGTTTCCAGCATTCTGCTTACATTGCCCATGTTTTCTGCAGGTTGTTTACTTTGTCCATTAACTCTTCACATATTAATCATAGTTACTTAAAATCTCCTATATAATAATTCCAAAATCTGTATAATATTTGATTCTTGTCCTGATTCTTGTTTTGTCTCCTCAGACTGGAATTCTTCTTGCCTTTACAATTTCTTGTATTTTTTTAAAGCCAGGGTGATGTACCACATAACAGGAAGTTAGTGTGAAGTTTTATCTGATTAAGATTTAGTCTTCATTTAATGCTTTCTTTAGCTATAGGTACAAAGGTCTCCAGTTCCTCTTGTGACTTTATCTTGTATCTCTTGTTTCTGGAAGTTGCTACTAAGGAACCCTCCTCCTGCAGAGTCTGTGTCTTCCAGTTCTTTCAACTATAATTTGCTGTAATTTTACTGGAGACTTATTTTTCTGGGTGTCAGTTATAGGAGAGAGGAAACTCTTCATAATCTTATGATGCATCTTAGTCGTCCTAGTGAGCCAAGTCTATGTTCCTGGTCTCTGACATTTATTACAGATTCATATTTGTTTCTCCTTTTTTGGTGAGACAGGATGAGTAAATGGGGGGTGGAGATGGACAAATGTCATTTTCCTAGATGGAAAAAATCTTTGGGTAGAGTCTTTTTTTCTGGAGAGTAGGCTTTTTCTATGGTAAATGTTCTGGGCACTTTTCAAAATGGTTACTTTTACCCTTCTTTAAAGCTACCAAGGAACTTTTCTTGACTCTTCAATGTGAGAACAGAGTGGAGTTCCTGGACATAAATCCCATGAAACCCATCTCTTTAAGACTGTGGCTCTCAGTAGTTTCTCACTCATCCAGGACCCAAACTTCAGCCATTCATCAAAATGATTATTTAGATGTTCCTACTAGTTTATGTCTTCTGCTACTTCTGCTCCAAGTAAGCAAATGTCTGCTGTTGATTCTCTGCATTTGTCTGTCTCCTCAAATGTCAGGGTGAGTTTTTCTTGTGACCTCAATTTTCTGATGGGTCCTAGAAAAGTCATTTATTTTTGGCTTGTTTAGCTTTTTTTATTGTTATAATGGTGGAAGTGAGAAAAATTAAATGTCTCAGAATACACACCATACTAGCATTGATAGAATTTATTGGGCATAAATATAGCAAACAATTAGTGTATAGCCTGTATACACTACACTGTAGTGATTTAAGTGATTTGAAAATGAACTTTACAAGGAGACTTTTCATTGTTTATATTTTTCTCTATTACACGGTGAATAATTCTGGGGCAGACTTTTGACCTAGCTTCATTTGTCAGGCAGTTCTATGCTGTTAGGAGTTTTTGGGTTTTTTAATGCATATTTAAGTATATATTTTGATAAATATTCCTGAGGCAGTGGAGATAAAGAACTTAGTAGTGGGAAAAAAAACTCTTATAAGGAAGTTAATAATTAAACTTATTTCTATGTGTGTTGTTATAGCATTGATATTTCTTCATGCTATCTATGGTCCAGAGATTAAATTTCTCAAGCCAAGACACTGATTCTTCAGTTGAGACTTTTCCCTATGTCACAGGCTTGTAGGCAACTAGAATGTGGCTAGAATATCCACTGTCGCTCCTCAAATGAAGTCTTAAGGACAAGTCTAACAGGTCTCACGTTAGTAGGGCAAGTGAAATGCCTTATAAAAGACCACATTAAACATGAGACAAACATGGAAAGTATGCAAAAACACTAGAGCAGAAATAAAGACAGGCATAAAACAGAAAGGATGGAAGAATTCATTTTAGAAGAAAATATAACTCAAAGAGAAAAACAGAAGAAAATTTCTCACATATATTTCATGTTAAAGACAATGTAATTGTCTTTAGGACAATTAGGGAACTCTTAAACTATGAGATGATTAAGTGTGAATGAGCTGAAAGGAGAGAATGTAGAGTTAAATGAGTAGAGGACCAAAGTGACACCATTACACAGATGACTAAATAGAAACCATAGGAACAGTTTAGATAGTGGGGAAAATAAAATTAGTAATAGAAGAAATCTATGAAATAGTATCAGTGAAATAATGGGGTAGAAGCAAAGAAATCAAACACATTGAAGTTCATGTCATATAGGAAATATTGATTTAAAATAAAGGTAAAGTTTACACTGAAGTGAAAAACCAACAAATGGAACTAAAACATAATTATATAATAGTAGAAAATATTTCTGAAATTAAAAATAGCACCCACAAATGAAAAGCATACTGGTTTCAAGAAATTCATTAGAGGTACCGATTTCATGACATTCTGGTAAAGTGATCGAATTTCAAGGATAAAGAAGGAATTCATTAGGTATTCAAGAAATTACAAAGGGAATAAATCTGGTTGACCTCAAAATACCTTCATGGAAAAATTAAGTACCAGAAGATAATAGGACAATGTTTACAAAATATTAAGGGAAAAACGTGTCTTAATAATATTATAACCAGGCAAGTTATTATCCAAGTACAAAATGACAATACTGGCATACCTGATTGTGAAAAAACTTAGAGAATATGTTAGTCCTGATGCCATCTTAGAATTAAACTATGTAAGAGATCATTATAAAGAACTGAACAGTGAACCTTGAATCCATGTATACAAAAAAAGAATAAATATGTACATTACACATAAATAATGTATATTTATTTATGTATAAAATATAGATAAATCTTTTTTAGAGGGTAAATGGATCAATCCATCAATAAAAAGTAATATATTAAAAAGAATAAAACTTACTTTTAGATTAATATTCCCTACAGTCTTCGAGTTTCCCTAATACATAGTATAGAACATAGGGGAGTTAAAAAATTCTGTTAGGAATTTAAAATTTTTGTGAAAAATATAGTAATTCTTTATAATCTGAAGGAAGGAAAATTTAGCAATAGAAAGTACCTAATTTTATGAAATATAGAACATCAGTGGTATTCATTAGCATACTTGTGTTTTAGGAAAAATCTGGTATAACGATTCTAAGGTTCTTAGATGGTTTAGAAAAAGAACAGTAGCAAAGCCCTTAAGAATACTTAAAACTGTGTGGTTAGCATCTTACCCACAGGGTTATACATTAATTCAGTTGTTATTTATTTGGAGCACAAAGATGCAAGGTCCTCTGCTAAACCTTTTGACATTTTCTGTTTTCCAAAACCTGAAATTCATGTTGTACTATAAGACTTTCACCTATAGGGTTTCAAGCCACGGTGTCCTATTCAGTTCTTTAAAGTTCTCACAGGTATCATGTACTGTGAAATTCCCATGAAGCCTAAATACTTTTTTGGTGTAGTGATTTGGCCAAATAGCAAAAAAAGGTGGAATGTGGGTTGTACTTGGATGCATTGTTGGGTTTGGAGAGGCAGAGGTGAGGGTGAAAGTATTATAAATTTGGAAAACAGTATAGTAAAGGCACAATGGAAAATAAAAGTAAGTTAGTTAAAGTGCTACAGCAAGGAGTTCATGAAAGAAGAAGTAGAATGTAATAGTGGAAAAGTGGGTTGAATTGCATCCAATTTTCAAGGGTCTTCAATGCCTATACATAGTTTGGATTTTTTAGTACTGGAGCATAGTCACTGCAGATTTTAAGTGTGTATAAAGACTCAAAGGAAGATAATGGTTTTGTGAAGATTTATCTACTAGCACTGGGTGAAGTTCATAAATAAATGTCTTTATTATTTAATTCAAAGTCCAGATATAACCATGCCCATGAAGAGAGAGTTGTTTTCCACCATTCACTGGGTTTCCTAAAAAGAAACACTCTTAAATTTTCATTTTCTTTATGAGGCACAATAGTGTTTAAATTTAATCATCATACTATTGAGTACTTTTCTGATCTTTTCCATTCCTTTTATAACTCAAAAGTTCTTTTCCATCTTTAGATTAGTTGAGTATTCATTTACACATGTTCTATGTTCCTGATAATATCTAGTTGTGCTTAGTACACTAATCTATCAAGAATATATTTTGTTAAATGTTTTTATTTTTACTTTATTTTTAAAAAAAATTGTTAAATGTCTTTATTTTTTATTTTTCTTTATTATTTACTTTTTAAAGATTTTATTTATTTATTTTATTTTTAAAGATTTTATTTTTAAAGATTTTAAAATAAAATTTATTTTATTTTATCTTTATTTTTAAAGATTTTATTTATTTATTTATTTATTTATTTGACAGAGAGAGAGATAGAAAGCAAGAAAGGTAACACAAGCAGGAGTAGGAGAAGAAGATCCCAGGACCCTGGGATCATGACCTGAGCTGAAGGCAGATACTTAAGGACTGAGCCACCCAGATTTCCATTAAGTGTTTTTAAACAAGGATATATTTATGTAGCTTTTGTAACATACTTACTGAAAATGCCTATTTTTCCACATATACTTGTGATTTATCTTTATTATTATTATTTTTAGAAAGAGGTAAGTTCTAAGTATTTATTATCCTTGTTTTAAATATCATTTAATTATATATTTGCATAACTTGGTTTTTAATAATGACTGTGTTTCTCAACTGGCTTGAAATAAAATTCCATCAATTTTTTAATAGTTGGCTCTACTGAGACTTTACAAGTCAGTTCCAACATACACTGCCCCTAAGCTAGTAGGAGCTTTAGGATTATGTGTTCACTTTATGACACTGGTCAAAGAGAGAACTGGAGGTGATGCTGGGTTTTTTACTGCCTTTTTTTTTTTTTTTTTTTTTGGAACATTTGGGAAGAAGCAGGGAAGGAATCTTTGGGCTGACTGCTAACTAGGTTCACTTAAATTTAGGTATGCCCTGGTCTTCTCTCTTCCTTATCTGCAAGGAGTCTTAGAAGTTGAGGGATTGACTCAAAGGAACAGAAAGGGAAAAAAAAGAAGGAGGAAAGGTTGCAGTGCAAAAGGAACAGAGCCAAAGGTCTGGACAGGACAAGAAGGAGCTGAGGTTGAAAGCCTCTGCCTCTCTGGCCCTCTGTTCTCATCCTTTGACTGGAGAAAACAGAGTGGGTTGACGAACAGATGCTCTTCATTGATCTAACCAGCTGAAGTGGTAGTCGGCTGGGGCAGAGCTCCCTTATCTGTCCCGGATCCCCTCTTCCCTCTCCTGGGTGTTCGTGACTCACCTCCAGGGGAGAAGGGCATCCTGAGTGGGGCTGGCAAGGAGAGCCAGGACAGAAAAATAGTGTTAGAATCAAAAGGTATCAGGGTGACATAGAAAACACAGGGTTACCAGATCACCCAAATAAAATGTTCATTAGGACAAAAGAGAGGATGTTTCACCATATGGGCCCCTCTGCCCTTGCCAGGAATGGGAAGGGGCATGAAGCTTCTGTTAAATGTTTCCTATTGTGGCCTTTGTGCCCCCATCATCTCCTAGAAGTTGTCCTTAGTTTCCTTCACACTCCACTCCTGGTAGAATTTTTCTGTTTCAATTCTTTAATTTTTTTCTTCTACTGTTTTCTGTTTCTCTATCAGGTGATTTTGAGTTACCTCCTTGGACTGAAGAATAAACATTCATCCTACATCTTCATACTTGTTAGTCTTATCCACCAAAGTCATAATCTCTGTATCTGTAAGATGTGCATGTTGTTTTGTTCTGTTTAGCTGTTCTACCTGCAGGTCTTCAATCTTTACCTTCTGTTGAATGTCAATAACTTTGTCTTGAAGCTTTGTGAAGGCCTCCTTCAGCTTCATATCCATGGGAGCCACCATCTTGGCTCACTCTGTGTACTTGCACAGTGGGAGAAAGCCAGAAAGGACCATTTTTATTATTTATTATAAATTTTATATGGGAAGATCTCTTTCCAATACTTACTTTTTTCCCAACTATCTCATTGATGCTTTTGTGTTGTATCTTCTCTCTACCTACCCACCATGCCCTGGACTATAATTACCAGTTTCCTTGTTTGTATGCTTAAATACCTTTCTACTCATAGTGAGATTCCTGAACCAGTAGTATCAGCATCTCCTGTGGACTTATTAGAAAAATTGACTCTTAAATTCCATTCTGACCAACTCAATTAAAATCTACATTTTATAAAATTTCCCCTATAATTTGAATGAATATTAAAATTTGAGAAGAGCTGCCTTACTAGATTACAACTCTTTGAGAGAAGAAATTAAGTATCTTCTTCATCATACTTATCTTCATCCCTTCGGGCAATGACTGGTATATAGTATTTGCTCAGTAAGTATTGAGTGAATAAATTAACTAGGTATTTTAATAATATATATAATAAGGTATCTGTGCATTATTACTTAGAAACATAAAATTCTAATGAAGTAGGGAAAATTTTGAGAAGCTATGTGAGTATATGTGAATACTTATATTAAAAAAAGGAGGTACAGATTTTGACTTGTTCTTATTTTTGGAAAATTTTGTGCAAAATAATTCTTGGGCATGTATATTTACCATAGCACCAAATTCAACCTGATTACAAATAAAACTTGTGAATAAGACTTTTATTTTGTACAAGACATGGAGATTTATGGAAACCTAACATCAGGAACCTATACTTGAGCCATCTACCTCTCTGAAGAGGCCTTTTTCTCTATATTCTCATGGTCATTTTCTTATTTCTTTTGTGCCACTTATAGATTAATGTCTATCTTTCTGTCTGTTATAATGTTTTCTCTTCAAGGATTTGAAACAAGTAATTTTGAAACTTCAGCTTGATAATATACATGTCTTTTTTCCTCTCTCTTTCTTGCTTTCTGCCTCTCCATTTCTTTCTTCCTCTCTCTCTTTTTCTTTCTTTCTTTCTTTCTTTCTTTCTTTCTTTCCCCATTTTAGAGAGAGAGAGAGAAAGCTGGAGTTGGCGGGGGGCAGTGGCAGAGGGAAAGGGAGAGAGGGGAGACAGAAAATCTTAAGCAGGCTCCACATTCAATGGGAAGCCCTGAGATGATGACCTGATCTGAAATCAAGAGTTGGACACTTAACCAATGGAACCACCCAGATCCCCCTCTTACTAGAAAAAGAAAACTATTCATTTCATAAATATCTTAAGGGTACTTATAAATATTTCATTTTCCCAGTTGGTAGTAGTTATACTATTATAAGACACAGTTTGACTACTCAATTTCTCATTGTAAACAAAACATCAAATCTCACCACATTTATTTTATTGTTATGATCATTGCAACAGTCATAAAAACTAAGAAACACAAAAATATGTACACAGAAGTTCAACAATTACAAAGACTTTACACATATTTTGTCACTGGATCCCCAAAACAAATCTTTCAGTTCAGATATCATTTTTTAAATTATTTCAATGATATGTAAATGTAGAGATTGGGGTAGTTAAATTACTAATAAGTTGAGTTGAGAAGAAATTTTGAATTTCTGACTCTAAAATTCAGAATATTTCATTGCATAATGTGATACATCATATGGTGCCTAAACTAGAAGGTTAAAAGATTCCTTCACAGAAGGAGTTCTGGAAACAACAAAAGAGAAAAGAAACAATGCCTGGTTTCTCTGAAGATTTTATTATGTGTTACAAAATAATTACAATAAATATATTTTAAGATAAATTGCCAACTTATTAATAAATCATCTGCTGAATCATTAGTTTTCTTATATGAGCTCATGTATTAAGAACATTGTGTGTAAGATTTAATTTTAGCTTTATTTAAATAATTGATAGAAATATTAACTCTCTTCATATTTAGATATGTGCTTATGAAAAATTCCAGACAAGATCTTTGTTGGATTTTTAGATATGGAGCCAATGTGGCAGTAAGTCTGGGGTGGATTATAGAGTTCACCACTTCATTGAATGTATGTCAAAATTTTAAGATGTCTTCCATCTTCAGAACAGTCTTACAAAAGAGGAATATAGTTTATTCTGCTACCAGCATAAAAGTGACCAAGCCAACCCAGGATACATTTGCCCTTTGCAAAGAATCCATTCCCCGTTTATCTATTTCAGTGTACCATCTAGCAAGTATTACCAGTGCTCAATAAAGGCATCAACTGAAAGCGTCATGGCAACATAAATTGATTCCTTATGTGGGAAAAAAAATCCTCAACCTGCTACTGGACAATTAAATATCTCAGTTTTCATGTTATTTCCTTGGAAACTGAAATACATTTAATCAAGTCCTGGTTAATTGTTCAACATGACAAAAATTTCTACTGTATAATTTTGTCATTGAATGAATAATTACTCAAACAATGAACAATAAATGGCACTGTGGTAAGATCACTATCTAAATTGAGAAATATTCAGCTTCAAATAATTGAATGCTATACAACTGAAAGTGGAACTTAATTACATTAAAGAACACAAAGTACACTTGCAAGTAGGGTGGTGCCATAATTGGTTCAGCAGCTCAGTGGTATGATCCGTGTGCTGGGTACTTTCTTTCTGCATTCTGCTGTACTCAACAAATCATCCATAATTCCAACATGGCTTCCATAATTTCCAGCATTATTGAAAAATGATCATGACTACATCCTCTGAAAGAGAAGGAGAGAATTTCCTCCTCTGAGTTTGCTTTTATTAAAGAAGAAAGCTTTTCCACATACTCAGCCCTCCTTCTGAATACATTCATATTTCTTACTTTTTAAGAGCAAATAATTTTGCTTACATGACAGTAATTTATGATCACAAAACAATGCAGTTTAGAAAATTACTAAAATATGCTAAAGAAAATATAGTTTATTCCTGGATCTCATATCTAATGTCTTAAAACACACTGTTTCAGCAAATAATTTATGAAGTGGTAAAATAAAGATAACCTCCCCCAAAAAATAAGGTGCTTGTAAGAATTAATGGTTAGTAAAAGAATGCCAACATAATTTTTCTTTCCCTGAGTGTATTTATACTCTAATTTGAATAGCACTTACATAGAAATATTAATGATGCAAGAGGCAGTTTTTAAGTAGCCAAAGTGTCCATCAATAGATGAATGGATAATGATATGATATATATATATATATGTATATATATATATATATATATGGAATATTATTTAGCCATAAAAAGAGAATGATCTCTTGCCATTTGCAATGATGTGGCTGGAACTAGAGATCATAATGCTTAGTAAAATAAATCATCCAGAGAAAGACAAATTCATAGGATTTTATCATACATGGAATTTGAGAAAGAAAATGAATGATCAAAGCAAAAAGAGAGAGAGAGAGAGAAGCAAAGAAATACTCTTAGCTATAGAGAACAAACTGACGATTACCAGAGGGGAGGTGGATGGGGAAATAGGTGAAATAGGTGGTGGGGATTAAGGAGTGCACTTGTCATGATGAGCACTGGGGGATGTATGGAATTGTTGAATTACTATATTGTGCACCTAAAACTAATGCAACATTGTATCTTAACTATACAGAAATTAAAATAAAAAAGAGGCAGTTTTTATGTAATAATTTTGAGCATAATATTAGAATTATGACTAATTTACTTTCCTCTGTGTATTAGTTTCTTATTGCTTCTATAACAAATTTCCCTGAACTTGGTGGCTTTTTTTTTTTAAAGATTTATTTATTTATTTATTTATTTTACAGATCACAAGCAGGCAGAGAGGCAGGCAAAGAGAGAGAGAGAGAGGGAAGCAGGCTCCCTGCTGAGCAGAGAGAGAGCCCAATGTGGGGCTCGATCCCAGGACCCTGAGACCATGACCCAAGCTGAAAGCAGAGGCTTTAACCCACTGAGCCACCCAGGCACCCCAACTTGGTGGCTTGAACATCAGAAATTCACTCTTTCACAGTTCTAGAAGTTAGAGGTCCCTTTGGAGGTTCTAGAGGAGAATTTGTTCTATGCATTTTCTAGCTTCTGGTGGCAACTAGCATTTCTTGGCTTGTCGTGCATCATTGTAGACTCTCCCTCCACAGTCGTGTTGCTTTCTCTTCAGTGTGATTTGTGTGATAAAAGGAGAGCAAAGTGAAGGAATAGAGCTTAGATGTAAGGAAGTGTATATAGGCTTGACTAAGATGAAGACATTGTTTTTTTTGCTCACTGATATGACTCAGGCACTTAGAAGGGGATCAAGTATTGTATAAGCATGAGATAAATATTTGTTGAACAAATGAATGAAATCTAATGTCTTGAAATAGAAGTTGGTCTTGGAGGCATATGAAAGTAGGAGAATATAGAGGGAGTGAATAATAGTAAGATTAATGGATTGTAAGTGTCAGAGACTTAAAGTATACTTAAATATTTAGATATGAGTGAGCTACTTAACATTTTTGAGGGTTTTATTTTCCTCAAAAATAAAATTACAATATACAGTTATATGGAATCACCACAAAACTTAAGAAAAATGCTTAACACAGTGCCCAGCACATAGTGAGCACTCTCTGCATATTCTCTCTCATTGTTATATAGAGGGTGGGATGCACATTATTTTCATTTTGATTCCTTGGCTTAAAAAAAAAAAAAACTTGTTTGCACCATATATGCCTGGATACTCTTATACATTATTGCCAGAATAGTACTGGTTAAATAAATAAATAGTACTGATTAAAATAAAAGACAACTTATTAAATTGAGAGGAAAAAATTTTAGTTAAATACAGGGACTTAAGTTTAGAGGCTCCCAGGAAAATCAGATATCTTTCATTATTTAAAGGCCATATTGGCATAAAATGATTCTCTAAAATGTTAGCATCCTAAAATGCATAAAACCTTTCTAGAAGTTTCTTTCTTAGGTTATATATTTTATCAACCTGTGTCTACAAACATTATGAACTAGAGCCAACCATGGTGGTTAAGGGCATCAGCTTTAGTAGAGTGGATTAGATTCCATGTAACTAATACAGATCTCTCAGAGATACGCAGACTGATTAGGGTTGTACAAATACATAAGGAGGCTGTGTTTTTCAGTTTCTCCTGCTCACTTGCCATCTCTCCATCATTCACTTTTAATTAAAAGATTAGTGAATAGTTTTGGGAAAAAAAAAAAGAGAGAGAGAGAGAGAGAGAGAGAGGAAGTTCCTGTCTACTTCTATGGTTTCAGATAGTGTGGTTATTCAAAGCAAGAATTTCTTGCCAGAAAGACTTGGATAAAATAGAGATCTCATCTTTTCATACATGTATTTTTTCCTTGATGGGTATATTGAAGTTATAAATCATAGAACCATGGTGAACTTTGTTCTGTATTTACTCTTTTAAGGTAGGCATCATTTTTTTCCCCCTGTGTGTTTGATCTCTCTCTCCCTCTCTTTCTCTCTCTTTTTTGGTATGTTTATATTTAATATCACATTCTTGATTGCAATCGAGTTAGGTTTAAATGTTGAATCTCTAAGTTAAAGTGGGTCAGACTTGCTCACCCTATTTCCTAACCATATCCAATATTCTTCAACACTCTCTTGATCTTCTTTATTCAGTTTAGCTAATTACTGAACTCAGTTGAATAGATAAGGAAAAAATACTTAGCTTCTAAGGCTAGGAATATATGGAAATTTTGCAATGACTTGGAAAGAGCACTGAATTATGACATGGGACTTGGGTCTTTATTGTAATTCTGCAGCTAACACATTTTGGGCTTTTATTTCCTTATATTTTATATGAGAAGTTAATCTTGAAGCTTTCCAATGGTCCCTCCTATGTGAATATTCTACTGGGGTCACATGAATATGGGATAATTATTGAATTGATCTATGAATTTTTGCAGGTGTCATAGATGCTAAAGAAGGTGGGAAAGAAAGCTAAGGCCAGGTATGAATGTGTGTGTGTGTGTGTGTTTAAACTTGGGAAAGGGACAAAGGGAAAATCTTAAGCCAACCCAGGGGCATTGCTTACATTCTAAGCAAGAAGTAAATCCTGGAAGATTTCAGACTCATCTTTGTCAAAAGACAGCTGAGGAGAGCGAAGAAGGATTTTCTTCACTCAGGAATGAGACCTATACAATTCTGTTGGTGGCCTCTATTCCTGCCTCACTCTTCATGTTCCATCCACAGGGCCTTGAAGACAAAGGCAAGGTGGAGGCATATCTCAGCCATGCCTCAAGTGACACTTGCCTTAAATAACACAAAAAGAAAATAATTTCAATTAAGTAATTTTTATTTCAATTAAGTAAATTTACAACCTTTTCCTCACTTTGTGTGGCAAACAGATATAAATTTTTAAGTAGTCCTAGTTTGAAGAAGGTACTTCAAAAATCCCTTTTAAGAAAAAGAATCTACGTTATTATTTTACATGCATTCAGATAAAAATGTTTTGCATTGTATGTAATAACTCTTATCCTAAAGAAGATAGAAAAATGACTTGCATACCAAGTATATTTGAAGGTCACTGATTTTATTCTAATGATAAATTCTGGAATAAATAAACCAAAACTATATATATACGTGTGTGTGTGTGTGTGTGTGTAAGATGCCAAGAATTTTTCTTTTTATTTAAGCCAAGGAACTAAGAAGAGAGTAATACATACCCCCCTCTATGTAGCAATGACAGAATATGTGGAGAGTCCTCATTATGTGCTGGCCACTATGCTAAACACTTTTCTTAAGTTGTTACAGTGATTCAGTGTCATTGTATATCACAATTTTATTTTTGAGGAAAACCCCTCAAAAATGCTAAGTACCTCACTCACATTTAAATATTTAATTAAATATCCCCTATAAGTATATATAGATATATTAACACACACACACACACACACACACACACACACACACAGGAGAGACACAGAGAGAGAGAGAGAGAAAAGAGGGCCTTAATGAAGAGAAAGTTATCTCCTGCTCCTGTAATAATAGCATAGGGAAAGAAATCATGTCAGAGTAGCTGGATAACCTTCTTCTACACAGTTTTTCAGTCTGACTGAGACTCTGCCATCTTTAACATGTGTCTTCCTAGGTCATTCTGTTTGTTATCTTGGATCCGTTAAGCTATAGGGAGAAAGAGCATCAAAGAGCACCTGCGTGATGTTTTTATGGACCAGGTTCAGAAGTGATTAATACCACTTTTGCATAACTGTCCATTAGCTAGAAATCAGTCTTGTGGATGCACCTAACTGTAAGTGCCTGAGAAATACGATTAAGCCATGTGCCCAGGAAGAAGAAATGAGGATTTGGGTGACTTATTAGCAGCCTCTGTATGAGTGTTACATAGATAATTCTCATTATGCAAAGAAAAAAAATGTCAGTGATTTATTAGGACAACTTTTATACTAACAATTTTTCAAGGTCATTGATATTCAATAATCTAAGTAGGTTAGTGATCTGACATGGTTACTATTAAAAGTAAAATATAGCAAATCATATAAACAATTTGGTATAGTAGAATTTTTGTTATGAATACTTATTGATACCTGTTTTATGATTGTTATTATATTGGAATCATAATGATAATAGGGTTTTAATTTAATCAATTGGATATTTTAAATAAACATATAATTTACATATACAATATACATCATGTTATGTGTATAATGAAATTTAATCCTTTTGGAAATTTTCTTTACCTCTTCTATTTAGGTGGTAAATGTATCTGATGCAAAAAAAAGTGCTGTTATTTTTATGAATAATATTCACATATTTTTATTGATGAATATCATGTTTATTTTATACAAAAAATACTCTTCATTATTTATTTGTTTGACAGAGATCATAAGTAAGCAGAGAGGCAGGCAGAGAGAGAGAGAGAGAGAGAGGGAGAGAAGCAGGCCCCCTGCTGAGCAGAGAGCCCGATGTGGGACTCAATCCCAGTACCCTGAGATCATGACCCGAGCTGAAGACACCAAGGCGCCTCCCCAAAAAACTCTTTAAATGAGAAAATCAGGTTCTAAACAGGAATCATAAATCACACAGACAATCTGAAGACACAAATTACTCTTTTTCATATTAACACCACCTTCATATTGTTCATATATATTCCTAATTATACACTGATGATAGTAATTTCTATTTCTATCTTTTTTGAAAAAGTACAATATATCAAATGTAGATGGTTTCTCTATCCTGGAGAGAAACAGAGAAATTCAAAACTAGGAAACTACATGCATTTAATATCACAACTTTCAATATAAGTAGAAAATGCTAGTATTTTATTGAATATTAGTTAAATAATTTTTATAAAGTTAAGAAATACAAACATTAAGTTATACTAATTAGGAGGAGTTTAATGATTTGTTTGTTAAAAACTCATCTGTTATTAAGGAATTTTGAGCTTTTGATCAATCTGGAACATAATGAAACAGAAAAAGGAGATAGTAGATAATATATCTCTACTGACAGCTAATAACAAATATTAAACTCATATTGGTATGGTATCTGAATTTTTTTACTTCTGTGATCTAACCTAATGTTGAAAAACACATATAACTAAAATATTCACATGCACTTTTGGGATTTTGATAAAAATTAACATCATTTATTATCTTCCTTTATTTTATATCATCTTAATTTCTTCTGATATGAATAGTCCTTTCAAAAAATGGTAAAAAGTGTATTTATCTGCAATAAAATTTATAGTGATGCTAATGTTTAAAAAAGTTCCCCTTACCTCACACTAGTATTATTAAATTAGGCATCAAATATATATTTTAATATATTGGATAAAGGACTTTTTCAATGATGAAATGGGCATTGCTTTAAAAGAATGGTAGCATCAACAAGGAAAGAATTGCAAGAAATTCTATCGGCCATTAAAAATCTGTAGAACAGAGGCACCTGGGTGGTTCAGTTAGCTAAGCGTCTTGGTTTTGGCTCAGGTCATGATCTCAGTGTTGTGGGATCAAGCCCCATGTTGGGCTCAGTGATCATTACAAAGTCTACTTGAGATTCTCTCTCTCTCTCTCTCTTTCTTTCTGCCCCTTCCCTTACTCAAACTCTCTCTCTCTCTAAAATAAATAAAATCTTAAAAAAACAAAGCTTGCTTATTAAAAAAAAAAAACTGTAGAACTGATTTATATAATTCCTTGTTTGCCATTTAATTAGTAATCAAAGACCCTAGAGTTTTATTTGAATTTTGCAAAGACACACATTTGAATGAGAAATTGCAATATTCTTTTTTTTTTTGTATTTTTTTAATTTTATTTTTTATAAACATATTTTTTTTCCCCAGGGGTACAGGTCTGTGAATCTCCAGGTTTACACACTTCACAGCACTCACCATAGCACATACCCTACCCAATGTCCATAACCCCACCCCCCTTCTCCCAACCCCCCTCCCCCCAGCAACCCTCAGTTTGTTTTGTGAGATTAAGAGTCACTTATGGTTTGTCTCCCTCCCAATCCCAACTTGTTTCATTTACTCTTCTCCTACCCCATTAACCTCCCATGTTGCATCTCCTCTCCCTCATATCAGGGAGATCATATGATAGTTGTCGAGAAATTGCAATATTCTTGTAAGAAGTTATAGGAATTAGTTTAAGATATGCATAGGAACTGCCAAGCTTCTACATCTTGATTTGATTTTGTGGTACTCTATGTCTTATCCATGTTTTGTGGAGAAAATCATATGCTCTGCAAATTTGAGATTTTATAAAGTTCTCTGGATCTCTTCTAAATGTCCAAAGCCTACTATTCTAGGTTTTTATATTCTGGGTAATCTCATACATTGTGAAATATTTAATCTTTTAAAAAAATAATTTATTTATATGAGAGAGAGATAGAGTACAAGCTGGGGGAGAGGCAGCAGGAGACAGAGAGGAAAATAATCTCAAGCAGACACCCTGCTGAGCACAGAGCCCAACCTGGGGGTTGATCCCCCAACCCTGAGATCATGACCTGAGCTGAAATTGAGAGTCAGATGTTTAATCCACTAGGCCACCCAGGTGCCACTGATATAGTCAAACTTTAACAGAATTTGAAATGATGCAAAAATTGTGGCAGCAAAGGAATATATTTAAAAAGTTTGTTTGTAATGGGATATATAGTGCAGAACTATGTAACTAGAAAACTATGTGTGTCGGAGTGTGCTTATTACTGTATATAATATATAGCATCCTTAGGGTTAAATTATGCTGTCATTGAGTAAGTTTCAATGTGGTAGATACAGAAGTTCCTATCAAGCTTTCTGTGTTTCATCTTTTCTTTCTTAGGAATGAAGAAGCTGTCGCTATTTTATACTTTCCACAAAATATGTTACACTGATAATGCTCTTGCCTAGGGTAACAAAATCTCTTAAAGGATTATGACTTTTAACAGACCAAAAGCAAATGAAAGGCAAAAATATCTGGGGAAGATAACCAATTTCTGTCCTTAAAAAAAGACTTAGGATAGTGGTGTTATTTTATAGCTAAAATCATTTTTCAAATGAATTTTAAATTGCATGTTGAAGCCAGAATATTCTACATAGTGACATGTTCAATCACTGACCTACTTCACTGACTCTTATACACTCCAAATCTAACTCAAATTTTGTCATGCTCATTTCCTACCACATTGTTTCCTACCTCTGAGTTGCTGATTCATATTATTCAGCTATCCAGGTTTAGGTACCATTTTCCAGGGATATATAATTTTTCAGGAATCATATATAATGATCATTAATTCAAACCTGCTAATAATACATAATTGACCATATGCTTCAATCTTAGTAATTTGACTTCTGCCCTGCATGAAACCAGATTTACTTCAATGGCTTTTTTCCAAGAAGAATCCCCATTTCCCTTGGTGCCTGCATTTCTTCCTTGGTATTCTGACTCTTCTTCCTCTGGTCAGTTCCCCTACCTGAAGCTAGGCTCCTGTCCCTCAGCTGTGGTGTTGGCTAGAACTCTGATTCCAGAATTCAGGAACCCATTTTTGTTATTTGTTCAGTTTATGACCAGTACCATTTTCTCCATTCCTCTAATTTTATGCATAGCTGTTGGGAAGACACCTTTTCTCCCTGAACTTTTGGATGTTAGTTCTTTTGGGGATCTTTATTATCTGTATTTCATTTTAAACCAACAATATTTATTCTTAACAAGTACAGCAGGGGATTACCACTTTTCTACCTAACATCAAATCCTAAGGTGTCCCTGAGATGAATCAATATGTGACAATAAGCAAACATACAGCTTGAGTACCATGGAGACCCTTGGAGGAAGAACAAATCAGCTTAAGTGAGTGGTTCCCAGAAATTAACAAGAGGCTTTCTTTCACTAACTGTAGTCTCTGCCCAAACTAAGGCTTACAGGTGATAGTGGTGGGCCAGGGGTCTCAGTTAGAATGACAAAAATTGACAAGACAAGAAACAACAAATGTTGGAGAGGGTGTGGAGAAAAGGGAACACTGTTACATGGTGGGAATGCAAGTTGGTGCAGCCATTTTGGAAACAGTGTGGAGGTTCCTCAAAAAGTTAGAAATAGAGCTATCCTATGACCTAGCAATTGTACTGACTGGGTATTTATTCCAAAGATATGATGTAGTGAAAAGAAGGATCACACGGAATCCAATGTTTATAGCAGCAATGTCCACAATAGCCCAGCTATGGAAGGAACTGAGATGCCCTTCAACAGACAAATGCATGAAGAAGATGTGATCCATATATACGATGGAATATTACTCAGCCATCAGAAAGGATGAATACCCAACATTTGGGTCAACATGGTTGGAACTAGAGGAGATTATGCCAAGTGAAATAAGTCAAGTGGAGAAAGACAATTATCATATGGTTTCACTTATATGTGGAACATAAGGAATAGCATGGAGCACATTAGGAGAAGGAAGGGAAAAGTGAAGGGGGGAAATCAGAGGGGGAGATGAACCATGAGAGACTATGGACTGTGGGAAACAAACTGAGGGTTTCAGAGGGGAAGGTGGGGAGGTGAGTTAACCCAATGATGGGTATTAAGGAGGGCACGTATTGCATGGAGCACTGGGTGTTATATGCAAACAATAAATCATGGAACACTACCTCAAAAACTAATGATAACTATATGGTGGCTAACATAACATGATAAAAAAATAATAAAATTTTAAAAATCAAGCCAAAATGTTATGTATTTTTTATTAGGTTATGTTAGTCACCATGCAGTATTTCATTAAATTTTTGATGCTGTGTTCCATGATTCATTGTTTGTGTATAACACCCTATGCTCATTTCAATACATGCTGTATTGCAAAAATCTTACCTGGAAACTACTCACACCCTATCTCAGATTTTAATCTTCTCAGTACCAATTAAGTCTATCAGAGGTTTTACTTAAGAAACTATCAAGGTCCCTATACAGTAATAAAATGTTTTCAGAAATACTTTTCCTTTTGTAAAAATAAATAAATAAATGGCATAAGAAAAAAAGTTGTGTAAAGGAGACCCAATCATTTTGTGAGTTCAGTGAAGGAAAAACACTTTAATATTTGCTTAAGTATCATATATTTGGGGACGAGAGAGAATCTGAGGCATCATTCAAAGAACTAAAGATCAGGCACTGTATGGAATTTTCCTCACATTTTATTCTGCTCTCCTGCCTATAATGCATTCAAATACATAAGTCTATGGATGCTAGGAATTTCCCTTTGATATTCAGATTTATGATTCACCAGGAAGAAATTGTAATGTTGCCTTCCAAATCTTACAAAAAAAAAAAAAAGAAAGAAAGAAAGAAAGAAAGAACCCATCACTATGTGCTTGAGTTCCTCATCCAGCAGGGCTCTGGATTTCTTGATTGTAAAGTTGTATTATGATAGAAACAGTGCTCCCTCCTTCCAAAATAAGCATATCTCTATGTGCTATGTATGGTGTCATCCTCAGTTGTGACTTACTATAGCCCTACTACATGCTGAACTGGATCATAAGATACAATGACATTCAAGGATATAGGGTCTTAATAATAATCTCAGATCCTTTTGATTTGCAAAATGGATTGCCCTTCTCTATTACCAGGTGACTGTTATTTTTATGTATCAACTTGGTTAGGCTGCGGTATCCAGACACTTGGTCAAACATTATTCTAGATGTTTCTTGATGGTATTTTTATATATGATTAACACATAAATCAGTAGATTTGAGTAAAGCAGATTGCAGTTTGTAATATGAGTAGACCCCATTCAATCAGCTGAAGGCCTTAATAAAAAAAGACTGGCCTCCTCCAAAGGAGAGAAATTCTGCTGAAGACAGCTTTCAAACTCACATTGAAGGATCAACTCTTTTCTGGATCTCATACCTGCCAGCCTGCCCTGCAGATTTTGGACTTCCCAGGCTCTGCAATTGTGTGAGCCAATTCCTTAAAATAAATTTCTCTCTTTCTCTCTCAGATATGTAGGTTCTCTTCTCTGGAGAACCCAGGCAAACATTTTAGCTGTTTTATAAATGTAAATGGTTCTAAATGGCTCTTCTAGCCAAAATTATCACCACTCAGTGGGTATAGTTTTTCCCAGCCTCTTAGAGGTACACTCAATTTTCTTGTTTTATTGTAGAGAGTGATATACTAATTTCTTTGCACTCATTATCAACTTGCTGTGAATCAGTTGGTAATCAAACTTGGCTTAAGAAAAGTTCAATTGCCATGGAGTGATTAGAAAAATTTAGATATACAAAATAAGAGGAAGAGGACCTCTTACGACCTATCCAGGTAATAGACTGCGGATGAAAAGGACACAAGAGAGAGGTCCTGTTGTGCTCAAGTGAGCCTCACTGGGGTATTAACCAAAACATCAATAGCAACAACAACCCTCAAACAGAAACAAAAACAAATTAAAACAAACAAACAAAATTAAAAAAAGCAAGTAAAACCTTGACTAAAATTTTAGAAGAACATGGGAAAGTTGGATAAATTTTGTGTAGTAATCCAATGTCTATTGAGAAAGTAATAAATATAAAATCATAAAATTTCCATGTAAGGCAATTGCAGTATAATGAAAAAGTACTATCAATCCCAAGGTCTAGACATGGGTTCTGATTCAATAAACTTAGGCAAGCTAGTTACTGTTAAGTTGCTCCCGTCAGCGACGGTAAGAAAAGAGGCTATGAGGCAAACAGATCTGAGAGATGAACTTTATCGCAAGCACCCTTGGGCGAGGTTCTGCGAGTCACAGAAAGAGAGAGAGAGGGATAGTGAGTCGGGGAAGTCACGCTGGGAGTTAGCGAGGTCCTTTTATCGGGTTGAGGTAGGGCATAGCCTTGCGCCCATATAAGGCAAGGTATGTGGTGATTGGAGGGTATGGGGCGGGGAGAGTGTATCGGACCAGAATAAGGCATGGGCTCGAGTCCATATATGGCAAGGTATGTGGTGATCAGAGGGCATGGGTTGGGGGAAGTCCGTGATGAGCAGTTCTCAATTGGGAAGTTCCTGGGTTGAGAGTTTCAGTCTCCTGGTAGTGACGTAGAGACCTCAGTGAGGATGGCGGCAAAGTCTGCCATCTTGGAGAAGATCCGCCATTTTGGAGCCTGGTTTCCCAGCTGGCCCATCAGTTACTTATTCAGAATTTCAGTTTTCTTATTTGTTTCCTGCTAATATTAAGGTCTTGAGATTTTAAGGAAATTTGGCATGGAAAATATTCATTAGTTCCTGAACTCAGCTGTACAGTAGGCCTTAAAATGACTACAGAGATCTTTTAAAGTGTGGTCTCTTGGACTCTACCCCAGATATGCTAAATTAAAATTTCTGAGTTGTGAAAATCCAAACCTATCCCTGGAAAAATGTCTTTAGGCGATTCTGGTATAGTTGATGAAGGGATCTCTCTTTATGAGTCACTAAGCTCTAAAGTGGCTTGTCCATTGCATGACCTAGAGAAAATGCCCAAAGAAGGATAACCTTAATGAGTAGTATGAATAATTGGGTTTTGTGCCTTCCTTATGTTCTTATTCCCATTTCTATTGGCTGGAATTCAAGTGGGTTTATTGTTCCCACAGCAAAGTCAGCACTGACTGATACAGATCAGAATTGAAAGACAGTGGTTTCTGCCATGTGCAAAAATCTGTCCAGCTCCATGACTTTAGAATTCAGCTGGAAAATATGACCAGCCACAGTCAGATTTTTTTTTAAGTCAATTATTAAGTGATAGCTAATTTTCCTGGTTTACTACATACTTTTTTTTTCTTCCCAGTGAGTTTCTTTAAATCCTAGTAGCTAAATAAAACACCTGATTATTATTACATGTAATGGTACTCTAAGTCAAAAAAGAATTCAGAGATGAAATTAAACTCAGGACCCAGATTGTTTGATACATGAATTTTTTCAAATCATGAATGGAAAACTAAGATATATTGAATTTTACCATATAAAATGAGTTTTACTTTGTATATTGTCAATATATTTTTTATATATAAAACTATTTTATATATAAAATATTTATATATTTATATATATTTATATAGAAGTTTTATATATAAAACTATTTTTATTGATTGGTCCTCTAAAGAAGAATATTTTCTTAAATATTAAAGAAGAATATCCTTCTTCTTTAGAGGAATATTTTATGTGAAATGTCATATGTAACAAAAGGACAATGAAAGATATGTCATTATTTTTTATTAACAGGAGAAAACAATGCTACCATTCAACTGAAGTAGCCCATCATGAGCTTGGCAGTGATCACCATCTTGCTAATATTGAACTGTTCACTATTTTTGATCACTGTTTCAATCCAGTTTCTTTATTATTGATTCCATACTTCTTCTGAAAACATATTACTTTCTCAGCTTTCCTTAAATAGTAGTTGACCTCCACTTATGGCTCTGCCAGCTTCTCCTGTGGGTCCTTTGCTTCTCCTCATATGACTTTTCCATTCTGTGTCTTTTCAGTCCACACTCCATCCATCATTGAGTCCAGTTACTGTGATGGCATATGGCTTATACACACCAACCCATTAGCTCTCTTGTCTAACTCTCAGATTTACCATTGTGGTATTCTTTAACCAGTTTCCCAGGATGAATAAATTAAAGCCATCCTTGATCTTTTACTCTCCTTTATTTTGTAGATCCATTCTGTCATGTAATCCCTTCATTTCAGTTTTTGGAAATATTGTAAATTCACAACTTCCTTTCAATTTTCACATCTCTGTTATTAAGCCAAATTTATATCAAGTTTCTCCTGGATTGTTAGAGGAGTTATTGTCTGATTTTTGTTGAAGCCAGGTGACCTCCACAACACAAGCCAACTTGCGAATTTTTCCAAATTAATTTTTGGACATCTGTTAAATTATCTAATGAATGTGTAGTAAATTCCTTCTACCCCAGAATTCTTTATTTGACATTATATGACATACAAAGCCAAAGTCTAGAGCAAAAGACCTGACTTTCAAGTAGTGTATTATTTATTAATGGAGTAATACAAGTGTACAAATAGCTAGAAAACAAAATGAAACACATAAAATTGCATAAGAAATGTTTAGACACTGAGGTCTAGATAAGTTATATCAAGGAAGGGAAGGAGATGTCAATATCTATAAATTTTTAGAATATATATTGCATTTAAATTGGCAGAGAAAATAAATGTTCAATGTATAAAGAAACAAGTAAAAGCTAATGTAAAAGCAGGTAAAGCTAATGTAGGAATTGCATGCAGTATTTTGAAAGCTTTTAATAAGTTCGCCCTGGGATGGAAATGGGGTAGAAATAGAGGATCCAGATCAAAAACAATGATTGAGTCCAGACCATTGATTAAATATAAAGAGATTGATAAGTATGTGTATAGGTAAATATAGATACGCAGAGGCAAACAGAAGAAGATGTATAGGCATTACATAAAAGAATAGGTAAATGGTTGGGGAAGATATGTGCTATGGTGAGTGCTGTAAAGTGTAAACCTGGCGATTCACAGACCTGTACCCCTGGGGCTAATAATACATTATATATTAATAAAAAAATTTTAAAAATTAAAAAATAGGTAAATGGATATATGGAATGATAGATATATAGCTAAAGATCATCATGTGTAAACATGCAGAAATTTAAAAGCCTCCAAGAGAGGCTTTTAAAGGGAAAGGCTTTTAAAGGCTTTTAAAAGGAAACTACTTTGAATAATTTTTGTTATTCTGATTATATTAGGTTGCAATGTTACCTGCTGATGTTTTATAAAAGGGTAAAGACTGATGATTTGTCCAGAAATTAAATTCAGGGCAAAATTTTCAAAGGGTATCTCCTTTTTAGGTGATAGGAGCAAGGTGAGGATGAATCTAGAAATTTTTTATTTGTAGGTGAGTTCTTGAGAAGTTGAGAGAATTTTCTACAGGGAACTTGCAGTTCATAGACTGAAGTCGAAGACTAAAGACAGTACCATGAAATTTAATTTATTTTTCTGTACCTTAGTTTTCTTTTCTTAAGTTGCAATATGATTGTATTTCATATTTTAAAAGTCACAATATAGAAAAGTATAAAATTTGTATTTTTCCTTAGTAAATATTTAACTGTTTCAGTGCAGTGATTGTAGGGATTAAGAGTCTGTTTGAAAGAGAGAACCCATTCCTGCTTTAGTAGTAATTTCTAGATAAGAAGTAGAGGTAAACATTTTTTATTAGTTTTATCCATTCAAACCCTTACAGGGGTCCATATGGAGAGACTTAGGATGGATACCAATCTTCAAATTTAAATAAGATTTTTGCATTTTCTGAGTTTTGTGTGAACTGTTAAAAAGACAACTTTAAAAAAAGACAAACCCCTTTCATTCATTTGTTGATAAAAATCTAGTCTCATTTGGGTGTTTTTAGCCATGATATTTATAGTCAAAATAATTTTCTCATGGAAAAAAAAATTAAGTTCAGTAATGCTGAATTCCATCAAGTTGAGAGTTAGGCCCAAGTTCCTTAAGTGATATTGATTATGAATAATATTTATCATGATAAATGTCCAACTAATGAATATCTAATACTTTTTACCCACTATGATCATATATTGGCCCCCAAATAAATAACAGATTCTTTTCCAGCCCCTCAACAGTAACCAAAATGTAGAGAAGGGGAGGATTATGGCAAGAATAGTTCAAGTAAAATAGCTCATTAGGAGATACTTATTGAACCTGCATATTGTGCTTCCAATAATTGAGAACAATGCTTAGGGCAAGGCAGGTAACATTGTATGAACTTTTAGCTTTCATTTAACTTTTATCCTTCATTTGACTGGTATTGCTAGAAAATACTTTTAGAGTCTTTGTAATTCATACTCTCAAAAACATAATGATGGATTCCAGTAGACCTTCTAAACAATTTTCTACTTCTGTCTATACCAAGTCTCAAAGCAGAGTCAGCAGTGCAATTTCTTCCAAATATCCCAAATTAATATTGCCTATATAGAAAAATTCCTTCAAATGATTTATTCTTACCATTAATTTTAAGAATTGAATAGATCTAGTAAATGATTAATGTTCTAACCTTCCAACCATTTTAGGGCAATGTTTGCACATGGCTAAACAAATAGAACTTTGCAGAGCATAATAAAATATGCGTCTGCTCTTTGCTTTCTTGATTGATTTGGATCGCTGAACAATCATTAAGCTGAAGTCTCCCTTAAAGGGTAGAAAGGGCTGCTGGCAGGGAGCCACTTTGGCAGGCTCTTCCGTGTTGTGGTCTGTTTGGTTCATCTGCAGAGACAAGGATTAAGATAGAATTATAGGAAATCCTATTGAGGTAAAGACCTACTGGATAAGAATAGGGAAAATTAATTTAAGCTTCTCTACTCCTTCAACATAACCTTTTAAAATACTAGGTTACAGTGTGTTCATTTCACTTGTAATTCTGACACAAGATACTAATGGGAATGACATTTGAAAAGGGACTGACTTGTGTGTATAAACTGTCCCAGGTATGTCCCAAAGTACCTTTTGTTGTGGGCCTTAAATAGATAGCATTTTCCAGGTTGTGAGCAGAGATTGGAAACTATTAAACTCCAAGCTTGTAAGGATAAGCATGTACAATCTCTAGCTCTTGGAGACTAAAGAGTTCTGGAGTTCTAAAATGTTGATTTATAGATTTAAATATTAACCCAGCACTATTATGGATATCATAATTTTGTTGTGGTTCCTTAAACAGACATGGAGCCTTAAAAAAGCATCACTATTGTTCAAATTCTTTTAAAAGCCCATAAAACGACACCAACTTTAAGAAGGGTAGAGAAGAGTGTAGCTTAAAAGCATGCCTGGAATAGTGAATTGGATCCTTTCAGCCCACGGCCCCTGCATGTTGGGCAGCCATACACGGGAAGCCCCCTGACTGAACCATAATTCTAATGCACACACCAGTAATGTGGTCCTCATGAAGTTGATAACACAGCCCGTTTCGTATATGAGGTTATAGAAGCTGAGAGAATTTAAATGACTTCTCCAAAATCATAGTCATTCAGTAGTGGAACTAGGAGATGAAGTAAAACCCTCCAAATCTGCTCGTGTTGAGGTCTTTTCTAGCAGTGTCAGCTAAACGTGTAGCTCAGATTGCTCTCAGGAATTGAAAACAGAAAAAAGGACGGGGGTGCGGGGTGAAAAGAGCAGGAAGGAGAGAAACAGCTCTTGGAGTTTGGGCAGAAATACCTCTGATGCCCTGAAATGAAGTCAAGGGTCCAGATTCCAAGACTGCAGATATGTGGCATGCATGAAATGGCCTCTGTACAACCGTGTCCCCATCCAGGGAAGACTCTGTTCTGGTGCTAGGAGGATCAAGTTGGGGATGGGGCGCAAATGGCTGGTGTGCCCAATAAAATGAAAAGGCCCCCATATTGTTTGCTCACCTCATTTACTATTTTAACCAAACTTTTGGAAGCCATAGCTAATGAAGGCATCCAAAAAAACATTTGAATAGCTGTTGTATGAAACAGGCTGGAAAATGAGGATGGAAAGAATAACAGAAAGAATGATACTGTAGGTCTGTGTATCCTTCATGCTCAGATCACCGGAACTTCCGGGGAAGATGGAACATTCTCAAGAACAATTTTTCTGTAGTCTTTTTTCCAAGTGTCTCTATATTTTGATAGGGCCTAACTATTTTAGCAACTAATGGGGAAATAAGCCACAGAAAGTGGGGGGGAGGGGAGAAAAAGTCAGAATTAATACTTTAAATATGTCCTCTTTGCTTCAGTAAAAGCTGTGTTTAATTAACTTGAAGTGACTTCAGGTTTGGCCAGGAAGAGCCTGTCTCTTTTGTACTTACTGATCATTTCTAATTCATTTCTCTCTTTCTTTTTTCTTTATCGATGTGTATGATTGGGACTGGTCAGGGCAAGAAGGGAAAAATGAGACTGTAGTTTTAAAGTTCCAGCCCATTTTCCATTTATTCTTTTTCTTTATGAACAGGGACATAAAAATGGAAAGAAAAGTAAATCTACCCAGGTTTTGAAATAAAACTTTGTTACATGGCATAAATAACATATAATGTGCCTCAGGTCATTAGTACAAAAAAACTTTCATTTGATGTAGTATTTGAACACAGTGTGTAAGTGGTGTGTGGTGTGCATGTATGTGAATTGCTATTCCATCTATCTTTCTATCTAATGGGTGAGTAAAATGGACTCACCTGTTATCTCTACTTCCAGACAAACCAAAACACTGTTGATATTGTTGATAAGCATGTATATATTCTATAAAGATACGCTAGAATAATCTATGTTGGATTCACCAAGAGTAAATAAGTACTGCTTTGTTCGAGGATAATTGCCTTAAAGAGAGTGGCAAAAAGAAGTGGGTGCTTCTTACTCTCTAACCCAAATCTGGTAAGAAGATGATGTGAGAGGGACACCTGGGTGGCTCAGGCAGTTAAGTGCTGCACTCTTGATTCCCACTCAGGTCCTGATCTCAGGATGGTGAGATCAAGCCCTGCATAAGGCTCTGTGCTTAACGTGAAGTCTGCTTCAGATTCCATTTCTGCTCCTCACCCTCTAAAAGAAATAAATAAAAATCTAAAAAATAATAAAGATGATATGAGAGAATGCTTTGAAAACCATAGTGAGAGGATGCCTTGGAGATCAAACTGTGGGTTTCTTTGGTCTAGAAAACAGAGACCAATACCTGCCTTTTCAGGTACCAGCTGTATAAGACTTTCTGTTCAGTCAAATCACAGACTATGGAATGTGTAGAAGTGCTCAGGAGAGAAATTTTACTAAGAAACCCAACCTGAGGAGGTTGCTGGGCAGGACCAAGCAATCCAGGTGTGGTATGCACAGCAGCACACCCACAGAGTAGAAGGGGAGTGGGAAGAAGTGGCTGCTGAGGGTGGTGTTTGTCTCAGAGGGGCAAGATGGCAGCACAGGGGAAGAGAATGGAGGTAGCAGTGAATCTTCAAAGGCACCCCCAGAGGTTAAATAGCCAGAATTTGCAATCGATACCCCAGAGAGGTAGGATGTGCCCCTTTCTCTCTAAAGTCTC
This sequence comes from Lontra canadensis, assembly GCF_010015895.1. Classification (NCBI taxonomy): domain Eukaryota; kingdom Metazoa; phylum Chordata; class Mammalia; order Carnivora; family Mustelidae; genus Lontra; species Lontra canadensis. The sequence goes on from NW_022631023.1 coordinate 16,141,012, forward strand.
CTCTCTTGTAGCATAATGAGTGGGCAACGAAAAAAAAAAAAGAAAGAATATAAACACACATACATGCATGTGCACACACAAATACACACATCTGTCATGCACAACTTTACATATACATTCCAGCTCTCCTGGTCACTGCAGGATTTCAAGCTTAGGTCAGGAGGCCAGGGCTGGATTTGCGTGTATGTCTCTTTGTGCGCATAGAATTTTCAAAACAGATGTGAGATGAAGGTTTAGATTTGAAGTTTTACCTTGGCTTACCTCAGCTTGAGAAAATTCACAAAACATGTCTGGCCATATAATTTATATTGTGACATGTACATAGCAATTGCTCATACATAAACAATCTAGATACTTAAGTTTTTTTGTATTCTGAGTTTACATCAGAAGAAACATGTTTGCATTATAACATACACATACAACAAAATTGCATACAATAAAATTTTGTTATTTAAGTAATTTGATGTTTTTAATCTTTATCTGTAAATGACTAAATTCAAAATACAATGAAAATTCTTAAATTGCCTCACTTTTTTTTGAATTGACAAGAGCCCATTCTGTGAGATTTGCTGTGTAATCATTAGTCCTTTTCCAAATATAGAGAAAACTGACTTGTAAATAGTTTTTCCTGCTTGGCATTTGTACTTTTGTGATAAATGTTAGATTTAAACAAATCTTTTATTTGTGCTATGCCTAATTTTATTTGTAAACTTTCTCACTGTAATAAACATAGATTTTCATTCTATTCAAATATTATTTTTTAGTGGATTTATCCTGTGACCATATGATTTTCAAATTTTCAAAAGAAAGGTATGAGGACAATCCTTTAATGATATTTCACTAAACTGAGTGAACAATTGGGATATGAATAATGGGCATTACTACTCGAGAAAAATAAGTGAAGGTCTTCAAAATATACACATGTAATCTGCTCACCACTATGAACAACTATTCATGTGTAGGTTATGCATCAGTAAATTATGAGCCAAGAATAATTCCAGGAATGAGGGGAAAAATGTATGTCAAACCACAGCCTGCAGTAAAAACTTACATTTTCTTCTTTAAACAATGTGTCATTTTGTTCAAAACTCAATTATTTATTCTCATTCCTTCCTAGGAAAAACACCATTGAATAATAATTTCATTGTCACCTGTATTTGGTTAACTACTCTCCAGTAATAAAACTGACTTTGCTAAATCAAAAATGCATTATTTGAACATTTTTCAGTTTTCTTTGCTGCTCTTTATCTAACCCAATGATGTCATTAATATTTTTTTACACGTTAAATGTTTTCTTCTCTTAGCAGAGGAACATACACCAGTAGAGTGTGTATGTAAGACCTGATATAAAGATGATCCTTGTTATCCCACCTCACCCCTTTATTTTTGGTCTGTGTAGTTTGGATTCTTATCTCTACTGACAATGTGTGGACAGTAGCTCTAAAATTTCATTTTAGTCAATCTGTCCCCTATCTAAGCAACAGGGCAGCTTAAAGTGTTGTGCTCTAAGCAGGCAGAAGTGATACCACAGAGAGACTGGCTCTTGATTGCCAGAATCACCAGTGGCAGGTGATGGGACATTTTGGGACTGACAGGTGATGAGAGATTATTGCTGTCCTGCAAAGCAAGATGTCAAGAAGCATTCCCAGCTGTTTGACAGATGACAGACTGGTTGGGAATCTTTGGTGTGAAATGGTCATTCTCATTCACACTCAAAACATCTGAACAATTGACTTCAGCATTACCCTAGAGATAAAAAAGGAAAAAGGGCATGCAGAACCAGACATCCTGTCGATCTTGTAAAGACCCATTAAAACTTTTTTTCTTTTCTGGTGACATATATTTCCTTTTCATGGTTGTTTTACACAATTTGAAGAATTTCATCTCACTATAAGTAAGGCGTGGCCTGAAGACCCCCTAGTTGGAGTGCTTTGAGATGGAATTTGGAGTTCTACTCGGTTGGTTTCTCCAAACAAAATGACCTTGCTTTAGGAATCTCAATTATCTCATAGAATAAACTCTACCTGGGTTTTCTGTGTGTTCTTTTGTCTTTCTGTTTCTAGGATAATGCTGACATCATTGTTCATTGAGCTTGAACACACAAAAAGGGACTCTCAAACAGACTCATATTAGCAACTCACCCTTGGAATGAGCTGTACTATTGACAGTGACCTCTTTTTACATGACCAACTCCAGATAATCAGCTGTGAAAGCATTAGGAGTATATTTCAAGAGTGTGTATATCAAGAATATATTTCTTGGTATGCCTGGAAGATAACTGAAAGTGTTTTAGTAAACAGATAGAAATGGAACACTAATGAGACCAAGATATGGGTGTGAAAGAACAAAGAATTATACCAAAAGTGGAGAAGAGATTAGTATCTTTGAGTGGAAGCCTACTGGAAAATTAAAATCTCATCTTTGATGAAAGAGTGATTTCAAACTGCAACATGAGAAGCTCTGTTAAAAAATTTTCATGATTTAGCTGTTGTCTAGATATATTAGTATTCATAGTTCTAAATGTAAATCATTCTTAGATCTTGGCTGACTTAGTGTACACATGCAACATAACCACTATTGCACATGAAGGCAGAATGGCCATCTACAGACATATACCTCCACTCTCCAAGTCACAAACATCTGCTTTACTAGGTCCCTAATGGTACTAATTCTGTCCTCCATAATTACTATAGGTAACTGGTACTTCCTTAGTTAACTCTAATACATAATAAAATTAAAATTTGGCGGCATCAAATACATACAATCCCCTTCAACAAATGTAAAATACAAATAATTCATTTAAGTATTAACAGGATTTTTCTCTCCAAGGCTAAGACAAGAGATTTGTGTTCCATTTGTTGATAAAAATCTATATCTGGCTTGAAAAATGGTAAAATCTCTTTATGGAAACCCCATGTACGTCACTGCTCACACACTGCTTCTTTCTAATATTTAGGAGAAGTCAAATCATAATATTTACATAACCTATTAATTTATTTCAAAACTCCCACAAAAAAGAAATGTGACAAAGTTTAAACAGCAATACTACCATTAGATATTTCTTTCCATTAAAATCAAACTAAGTTGCTTCTCCCAAAAATATTCCCCAAAGAAAGCAGAACTTTCGCTTATCGTGGAAACTTGGGAATTTTCTGTGGAAGATTTTAAAGTCCTTGTGGAGTTTAAATGATGCATTACAGTACATTATTATTCAAAAAATGCCTTTAAATACTTTTAAAATTCCAACACCATACCTGAATGCTCCATATAGCACTCTTAATTGTCTTACAACTCCTCTGTAATTATGGATTGGAAAAAAAAGCAAAAGTGTAATAGAAAGTCTGAAAATTCATTCCTTCATATTGTAATTCATAAATAAAAAACCACAATTATGTCCACAAAAATATTCATTAGTTTTCATTGGGAAAAAAAAATGGACTCAATGCTTCTATTTATGATATGTGGTAGCCTCAATTTAGCAGTTTGTAACTAAGGAGAATGAAAGACAGGTTGTCATTTGAGAAAATGTCAGGCCCTAAGTGACTCACTTATAAGCTAATTCTTATACTGAACAGGTCGCAACACTTGAATTCTCAACACTAGCTGGTATCCAGGGTAAAGCATTAAGAGCATTAAGAATTAAGAGTGCTATATTAAACCTGTAGTTTGATAGAAAATAATAGAGTCTACAACATACCCAATAATCCTCAGTCTAATTTGATTATTCCAAAATATTCATAAATAAGTATTCACATACTTTTTTTTCCAAGTAGTATTTACTGGAGTATAACCACAAACTGGTAGAATCTGGGTTCACACATTATTTAAGGTCATGAGAAAATTGTTTGAACTGCAGTCCATTCTTATCTTTCTTTCCTCTTCATTAAATTTCAGGAAGTCTATGAGTGTGTATATCTGTGTTTTAAGTTGGTGATGATAAAGGAAATCGGAACATACAAGTTCCCACATGGCTACGAGTAAGAGATTGAATTCATGCCATGGCCTTAACCCTCCCACAGATAATCTCAGTAATATTTTCAAGTGAAAGTAAGAACTGATACGAGAAATGTGATACATCTTGATATTCTAAAAAAAAGGTGGAGAAGGGACTATTATTATTATTATGTAGTGGGTAAAATTTTTAAGTCTAAGCAAACTTTCTCTTTTTTCCTTTGCTTTTTTTTTTCTCTGTTTTCCCCTTAAAATCAAGAGTGTCACTCACCTTTTCCTCTATTATATACTCATCAGCTCACGGATCTTCCCTCTGTGGCCCCTCTCCACAATCAGGCTGTGGAAGCAGTTACACCCTAATCCCTACTTCTTGGTTGACCCTTGGGAAAACCATGTAAACTCTTTGCATTATAAAATTTTACTGCTCAGCACCATGGGAGAAACATAAAGAAAAATATTTCAAAGAAAAAAGCTAAAAGTACTCATAGTGTGTATTCTAAGAGCAGAATCTTAGAGCCAGATTGCCAAAGTTAGGCTAGCAGTTCTACTTTTTATTAATTAGCTTTGTAATGGTGATCAAATATTTAAGGGCTCCTCATTCTCTTTATTACAAAGTAGATAGTCATGTGACAACCTCACATGGCGTTGTATAGAGTAAATGAAATCATGCCTATAAAGTTCTTTTTTTAAAGATTTTATTTATGAGAGAGAGAGAGAGAACTGGAGGAGGAGCAGAGGGAGAGGGACAAGCAGACTCCACACTGAGCATGGAGCCCAGTGTGGGGCTCTTCCTCATGTGCCACCCAATCTTGCAACCCTGAACCCTGAGATCATGAGCTGAAACCAAGAGTCAGACACCCAACTGACTAAGTGACCCAGGCACCTTGCCTAGAAAGTTCTTAATACAGTGCCTGATATATAGGAGTAAGTGATTTAATACTTATTAGCTATTCTGTTGGATATCTATATCCATGAGATATGTGTTCTTTCTCTTTCTCATTTTCCTCCTGACTTATATTTTCAGTCCTCAATTTATGTCTTAGCAAAATAATTCAATAAATCCTTTCTCATCCTGTCTTATTACTCTCCCTCATTACAAAAAACATGGATGTCTTCTTATTTATAAAGACCATAATGGATCTTTAGAAATTTTCACATCTGATATTCCCCTTGCCAGAATTTAGTCTCTCTAGAGAATCTTCTCTACTGGGTTTTTGCAAATAAAATACTTAGATGAGTGGCACATATCAGTGCTCATTTAATGACATCTATCACTATTTGCTATCATAATTATTGCTATTATTTATCATTATTATTAGGGGTCTTTTTTTTTACAGTGGTTGAAATTGTAAAAAACTCAAGATTTGACTTCTATATAATGAACTTTCTCCACATAATTCACAGTTCTTGAGCATATGCACCCCCATATACCACCCTCTATTTATGGTACATAGGAGCTAAGAGTATCCTTTATCGTCTCCTTCCCTGGGAGTATATGATGAGTGAAAATAATAGCAATACTAATAAATCCTCAATGTCACTATCTCCCTAGTGCTGAAAAGAACCAAGGGGGACCTTCTTGCGGCATACCCACTACAAAATAAGTCTAGATTGGAAAATAATTTTACCAATAAGAATTGTTTTATACATTCAGATATATAGTACACCAGGAATATGATGGTGGGTAGTTTAACTAAATCTATGATATAGTAAAACACCAAAATAGGCTTTTACTATGTTACTCTTTAAAAAAATAATAATAATAATAAAACAAAGCATGGAGATTATGTGTGGTAGAAATTACTCAGTGAACAAATAAGCTTTTCTGATTGTCCAATGTGTTTGTTTCTTCTTTTATCTCCTTCTTTTTTCTTTTTTATTGGTCTTGGAGGCTAGCCATTCATATACACTTCAAAGCAGAAAATGGTCCTATAGAAGCTGACTTTGGATATGGAGGTAAATATTTCCTTAACATGTGGTGTGAAAGAAATAAGTGGCAGTACAAGTAAATTTCCAAAATAAAAGAAGACTCTAACTATGTGAAAAACTTTTTCTGGGCCTTGCATTGGATAGAATTTAAGCAAATCATTTCATTAAGAGGAAAGATAGGGTGGAAGGTGGAAAGAGAGAAAGAATGATGAGGCAAGAAGGGATGCTAAAGAAAGGATTTTCTTAGTTAGTCTGGAGCCCTTGAGAGTGCTTCCTTGGAAAGAGGGGTCAGCCTTGCTGAAGGTTTTTGAGTCAAGCAAAGGAATTATTATTGCCTTATGTGTAGTGATGGTCTGAGTTAGACAATCCTAATGTTCATTCATTCATCTAATGAATGAATTCACTGAGCATCTCTTATGTGTCAGGTTCTGGGGCTAGTAGTTAGTACTAAGTTCTGTAACTAGTAGTTAACACTCGGTTCTGGGGCTAGTAATTAGCACTAAGTTCTGGGGCCAGTAGTTAACACTAGGTTCTGAGACTAGTGGTTAGCTCTAAGTTCTGGGGCCAGTAAACATTAGATTCTGAGGCTATAGTAGTTAATTAAATCAACAAACACCCTTGACCTTATGTAGTTTGTTTTCTATTGGGATGAGACACTTATTAAAATACACATTAAAATATATAATAAAATAGATGGTGATAAATATGATAGGAAAAAATAAAGCATTGATAAGAGAGGATAAGAAATACTAAAAGTGGGACAAACTTAAATAGTTAAGTCAGAGAACCTCTCTCAAAAAATGTGACTTTGAGTTAATTCCTGAAAGAAATGAGGGAATGAGCCATGTGGACAATTATGGGGAGACTGTTTCTGGGTAAAAGGGGACAGCAAGCTCAAGGGCCTGGGATGGAAATAAAATAGCATGGTTAAGGCATGGTGCACCAGTCAGCATGTTTTTAGAGGAGTGAGCAGAGGTAGGAGTAACAGGAGAGAGAACAGAAGAGTACAATTTTCTTGTATTTTAACCAAAATCTAAATATTTTGAGAGCAGTTGAGTTACATAGCATCCGACCCCTTTTCATTTCTCTCATTTAACTTTGTTGGATGGATATTCGATAATGTCATTTAGTCAGCTAGCTTAAGGTTAAATTATTTAGTCACTGAAGGCCACTGTAAGGCAGCCAATGAAGGCTTAGAATGGAGGAAAGCCATGATCTGACTTGCGTTTCTTGACAATCTCTCTGGATGGCTATGCCAGAAATAGGTGGCATAGGGTGAAACAGATAACCAGAAGCCATGGCAATAATCTAAGTGAGAGATGTTGGAGCCTGGGACCATAGTTATAAGTGTAGAGGTGGTGAAAAGAGACTGGATCCAGAAATATGTATTTTAAGGTAGAGGAATTGGAAGCACTCTCAAGGGCTCCAGTGATTGAGATAGAATGGGCTGCAGGATAATATTATAATTTTAAAAATTTGGACTCAGTTTTGGACATGAAAATGGAATGCTTATGATTAGGCTACCCATACTAATGAAAGTGAGTAAGCTGTTGGTGTGTAATCCACACAAAATTGCAACTAATTTGTACTACCCAGTTATTCATTCCTCAAATATTTGTTGAATTATTACTACGTGAACAACATCATGGTTGGTGCAAGGTGTGTCTCAAGGACAATACATATGTTTATAGGCTCTGATTTTGTAGTTCCATTTGCAGAAAATGGTATAAAGACAAAATTAGAAGAGCAATCAAACATATAATCAGAGTGCTGTTCATTGTAGCTTGAGGGATAGTAGGTTTGGATGACTTGTATTAGCCTATCCCTATTTGATTAATATTCTAACAGGTAAAGAACAAGTAGAAAAGGATCACCATCCACTCCTAGAGTTTTTTCTTATGTACTGCATTTATACTTACCTTGCTCAGCTTATAAGCTTTTCTGGCATCAAGAATGAGAATTTCTTTGGCCCCTATGACATCTGGCCACAGCAACTCTCTAACACTTATGAACAAGTAATGAATAACATTTCAAAATATATTCCTATTAAGGATATAAGAGAAAGGAAAGGGACTCCAAATTAATGCAGTACAATTTCCTTATTACAGTTTAATCAAAATTTAATTATATGGAGAGACGAGAAGTTACAAGCACTCTCTCTCTTTTCATTTCTTTCATTCTAATTTTGCCTGCTGGATGCCTGGTTGTGTCATTTCACCTTACAGTTCAAGAGTTATTTTAGCTTCACTTCTTTGGGCATTAGAGAGATGTCAGTTTCTGATGGATCTGATTGTTAGTCTTCTTTGTAGGTATGGACCAGCTCTTAGAGAAATGTTGCATCAGTTCAGACCCATTTTATTTGTTTTTATACTGAATATTCTCTTTCATTTGTCAAGAGCCAAATGTAAAGGGAGACATCAACTTTGGTGAACCTTAGTTTTGTTGTGACATGTATTTTCTAAGCTAATGTTTATACCAAATGTTCTTCATCTTGGCCAGCCATGATGGTCAATACCATCTTATTCTGGGATAGACTTATCTTGCTCAAGTCTTTTCTGACAGGAATGCCAAGAACTTTTGGTTTTAAATGCTTTCCCTTTATACCCACAGGCCTTTGAATGCTGTATAAGATTTTTGAGGAGCACCTTCAATTCTCAGGTCATTTGCAGCTGTTTTTGATCTACCTTAGTATGTCTACTTGAATTTCATGCTTATTCTCCATTTCCTGATAATCAGTGCTTCCAGTTAGTTTAATATCTTTTCAGAAATCTAATATTTTAAACACAAAACATGCTGATTAGATTATTTTAGAGATAATAAACATTTTTCAGAAGTAATAAATACTATTGCTTTTTAAAAAATAAACTATTGTTTTTAGACATGAACTAATTATTTTATTTTTATTAATCTAATATTGTAAAACGGATTCACCAGCATATACAGCTTATGAATCTACATAAAAAAGTGTCATGTTAGGAGGTATTTCTTTGTCTTAACAAGTTGTTTCTGATGGTAAAATAACTGAATGAAGTGAACATAATTTGGTAACAACTGTATTTTTACTGCCATTGACAAGGGTCAATTTACTGAGGTATAGCTTTGGATTACTATTGGAAGGAACTCAGCAAATAGCTTTGAGGGCTCTGTTAATGCTAGGAACACCAAGAGTCCTATCAATTTCTTAACAGCTATATATGATTATTATATTTTCTTTAAAAGGATGCTACTATGCTAATGAATAACCATAGTCTAGCTAGTGGAGATAATTTATGGAGTTTCAAAAAAACGTGAACTGTGATAAAGCTGGAAAATGTTTGCATGCTTTATATAGCAGGACAGAATTTACAAGTTCATATAATTTTACAAAATCCATCTTGAAATCTTTAAGATAAATTTTAAGGTTAAAAACTAGCTATAATAATAATATTATTGATATAGGATAAATATTTTGATAGTAAACTGTATTTCTTTTGTGTTGATTCATGGTTCAACATGGGTCCACAAAAATAATCCTTCACTCACAAATTTATCTATCCAACAGACTTTGCTGCCCACTCTGTCCAGGGAGCACTGAGTTACAAAGGACAGTGAAGAAATAGCTGTGCTAGGACTTAGATGTTTAGGATATACCAACAGTTAAATAGTAATATCAGCCATTATTGTAAAGATAACTATAATCTCTATGGAACCAAATAGAACTATTACATAATCAATATCAAGGGAGAGGAATCCAGGAAGGCTTTATTTCAATAGTTGTTTTTACTGAGGGACAGAGGAAAATTAGAAGTAAAAACACGTGAGGAAAGACAAAGAGATCCAGTGAATTCTATAGAGTATGGGAACTCAAGAAAGAAATTTTTGCAGAGACCTAGAGAAGAGAGTGTACACATTAAGTTTGAGGAGCGATGAGTATTTCACAACATTAGGAGATCAGCTGAGTTAAGGGTAATGGTGAGAGAGTAAGTCTTGGAAAGGAACTTAGGGACACAGTCTTTAAGTACCACATAGACTATTTTAAAGAGTTTAAACCTTTTTTTTTTTAAGAATACTTTATGTGTGTGTGTACATAGTGGCTGGTATATGATGCATGGAAGAGGGAGGGTTGGGAAGGAAGTTAGTAATGGGATTTACATTTCAGAAGACTTCTGCATGTAGTGTAGAGGGTGACTAATGTAGTTTAGAACTGATACAGAAGTGGTAAGAAAAGAATATGACAAAGAAATGCAGGAAATAAACAAGTGGGAGTTACCAGTCACGATTACAAATCATCATCATCAACAACACCACCACCACCACCAACAACAAAAGATAAATTTAAGATTGTGTTCCTTGAATGCAAGATCTAGCTGGAAAAGTCAGGAAGAAGTGGTCAAGGGAGGAACATTAGGTCCCTATGAAACTGAAGAGCAGGAAGAAAAGGTCATAGGTGCAGAACATATATATTTGAGAGAGAAGACTTGACAGAGTCAAGTTTTACCTGCTTTGCAATTTGGCTTCATAATGGCTCCAGTTATATCATTACATGAGGAAGATACAGAAACTCTCCAACAACTGTAACGATTTCAAACTCATATAACAAATAGTTGATAACAGAAGATGTTTCAGTTATCCATTACTGCATAACATTCTGTCCCCCAGAAATAAAACTTTAATGGCTCAAAGTAACAGCAATTACAGATTTTGCTTATGAATCTGCAGTTTGTGTAGGGTTAAGTAAAGACTCCTATCTGATCACCGATGTGTGGAGCCTCAGCTGAGGTGACTCAAATCCAGAAGGGCTGAAATAGCTGAGGCTGTTGGGATCTTTCTCTCTCTTTCCAGGTGATCTGAGCATTCTCTATAGAGTTCCTTTAGCAGCCAAAGTCAGAATAGCCCAGTTTCTTACATAACATCTCAAAAATAAAAAAAAAAAACTAGCATTCTAAGAAGTCTAGGGGAAGCTTCAAGACCTTTTTGTTTTAGGACTTTTATTTGAGAGAGAGAGAGAGCGCATGAGTGGTAGGGTGGGGCAAATGGAGAGAGAGAATCTTTTTTTTTTTTTTTAAGATTTTATTTATTTGACAGACAGAGATCACAAGTAGGCAGAGAGGCAGGCAGAGAAAGAGGGTGGAGAGAGCAGAGAGCATAGAGCCCGATGCAGGGCTCCATCCCAGGACTCTGGGATCATGACCTGAGCCGAAGGCATGCGGCTTTAACCCACTGAGCCACCTAGGCGCTCCGAGAGAAAGAATCTTTGAGCAGACTCCATGACCTGGGCTGATTTTACTAAGGGAACAGCCCACATTTCTTTATAAGCAATGACCAACTCCTTCCCTCTAAAAAATGAGAGCATATGAAGAAATATATTTAACGATTAATCATTGCTATAGGCAAACTGTCATTTACACTGAAAGAAATTTAAACATTTTCTTGGTTTAACCTGACTGATGAAGATAGGCATCCAGAATGGGAAGAGAAACATGCAAAAAGACAAAAGATCCAAGACTAAAGAGTGGTGTCAATCTGGAACTTGTCCCTGACAGAATGAGGAACCAAAAAGACAGAGGGTCTCTATTTTGGAAAAATGGTGGTGATAAGGGAAATACCTGAGTGTTGAGTGATTACCTGGAGTCAGAGTTGTTCTTTAGTGATGGAATGCAGTTAGTCAGGGCTATGTGGTTTTAAACAGCATGGCAGAGGCCAAGATCCATGGGAGCATGTAAAATTTCAGGAATCCTGTGCCAAGGAATTGGCAAGGGTTTGGATCATTGTGCAACCTGGATGTCTTTGCCATGCATGTGTCAGGGCTGAACATTTGCTGCATTAGAAAGGAAAGAATTTTTCCAATAGCAAGCAGTATTCAATGTTGGAATGTTCTATGAGCGACCTTTAAATAGAATAAATGTCAATTGTCAGTTGTGATCCTGTTGGAAATTTGAATGAGAGACACTTGAATTTTGTTGTAGAGTTTTAATTATAGAATATATTTGGAACATACCAAGGATTAAATGTTCTTAAATCACAATTTTAATTTAAAAAAATGTAGATTTTTATACCTTGGTTTGGAAACCTCCCAGTTCACGTGCACAAAGTAGACACTTTCCAAATATTTGTTGAAGAGAACCGCAATTGCTCTAATCTTTATGTAACCTTGAAGACCTCTGTAATTTTACTCAAAGAGAGTATTGAGGTGTATATTTTTTTAAATATTTTCAAAAAAGTGGAATCAGGGGAGTCTGTTCAATATTACTCTTGGAGTAAGAAATAATTATATTTCTTCTGACAATAATTTTTTCTTGAAATTATAACCAAAGATGTTCTAAAAATGGAGTGCTCTAGAAATTTGTAAAAATGATGTTGGATATTAAACCACTTTCTTCGAATTTCAAGACTACTGTAGATACAGAATTAGAGAATTGTTTCAGCGTTTCTGTTAAATTATTGAAATGGGTACAAAGTTGAACAGCCCTCAGGCCATATCTAAGTAGTTCACTAAGTCAAAATTATGTAAATCTTTGTATATTCTTCCTCCTGATTCTTGAAGATTAAGCAAAGAATAAGCCTTATGTCTAGTCTTAATGTCAACATTAAAATTTAGCAGGAATAATGCATCTAAAAGGAAGAGGAAGTACTTAGAAGTAAGATAGATAAGTAGACAGAAAAGGAAGGATGTCAGGAAAGAAAGGGTAAAATTCAAAATGGAAAAACTACAAAAAAGTTGTGTTTCCTTACCTCACATTTAGGTGCAGACTTATAGCTATTCATTAACCTTTGGTGAACCTGTGATAATATCTTTTGGAGAATTTTAAAGTTTAAGTATCTAGGGTACAGTTTCAGCTTTAAAGAAAAACTGAGGACCAAGCTTTTTACCCGAATATAATAAATTAACATAATTTCAAACTTTGGGGGGGAATATACATTGATAGTTTAATGAGTAGCAAATGGATTAAATGAAAAATACATTCAAGCTTTTATAAATCTAAGTTGGTGTCATAAGAACAAATTCAGTTTCTTTTGGTTCATAAAAAGATTGGGTATGTATGACTTCTTTTGATTTACCCAAATCTTTAAAAATAATCTGATTTATAAATACATAATTATGCTCAACCAGTTATTCTCATTATTATTAATTTCTTCAATATTTGCACACTGCTTCAATGGCAACAGAAAGGAAACATAAAATTAGAAATATTTTCCATCCACCAAATGGCAAAATATCCCATTGGAAGATAGATAAAAAGCTCAGATATCTAATGCACAGCATTCCCAACCCATGGAACATTTTAGTCATTAGGAAAAAGTACAGTCTATGTCTTATTAGCTAAACTATAAGGACCTTGAGACTAGGAATTGATTGTAAGCAAGATCTACATCCCTTGATAACCATCTGCTTGATTCAAAGCAGACGCTGATGCTATCTGTTGAATTAGATAAAATCTTAATAAGTTCAGTTTTATGAAAGCATCACTATCTCATTGAATTCTTAACTCAGGAGAATATTTGTTTTAATAGGAAACTAACCGAAGCAGTTAGTGCTTATAGAACAGTAATATTACACTGTCAACACTAGCATTCAGGTACAGAAAATGAAAGATTAAAAGGAATACAGTCATTTAGAATGACTGGTCCAAGATTTCAAATATCATGTTTAAGCTTCAGAATTGGTTTGAAAAGATAAATAAAGTCTCAGAAATGACTGATTTCTCTACTGTTATTAGAATCCAACCTGTTTCATGAGGAGAATCTCAGCTGAATTATAAGCATCATTGTCTGGTGATTTTAAGATGGAGTTTCTTTTTTTAGGTTCCACGGAATGGAAGAGAAAGGGGTGGGGGTTGAAAATATGTTCTCTTCCATGAATCTCCCAAAGCCTGGCTAAAGAAAAATCTGTCTACCCAACTTCCTTTTATTTTTGGCTTAAACTTGTTTTCTTACTAATTATCCCCAGCTGTACCAGATTCTGTACTTCTTATTGTTAAATTTACATCCTCTTACATCTGTGTACTTCTTGTATGGAATATTGGGTCTTAAAATGGGAAATCCTTTGGGAGGGGTGAGTACAATATGATTGTCCAAAGAGAAAAAATATAAAAACTTGAAGCTGAATAACAGTACCTTCTATTCTTCCTGTCTGTTGTCAGTCAACTACTGACAAATCGTTGTATTGCTATTTGCCTACAACAACAATGGAGCATACGCTTTCAAATACCAGGAATTTTGATGTAATTCAATTTTTAAAAAAAATCTTATTTTCCTTTCTTTTAGTTTTCTGTCAAAGGAAATCAATGAGCCAACTTATAATTTTAAATGCACCAACTGCTCTATTATGCAGATTTGTGCTTACTGGATTCAAGGTCCTTCAGAAGATCACTTGCGTTTCCTGATGAAGGGTGATAGTAAAATTGTTATAAATAAGGATCTGGGCTTATTAGTTTACACTGTTTGAGTGATAAGGTTAAAAACACAGAAGCACGGCTAGGATTAAATTGGAGAGAGACTGTCAGGAAAAAACAACTACTTTTATTATAAATATGGAAGCGCAGAGTACTTCTATTGTAAATAAGGAAACACAGGGAGTAGAGAGAAGTTTTAACATGTTCTATAACTGCTCAGTGTCTTTGCCCTGGTTGACATTATCCTTTTCTTCATTTTGCAATGACTTCATCATGTATTCTTAGGTAAAAATAATGAAGATAAATCTAATAGTAATCCCTTTGACTTTTAGCTGATGTGTGTTTCTCGGTAATTTCAAAAGGTTTAAAAATGACAATTTTGGTAAATGTTAAAACAATATACATTTCCATAAGCTTCTTTTTTAATGGCAAAAACACATTGACCTTTTAATCAGAAAAATTTGTAAATTTGGAAACCATGGAACCCAGGAAACATTACCTTCTCCAAGATGCTTGACATGAGCAATAATAATAAAATTCATTCATGTTTGATAATTTGCAGATGTTCCTAGTGTAAAAATGATACCTTTATTTTTGTGAATTTATCTTGAATTAAATCACTTTATTGAATTCTCTTGTTTGCTTTAAATGGTCTGTCTGTAGATTCTGCTGGCTTTCTATGTAGATGAAAGTGTCTTCTGTCAAAGTGACAATTTTTATGGGTATTATGCTCCTTTTATTTCCCCCTTAGCTTTCTTTATTACATTGAACTTATTATATTTTATGTTAAAGAGTAATCAGTTATTGGGGAATGATGGTTTGTTTTTTTGTATTCCTAACTTTTTTCTATTATATAGAATGTTTATTGTAGATTGGTATGTTACATTAGTATGATTTTATAGTATTGATCAATTTTTGTATTATGGGGATACATTTTAGTTTTGCTTGATTTTTTTAAACATATGCCATCAGATTCAATTATTTAATTGATGTTCTAATTGGAATTATTGCATTTACTTTTTTTCCAACATTCTAAATGAATTTTATTCTGTATTTCATTTTCCAGTTGTGGAAACAGTTACATTATCAACAGTGAAAGTAAAAAGCTAGACACAATTTATGATTTGTGTAATGTAAGTATTCATTATTCTTTGAACCTTCATAGAACTCAAGAGTAAAACCATCTAATATATATGTATATATTAGATACATTAGTATATATATATGTGTATACACACACACACACACACACACACAGGAGGGGGGCAGAGGGAGATGGAGAGAGAGAATCTTTTGTATTGTTTTCAAGATTTTATTTTTTTAAAATTTTTAAAAAGATTTTATTTATTTATTTGTCAGAGAGAGAGTGAGCAAGCACACACATGAGGAGGTGGAGAAGGTAGGCAGAGGGAGAAGCAGGCTCCCTGCTGAGCAAGGAGCCTGATGCAGGACTGGATCCCAGGACCCTTGGATCATGACCTAAGTCAAAGGCAGATGATTAACCAACTGAGCCACTCAGGTGTCTTGTCAAGATTTTATTTAAATTCAAGTTAGTTAACATACAGTATATTGTTAATTTCAGGGGTAGAATTTAGTGATTTATCAGTTGCATATAACACCCACTGCTCATTACATCAAGTGCCTTCCTTTTTTTTTTAATTTTAAGATTTTATTTATTTATTTGACAGAGAGAGAGAGAGTACAAATAGGCAGAGTGGCAGGCAGAGGGAGAGGGAGAAGGCTCCCCACTGAGCAGGGAGCCCCATGAGGGGCTCTATCTCAGGACCCTGGGATCATGAGCTGAGCAGAAGGCAGCCGCTTAACCAACTGAGCCACCCAGGTGCCCCTCAAGTGCCCTCCTTAGTGCCTATCACCCAATTACTCCATCCCCTACTCCCCCCCAGCAACCTTATTTGTTCCCTAGAGTTAAGAGTCTCTTATGGTTTTCCTCCCTCTCTGTTTTCACCATATTTTCCTTTTCTTTTCCTTTCCCTATGTTCATCTGTTTTGTTTCTTAAATTCCACATATGAATGAAATCATATGGTATTTCTTTTTCTCTGAGAGAGAGAGACTCCTAACCAGGCTTCATGCCAGATGCTGGTCTTCGACTCAGGACCCTGAGATTATGACCTGAGTTGAAATCAAGAGTTGGACACTTAACCAACTGAGCCCCCTAGATGTCCCTCAATTCTACATTTTTATTTGTATCTTTGCTTCTGTTTTTCCTTAGCTTCCTAGAATCTATCTTATTAATTAAATATTTTGGTTTCTCATTTTTGTAAATTATTGTTGCATTCATTACTTGTATCCTTTCTTATTATTTTCCTTCCTGCTTTTAAGAACTCTTGCCTTTTTTTAGCTGGATTTTAAGTCTTTTTTTTTTTAGTTTAAGTGTTTAGCTTATTTTAATTACACTGACATTTAAATGACAATTTGGCTGCACATAAAGTTTATATTCAACATTCTTTTCCTTCAACATGTGAAAAATACTACATTATTGACCTTGTACATTTTGGTTTCTTTTAAGAATTACATTGTCAAAAAAAAAAAAAAAAGGATTACATTGTCTATCTGATTCTTGTACTTTATTGTGTTTTGTTATTTTTTTTAAATTTTTTTAAATTTAGTTTCAACATAGCAGTATTCATTGTTTTTGCACCACACCCAGTGCTCCATGCAATCCGTGCCCTCTCCAATACCCACCACCTGGTTCCCCCAACCTCCCAACCCCTGCCCCTTCAAAACCCTCAGATTGTTTTTCAGAGTCCATAGTCTCTCATGGTTCACCTCCCCTTCCAATTTCCCTCAACTCCCTTCTCCTCTCTAACTCCCCTTGTCCTCCATGCTATTTGTTATGCTCCACAAATAAGTGAAACCATATGATAATTGACTCTCTCTGCTTGACTTATTTCACTCAGCATAATCTCTTCCAGTCCCGTCATGTTGCTACAAAAGTTGGGTATTCATCCTTTCTGATAGAGGCATAATACTCCATAGTGTATATGGACCACATCTTCCTTATCCATTCGTCCGTTGAAGGGCATCTTGGTTCTTTCCACAGCTTGGCGACCGTGGCTATTGCTGCTATAAACATTGGGGTACAGATGGCCCTTCTTTTCACTACATCTGTATCTTGGGGGTAAATACCCAGTAGTGCAATTGCAGGGTCATAGGGAATTTCTATTTTTAATTTCTTGTTATTTTTGAAAGCTGTATGTTTTCCCCCCTTTTAATTTATGTTCTTAAATTTCTTTTATGTGTTTAAGTATGGGCTTTTCCTTGTCAATCTATGATGACTTTAACCAGAAGTCTTCTTCATTTAATTCCAGGAAATGTTGTATCATTTCCTAAAACATTGTTTTCTTTCCAGTGATCCCTACGTGCCCCTTCCCCAGCAGTCTAATGCTCTGTTACCAAGCTATTGGCACACCTACTGTGTGTAACATCTGTTATGTTTTCTTTGCATAATTCCTTTCTTTTTATGCTCTCTCTATCCTTTGGGGAGATTTTCACTGATATTCCAATGCATTCATTTATTATTAGGTTGTATTCATCCTCCTACTTATTCCATCTACTGAGTCTTTATTTAAACTTGTATTTAACTCATATCTCATATTTCAACTTTTATGCTGTCTATGTTCTTGTTCTTGATTAATATTGCCAATATTTTTCATCATCTCTTGAGAATAGTTCATATCTTATAGAAAAATTCCGGATTATCTGTTCTAATAGTTCTGCTTTAGATGGCATACTGTGTATGGTTTTCTTTTCTTTCTTCTATGATAATTATCTATTTCAGGTTTTTTATTAAGGAATTGGCAAAATGTAGTTCATAGACCAAAACTGGGCTGCTACCTATATTTATAGATAAAGTTTTATTAGAATACAACAACTCCTATTTTTTATGTGTTGTCTGTGGCTGATTTCATAAACACAGCAGAGCTGAGTGGTTGGAATGCAGACTATTAGGCCTGCAAGTTCTAAAACTTTCACTATCTGCCGTTTTACAGAAAGAATTTGTTGACCATCAGTCTAGTTCATTCCAGCACATATCTCTCGAGGGTATTAGCCTGGTCTGTTAAAGTGTATTGGAGAAGATAGGAAGCTTAACCCTAATTGATATCCCTAAGGAGGAATAGAAAGAGAGAGAAGGGGAAGGAAAGAGAGAGAGAAAGAGAGAGAGCAAGAATGAGAGAGAGAGAGAGAGAGATAACTAAAGTAGCCCTAGAGTGGAGATTCCCACATTGAGAACAAATCTTTTGTTGCCTCTCCACCAGGCAGCTATTCTGACCAAATATTTACTTTGAATTTCTTCGAAAGGAGTGAGTTGGAAGGAAGTGGGGTGATTATTATGGGATGCTGCTCATGTTCCCCTCAGTTTCACTGCTCTGATATTCCCACCTACTAAGAGTGCTGCCTGTATCCCTCTCCAGAAGCTGCTCTCTTGACAAGGGAGCTGCCTTACCTCTTCCCCTGTCCCTGGTGATTGGCATCTGATGACTGGTCATTGTGGTGTTCAAAGGCCTGGATCCCTGGTCCCAAGTAGAGGTATCTCTGAAGGGCCACCCCAGCTGGAGAATTCCCCATCGGACTGGCTGACATTGTTGCAGCAGCTGCAGTGCAGTCCATTTTATCTCTACCTAATTCTGATTCCCTTGCTCTTTCCTGGGTGATGTTCTGAAGAGTAGACCCCACTTCCAGAATTCAGTCTTCAGTCAGTTTCTTGAAACTGCCTTGGGAGAGAAGGAAGTCTCCTTTGCTTTTTTCCATTATTCTCATGAGTGAGGGGATAGAGAAGGATCACAAATGGGAAGACAGTCAGTCTAGTATGGTTTAATATCATCAACTCCTTCCATTAATGTCTGTATGCTATCCTGATTTTACTCAGAGACATTTGACAGTCTAGCCTCTTTTTGAGATTTCCATAATGTGGGAGGATGATCATCCTCTCAAGGCAACATTGGGAGACAGGAATAACTCCTGTCTGATCTTTCCTCCAACAGCTGTGATTGCAAGCAAGCTTCTTTATCCAAAGTGCTGACACCCGCTCTCCCACTTCAAACTCCTATCACATCCTACACATATATGTCAGCTTATGATAGTCTCAGTTTCCCAGATGGTATTATATTCTTTGTTTGTTCATTTTAATGGTATTATATTCTTTGTTTGTTCATTTTAATTCAAATCTCACTTTCACTTACAAACACAAAATTTCTCATATGTGTGTGTGTGTATATATATATATACACACACAGTTAAGGTATAAACCTAGATTGAGAGTATTCAGGTATAAAGCTCTATCTTGTATGAGAAACCTTTAGCTAAATAATGAAGATATTTTTCTTTGTTTTAACTGCTCAACCAAGGAGGCCTCCTAAAATCTCGAAACTGCCACACTAGCTATTAACGTGAGCTCACTATGTTCCCTAGGAACGGATGCCAACCTCCATTAAAATATTTTGGTTTATAGCCTTCTTCTGAATGGAAGTTGAGGGTTGCCAATTACTCTTAGCACAGTTACCCTGAATAGTATGTTTTCCTCCATGACACAATAACCATTTCTGAATTTATCTACTTTCCTCAGACTCCCCACCTCAGGTTCTCTCCCTTCACCCTCTACCATGCAGACAGTTTTGATTCTTACCTCAGAGAAAGTGGAAACCATCAGCGTATCCTATAAAAAATGTTTCCCATTTGCATAAATAGCATCAGGACATCTTGTCTGAGCTCTGGACTTAGTCCAACATATCCAAAGTAATAATCATTATCTTCAAGAACTGTTAAACTTGATTATATAACACAAGCAGCTGTGGGGATCAGAAATCTGGGTGTCCATAAATCACTCTCACTTGTACTTATCTATCACTTTTGACATTTTTACCTGTCAGTTCCTCTTAAATCTATTTCTCTCTCTCTCTCCTTTGCCCTCTTCCTAGTGTGAACAATAGTAATCCTGTCACCTGTACTGATGTGACAGAGTCTTAATTGGCCTTCCCACTAGCATTTCCTCTTCTGCCAAGCCCTTCAAACTTCAATCATGTAAGCTGATCCTTTAAAGACTATAAATATGATTGTATTCTATTTAGGTTAAAACATTCTTTAGAATAAAACCCAAAATCCTTAACATAGTCCATTAGATTCCACACTCTCTGGCTACTGCTGAACATCTAGCTACTCTGAGGTAGGCACTCCTGGTGTATCTCATTTTACAAAGGAAGACCGAAGACACAAATAAATAAAGAGGACTACCTCAACCTTGTTGTAGATGCTCTGGACTACCACAGCATTTTCTGAGGACAAATTCATCCTCATCTTCAACGCCTCTCTTAAGTCTGACATCATGTTCATCTAACACTCAAGAATTAGGTGATAACACCATTCCTACCACTCAGTTAACACATAGGGCTACAAATCTGATTATGCAAGAGCCTTTTCGTATGGACTCCCCAACCTGCTGGTTGGTGGTTACAGTGACATACAAGTGTTCCAAGACAGTACCATGCATTTTTTTCCCAATGCTTTTAAAAGAAAAACTGGGAACTCACTTATAAATTTTTAGCTTCGTATCTAAATTTTTTATCGTAATAGTTATAAATGGTGTGTAACTATATTGTAAATATAGACATTTTGAAATACAGTTATCCTTTGGTTTTAAAATGATATTGTAGGTATTATAGGGGATAAAAAATACCATGGAACTTTGATCCTCACCATCATTCATATAAAAATATTTATGAATACATCCTTCCCTAGCAACTAGACTTTATTTTTCCTTTTTTTCTCTTAGAGCACATAATTTCATTTCAATTCCATAAGGAACATATCCTAATGCTTGGAATTATTTTATTAAATATCTTATTACCTTCTGCAACAAATATAGGACGATAAATAAATATTAATTATTTATTCTCTAAAACAAATTTCTTCTGGATTTCATTATCATTGGAATATTTAGTGGGAAGTAGTAAATTCAAAAAGCCTAAATCAATTTAAGGGTAAGAATTGTGAAAAAATGTCTTAATAAGGTTAATGGTGTGCTTTTCAAGTTGATTCATTCATGGATAAATATTACTTATTGCTAAAATGAGAAAGGATCATCATCAATTCTATTCCTCTTTTTAATTTTTAGAGTTGTAAGCAATATTACTCACATAAATAAATTAATAACAATAGGAGTTATGTTATAGTAATGCCATCTAATTATTTGATCTTATTAAGAGTTGACTGCCGGGGCCCCTGGGTGGCTCAGTGAGTTAAAGCCTCTGCCTTCGGCTCGGGTCGTGATCCCAGGGTCCTGGGATCGAGCCCCGCATCGGGCTCCCTGCTTAGCAGGGAGCCTGCTTCCTCCTCTCTCTCTGCCTGATTCTCTGCCTATTTGTGATCTCCATCTCTCAAATAAATAAATAAAATCTTAAAAAAAAAAAAAAAGAGTTGACTGCCAAAATCCACAGTTGTCTATAAAATACATATTTTTAAAATTTTCAGTATCTTTTTTACAAGGATTTGAAAGCTATTTGAGCTTGACCAGAAGAAATTTTTTTTTTCCTGTCTATCTCAGGTATTTGCTTTCTCGATATTTCTACCAAACTTGCATAGTGTCTCTTCAGTTGGCCAACCTGGAATTTGTACACTCTAGGACTTCAGTTAGAAGCAGAATAGATGGGAGGAATGTCTTTCTGTCATAAATAGGGGAAGGATCATTGTGAAAGGGAGTTGGGAATGGAGGACATTCACATCCTCCCATAGAACACGTCCCTTTGGAAAGAAGTCCTGTGAAAGCCAGAGATGTGGACATTGGTCCTTTTCACATCATCCACATAATGTGGCCCTTAAATAGTGGGTCAGACACACCCATATCTCTGAAGACTCTTTTTCTACAGAACATGGACTATTTAGAAGCCCTACTGAAGCAGTAATTTGGAATACAATGAGGCTATACAAAGTATCTGAATATTCTTTTGAAGTAGTGCAAATCTGTATGAAGAACTCTAGCAGTCTTTTAAAAACACCACTATAGATGAATTAATATAATCGCAG
Source organism: Lontra canadensis (assembly GCF_010015895.1). NCBI lineage: Eukaryota > Metazoa > Chordata > Mammalia > Carnivora > Mustelidae > Lontra > Lontra canadensis. The sequence goes on from NW_022631023.1 coordinate 16,163,302, forward strand.
GTCACTTTAAAGATCAAATTTTAGTATTGATATTACTACTTTCATTTGATTCTTAAAGATCCATGCTATCTGTCAGTGCAACATTTGGTAATTGTCTGATTTGAATTATAAATTTGCCTGCTTCACATTATGGTATTTGCTTGCTGGATGAGGCATAACTGGTAGCAGATACAGAGTAAACATAATATTTATGATGATGATGTGGATTAAGCAAAAGGCAAAGATATAGAAAAACTATAATAATCTTCCTCTGATTTTATATAAGCCTCTATAAAGCTTTACATTTTATTTAACAGTACTATGAATAATATGAAATATATTTTCTTTAGTTATTAAATAGATACAATGCTTTATCAAAGATTACTTTTACATTCATTTTATTAAATTATAAAATAGAAATCTTATATAAACTACATCAGTATTTGAGTATTGCAATTTTTTTTAATTACTGAAATAACATGTTTCCAACTAAACAGGTGAATAAGGAGTTTATACTTTGAGTTTCCATAAAGTACAAAAAAATGTTTGCCATGTTCATTTTCTTTTCTTAAAATGGTAAAGTCATTTATATTTCCATTTGTGCTTTTGTTTTAATCTCTTAAAACATTACTTTTAAGAGTCAAGTTGAAATGACCAGAAGACTTTGTCAACTTTGTTTTTTGACCAGTATATGATCTTGAACCAAGCATTAGTGAGTGGGTCCAAATTCAGTGGATCCAAATTCAAAGTGCATTAAACTTAAATCAAATTTTCAATTCATATATTCTAATTAAAACAACAGCTTGACTTTTCCTTCATATACATAGTCATGATGCAAATATCATTAGTAGATACTGATACATGCATAAATGTATTTATAATGATACATAAAAATATGTTGAGATAACTGATAAACATATTGCTTTATTTGTATGTTCTATACCTATAATTATTTTTTCTAACAGCACAAGGTCTTATTGCCCATCTTAATTTTTTGTCCTACCTAAACTTAATTTAGTACAATAAAATAAATGTTAATGGTCATTTTGGCATCACTACGCCATAAACTACATCAGTAAACACCTTATATTTTGATATGTATTCGCATTAACAAGCTAAAACTAAAAGAAGTCCCTGATCCTTACAACGTACTTGGCTCTCACAGGATTGCGCAGAACACCGAAAACAAAGACCCAGTTTGTCTCAGGCACCCGCCCCACTGCCTTCACTCATAAATCACTGGAAAGCAGTCACGAAGAGGAGTTTCCCCTTCCCTGGTCTTCTCTCTCCAAGGACTCATAAGACCAACAAAGATACATGGGGTCAGAGTGTGTTTCTGTTGGATATTGTGTTCCACTGGAATTTTTGTAATGTCTGTTACGCTTCCTCTCCCATTGAGTATATATTGGACTCCCAGGATGGTTTGTTCCCTCCTCTCCTCTCTGCTTCTTTCTCTCTCTTCCTTCCTCCCTTCTTTCTCTCCATCTCTCTCAGCTTGTCTCTTTATTTCAGTCTCTGTCTCTATTTCGCTCTTTTCCCTTTCTCCCTCCCATCTTCTTGCATTAATACAAAGTTGTCAACACTTTGTGTTTCTTTCTTTATTGTGTTTTTCTTCCATCAAATAACAGCAGGATTTATCTCTTGATGGTAGCATATTTATCCATTAAGAAAGCATTTGTATTTTTCAAAATTATTTCAATAATTTTATCATGTAGAAAATATTACCAAAGAAAATTTCTGGTGTTAGGGAGGTCTGGGAAAGGTGCATAATTATACACTGCAGATGGCAATGATTCCAAAAGGGTCTTAAGAATGGGAGGTTGGAGCCACCATGTGGAATTCAAATCACCTGCTTGCTCATGTCTCAGCCTTTACACTCATTTCAGCTTCAGAGATAGAAATATCCTGTGCCCATGAATGAAAACGTGTTGGTGGATACAAGACTTTATTAAAAGGAAATTAGTATATTAAATAAGAACATCAAAGAAGAAATTTTAATAAAAGCACAGTAGGATAAGAGACTCAGTGTTATTTACTTTGCAGCCCAAGGTAACATAATGAGCTTGCTAATTTCCTTCAGTTAATAAACTTTAAGAGCTTAGTTTTAGCTGCATTAAAAATGTATTTATTATGTTTTTAATACTTCTTTGAAATCATTTCTAACATGATTCTGTTTTCCCCAAATGTTGATATTTAGAAATGATATTTTTAATTTAATAGATTAAAGGATGTTATTTGATAAGAAATGGCAAAATTCTAGTAGCATAAACAAGAAAAGTACATATCACTCCACATTTAGATAATAGGACCTAAATAAGTCATTCCATAAATGCATATATATTATGCATATAAATTATATAAATATACTTACATATTATAAACTGGCACCTGAGATTATTTGTAAATACTGTCGTTATTCCACACCTGTGTCATTATTCTTCTACCACATGAATTTTTATGTTTGCACATGTTCTATTTTATGAATATGCCATTATTTATTTCACTCCTTTTCTACTATTGAAAATAAGATTTTTGGAATATTTTGCTATCATAAATAATATTGTAATCAACAGTATTAATAAATAAATAGTTAACATTTCTTTCTGAAAATGTCTTTAATATAAATTGGTAGAAATGGAAATACTCGCTAAAAAGTGTGAATGTTTTAAGTCTTCTGAAATGTGCTCTCAACCTATCTCTATTGTAATTAATACATATTATTTCACATTCTTATAAACATACACACACACACACACACTCACACACACACACACACATATGCATGCGTTCATACAACTACGTCCTTGTAATGTAGATATGTAGGCCCAGCACCTTATTTTATACATACTTCTAAATCTGGATCAGAAGTGGGGTCTGGCTCAGGCGTGCCCAGGCAGGCCAGTTGAGTTTCACATAGCTGCCTTGGTTCCCACATTGACCCCTTCTCCAAATACTTCTCTAGGTCTAGTAATCCTCTGGTCATGAACCCCATGGAAGATTATTACAAAGCTCTGCAACTAAAAAAGAAGTGAGGTTAATTAGCTTTCATTTTCATTCTACCCATTGTGTGATGCTTTAAAGAGTTTGCTGCTTTAATTTAAAATCTCTTAGAAAAGCAACTAAGCATTTGCCTTTTTTTATATCTCGCAACATTCTGATCCTTTAAACTCTGTCCAACAGCTTTACATAGCACATGATTCTCGTTAAAATCCTCCACTAATGCTTGATGGCATTACTTTCACCACTGATTATATCAAAATAAATTGGAAGCTCTGTATATTTAAAAATATATTAAAGCTTAAAAATGTTGGCTTATTTGTCTCCCTGCATCTTTTCACTGTCCTGATTTATCATTGAGATAAATATAAACCGTGTGACTTAATTACGTATACTTTAAAAACAATGGATAATGATGGAGGTATTCATTTCATTATTAAAGAGAGTAAAATTTCTAAGATTAACTTAGCCTTTTTTAATAAGGAGATCGAGTTCTACACTAGTCTAGGCCCTTATCAAGACAATTTCAAATGCCCAAATGTGCCTCCTCCCTTTGCCATGGTGTGTATGTGTGCGTGTGTGTGCGCGTGCATGCGCAATTGTTGCCCTCCTCTATTTTAAACGTTCAAATGACCTGTCATTTCTGTCTAAAAATTTATTTACTTAATATAGTAAAGCATTTTGGGAAAAGCAAAGTTTAGGTTTGGTTGAGTCCCCACTCTGTATCTTGTCTGTTGCATAATCCTTGGAAAATTATTTTGACCCTGTATGCCTTAATATTTTATTTGTCAAATAGGGATGATGATTCACCTACTTTCAATAATTGTTGTGGTAATTATATCAAATATCAATATAATTCAGGAAATTTGGCATGGATAAATATTTCTTCAAGTTTTTCATCACAATATCAATAGAGAATAGTTGGTTATCTCCAGAGAATAGGGAGTTAGAAGGTTAGCAGACTGCCTGCTATAAATACATGAAGCCTCACCCTAAATTTTGAATTTCTCATTCTACTCTTCAATGTATCTGTTTATTTTCAGATGACTATCATGCTTTTCATACTCTTACACTCCCACTCCAAATCCTGAACTAAAATTGATACATCAGGAAAAAAAAACACCTAGTTTGTGTTATTTGAAAAAATATAAAAATTCATGTATGCCCACCATTGTTATTATTATTTTATTCAAAAATTTTGAAGATTTGGCTCTCACTTACAAAGCCTAAATTTCATTTGCCTTACCTTTTCACACTTATGTCCAGTTATCCCTGAATGATCCCCACTTTCGCCACTTTTGACCCCCTTTTACGCTGTTGTTCATGCAGTGCTCTGCATAGAAGGTTATCTTCTCATTATTTTGGGAAAATTCCTTTGCTTGCAATATTCCTAATCAATCCTTGAGTATTTTTTTAAAGATTTTTATTTATTTATTTGACAGATGGAGATCACAAGTGGACAGAGAAGCAGGCAGCGAGAGAGGAGGAAGCATGATGTGGGGCTCAATCCCAGAACCCTGGGATCATGACCTGAGCTGAAGGCAGAGGCCTCAACCCACTGAGCTACCCAGGTGCCCCAGTCCTTGAGTATTTTTGATGAACATTTGTGTTAACAATTTCTCTTTAAAACTTCAAATCCACCTGTGGGCTCAAACATAACAGCACAGCTTTTTATAACTCAACGTAGATTACAATTTTAGCTCCTGTATGAAGCTTAAGTTCATACATTTAAGGAAAAAATAGTCTCTTTTCAGGAAACTTGACATTTTCACCTCCTGTGTTTTCTGAATCACAAAGGCAAAAAAAAAGAAAAGAAAAAAAGAAACAAAACAAAAAACCAAACTCAAGAGGGAACAAACATTTACTTGAGTGTGCGTACTCTGTGGGAGTTACAGTGGGAAGCAATTATACTCATTCACATCCAGCCTTTAAACTCTTCGTCAAGTCAAGGAGCCAGATTGCTTGAATTTCATCAAATTAACTTTTTTCTTCTATTGTTTGTTTCTGAAGAAACTATGACTTCTCTGATAGCTCTTCTTGATTACCAGTCAGATGGCCTAAAAGAGGCACAGAAAGGTGCTTAGGTGGTTATGCATGAAGTTTTTTCTCAACACAGTTCGTATTTAAACCATGACCTTTTCTTAATAACTCTGAGGTGTTAATAAAGAGAAATATGGAAGCATAATAGCAGGCAGGCAAACGCATTATATTATATTTGTTCCTTTGGAATCCAGCAATAATGAATGACACTTTAAAGATTTCCATTTAATGACTCAGTTGAACTAAAACCAAACTTAACTATCCCAACCCTATTTTGAAGAGGATGTCATTCTTAAATATTATAGCATATGACTAAATAAATGGTATGTTATGAGGAACACACTGAGAAGAAGCACATATCAAATTATAAAATACATATATTATTTATATATATGTATCTTTATATATATATATATATATATCTGTACGTGTGTATACACACACACACATATAAAGCAGGAAACATGTGTCTTTTGTTTTGCTTTCACAAACATAGTAATTGTATTTGATATGTCTTAGAAAGGCTTCTGGGTAGTGTTCAGCTAAATTTTGCCTGGAAAAACACAGGGAAGGAAAAACAGCATACAAATAATTGCAAGAGTTAATTTAGTATTCTTATAAATTGCAAAACGTTTTTTGCAAAGGGCTACTGTTAAATCCTAAAGAAATATTTTTAATGATTTTACTAAGATGGCTGTTTACATTTCTTAAATAAAAACTAAGAACAAAATCTGTTGTTTCTTCCTATCCTACTTCCTACATTTCTTTACTGGTTTCTTCTGGGAGATCTTCCTTATGAAATCATTTGCTTTCAAATCCTAGGCTCAGGGTCTACTTCTGAGCAACCTTGATCTTGCCCTTGGCTCCATTCAGTTTCTGTTTGTTTGTTTGTTTCTTTTTAAGTATTTTATTTATTTATTTGAGAGAGAGAGAGAGCACCTGCATGAGTGAGGGGGAGGGGCCAAAGGAGAGGGAGAAGCAGACTCTGTGCTGAGCAGAGAGCCCAGTGCCGGGCTCTATCCCAGGACCCTGAGATCATGACTTGAGCCAAAGGCAGACACTTAACTGCCTGAGTCCCTAATATCTGTTATTTTAAAGTATTAACCAATCATATAACAGTAATGTTTATGATAGACCTGATTTATCTGGAGGAACAAAGCTGATGCAGTTAAAAAATAATTATACTCCCAATTCAATTTCTTGATATAAAACCTTTGCAACTACTATTTTCATGACAAGAGTATCTTATATCTCAACATTTATTTGTATACTTAGTTAATTTGCTATGGTTTATGAGGCAAATATATTTCATTAATCTCTTATGTCTTAATTATGCCTGGATAAATAAATCAGATGCAAGCATTTAAAAGGAAGAGTAACTAAAAGGCAAATTTAACACTATAGCTACTTTAAATGATCATTGTAAATTACCTTAAGATACATACATTATTTTAAAAGTTTCAAATATTTTACACACATAAAGAGATTTATGGGAAATTAGTATCTTATTTGAAATTCATGAAACCAAGTCTAGTTTAATACAGCACAGCTATATATTCATGAAACAGCCAAGGGCTTTGAATTCACCGGCAAGTGACTTCATTGACAAATAGTGCTTGCTTACTCTTCCCCTTCAGAACAGGATCTAACAAGGTCTATACTTTGCGACTCTCTCAAATCTCTAAAGTCGGCAGTTACTCTTGAAATAAGACATTTCCTTTGGTGATGACCTCATGTGAAAGGTCAACAAGTGGATAGGAAATTCTTAGAGATGGAAATGGCATTGCCAAGTGAGGGAAGGAAATCACTTACTTCATTATTTTCAAAGGACTTTTTTGTTTGAAGGTCAGATTAGGGCTTTCCATCCTCTGCTTTTTCCCTCATTAAGTCTTTCACAAGAACAGAATTTTTTTCTTATTTGCTTCCCCTGTAATAGGAAGGAGAGATTCTCATGTCTCACGCATTTTCTCCACATAAATTTCATAAAGGATAGGAATAATCATTATTTAATTTTCTTAAATTTATTATGACTTAATTTATACCAAATATGACTTCAAATATGCCTTTAATTTAAAACATCATTCTATTTGATATTATGCATCTAAAATATCCATGTAATTAACTGTTTCTACCTTATTTATCTAGCAATTTTGGCAGTAGTTTAAAAAAAAAACAAGGAATATTTCATTGTAGAATTATTTTGTGAAACTTAAAATGTATTTTTCATTCTTTTCTTAGTTATATTAACATACATTTTTGAGGACAATATTCATATCAAAATTCTTGTAACACTGATATAAAAAAGATATGCAGACATCTTCAATACAAAGAAACAGAAGACACATGTTAAATGAAGCACATAGACTAAGCCAGATGATGAAGGAAAGTAGTCCATTGGGGGAATCAAGGAGTTTTAGGAGGTGATGTTCATGATCCAGAGAAGACACTTCTGAGATAATGTGATCACTTCCTAATCATGAGATGTGCATAAATTCAAGCTATGCTTCAGGAACAAGTAATAATCCAGTTTGTCTGGAGGCTAGATTATGGTAAACTTGTAGTTTTGTTCCAGACAGTAGACTATCCTGAATGTCAACCTACAGTGTGACCTAATTTCAGAAAGTGAAAGAAGTAGACATTGAGGGGAAGGAAGATTACATTTTCTTTTTTTGTTTTAATATTTTATTTATTTATTTGACAGACAGAGATCACAAGTAGGCAGAGAGGCAGGCAGAGAGAAAGGGAGAAGCAGGTTCCCTGCTGAACAGAGAGCCTGATGCAGGGCTTGATCCCAGGACCCTGGGATCATGACCTGAGCTGAAGGCAGAGGCTTAACCCACTGAGCCACCCAGGCACCCTGTAAGATTACATTTTCAAAACCACTTCAGAAAGATCTAACTGCCAAGTGATATGTGTGTTCACTTGGTGAAGGAGAAACTTGAGGCATGGTGAAAGTCAGGCGAGGACTACCAGAGGCCAGAAAACGCCAAACCAGGATGGTAGAACTGGTAACACAGTGGACAGTGTTGGATAGACACCGGCAGTGAAAAATTTCTGGACTCAGTGGACAAGCCACAGAAAAGAGGTATAAATGCCACTAGCTTCCTAGATAGTATGGTGAGATGAGAAGGGCAACAGTACTAACAATCACAACAAATAGACAGGGAGAGTTTCTTATATATTACCTGTCAGGCATTTTTATTTTTCTTTCCTTTTAAGATTTTATTTATTTAATTTGGGAGAGACAGAGAGAGAGAGTGAGCACACATGCACAAGTTGTGGGAGGATCTGAGGCAGAGGGAGAGAAGAATCATCTCAAGGAGACTCCCTGCTGAGCATGGAGACTGAAGCAAAGCTGGGCTTGATCCCACGACCCATGAGATCATGACCTGAGCGGAAACTAAGAGTCAGACACCTAACTGACTGAGCTATCTAGGCGCCCTTCGAAAGGGGCTAGACTTGATATGAGAATTTTAACTAACTGAAATTCACAGGTGACAACACTGGTCAATTATGAAATGTGGTTATTAAATCTCTGCAGTGTATAGGCTGAGTTTGATTGGTGTTTTAGGATTCTCCATAGAAACACAATGAAGAGGATATGTGTGTGTGTGTGTGTGTGTGTGTGTGTGTGTGTATGTATATGTATATGTGTATATATCTTTATTTATTATAAGGAATTGGCTCCTGTAATTATGGAGGCTGACAAGCACAAAATCTGCAGGGTGGGCAGCAGCCAGGCTGGAGAACCAGCAGAGCCTATATTCTTGTTCAAGTCCATAGTCTGCTGTAGAATTTTCTCCTGCTCAGAGGTGGGTGGTCTTTCTTCTATTCAGGCTTTCAACTGATTGTATAATGCCCACCCAATCATGGTAAACAATCTGTTTTATTCAAAGTCCGTTGAATTAAATGTTAATCGCATCCAAATACATCCTCACAGGAACACCCTGAATAAAGTTTAAGTAAAATAAAAGATTGAGGGGATTAAGAAAGGCGGAGTTAACATATAAAATTAGCTATCACAATGGGCTATGTAGATATCTTCATAACAAGACTCCCTAGAGGCTGTCATCTCAGGTGTAAGCTTCTGGAAATGGACTTGATGACAGATCAATCCGTGTATTAGAAATTTATGAATAAGGAACAAAAAAGGAGGAGAAGGTTCAGATTTTTAAAACTAGATATTTCAATACCCAGTGAAAAGGACAAGCATTAAATCTTATAGCAGAATGCCTAGATCAAAAATTAAGGCAAAAATCACATTTAAATTAGAAATAATTTTACATAGGAGGATTTGGTATAATAAAACTATTTTATTTGTACAAACAAAATACTTATTAATATTATTACAGAGAAGTCTGTAAAATATGTGCTTTCTGTTGCTCTTTACATGTAGAATAGATCAGTCTCATTAAAAGAAATAGAGTAGGGTGGCCTGGGTGCCTCAGTGGGTTTAGCCTCTGCCTTCAGCTCAGGTCATGATCTTGGGGTTCTGGGATCGAGCCCCACATCAGGCTTTTTGCTCAGTGGGGAGCCTGCTTCCCCCTCTCTCTCTGCCTGCCTCTCTGCCTACTTGTGATCTCTCTCTCTGTCAAATAAATAATTAAAATCTTAAAAAGATAAAAAATAAAAAATATAAAAGAAATAGAGTCCATGCTATTTCTGTTTTCAGCACAAAGAATGCTTATGTGACATGGATCACCAATCTTTCTATGTAGTGATAATAATAAACTTATTATCAAGAAAATACTATGTGTAATAACATAATATTTTACTGTTATTCTCTCTCTTGTTGTTTGGTAGTCATCTGTGAAGGAAAAAAAAAAGTTCCTGGGTGACAAGACCTGTATAAGGTTCCCTTCAAGTCTTAAGTCGTGTAAGCCTGCTTAAGGTCACTTAATAAATGAGAAAAATGAGCATTTAAAATGTCAAACCTTTCACTCACATGTATCAAAGGCAACAGTGTAACGCTTAAGATTCTGCTGACCTTTAGCTTGTCTATTGTCACCAACTCTCCTACTCTGGTTCAACTTGCTCCTTTATCACCTTGAATGTTGAAGAAGTCACCAGTGCAAAATCCACTCAAACTACTAACCACTTGAAATAAGGTGCTCAAAAAAAGGAAGATGTCTCTTGAGATGTGTAAAGCATTTCCTTTCTGTTCCACTTAAAAAAAATTTCTTAACTATCTATTTAAAATGGGAAACTTTGGTTTCCTTTTTTTTTTTTTTAAGATTTTATTTACTTATTTGACAGAGAGAGAGATCACAAGTAGGCAGAGAGGCCGGTGGTGGGGGGAGAAGCAGGCTCCCTGGTGAGCAGAGAGCCCAATGCAGGGCTGGATTCCAGGACCCTGAGATCATGACTCGAGCCGAAGGCAGGCGTTTAACCACGTGAGCCACGGAGGTGCCCCTCACCTATAATTTCTGTGTACAGAGAATATATTTGGGAAAAAAGCAGGAGAGCAAATATATAACTTGTAGCTCTCTTACTCTCCGGATGTGTTGCAGACACACCTCATATCATTACAGGGCTATCTGAGAGGCAGACATCATTGCTAATTGAACATCACTGGCATGCAAGTTGAGGCCTGAGATTTGCCTTCCCTGACATATAGCAACCTGGCCATTTGTAGTAATATTTGATTAAAACAGAACATTTAATTTTCTGCGGGAAGAAAAGAAATCTCAAGAAGCAGGCATGCCCCAGACTATGATATCTTTTTCTATATGTTTATTCACAGAAACTGATGGAGGCATAATTAGTGGCCCAGAGAATTACATTTTTAAAGTTTATTTAAATATTCATATTGTTTTATTATATCATATGATTAAATATTATGTTAAACAAATATTTAATATGATAGCTTAGTGTGAAAAATATAATCTAAGCTTCAGCTCTGTTATTGAAACATTTTCAAAAGTGTTGTATGTTTGCCCACAGAATTGACTGTGTACATAAGGAGGGATGTTCCTCAGGCCTAAATTGTATACTGTCAGCGATTCAGACATTTCTCAGCAAGTATGGAATGGGAACTTGGTAGGAGAGGCAAATAAACAAACAACCTTGGGAAGCTGTGACCATCTCTGAGCCTCTTTCCTAGATTCCACCATTTGGGTACTATTGCCCGAGCTGGGGAGAATAGCTTATTTTCTTTAGTATTTACCATGTGCTCAATGGTTAATGTGTTTCTGTAATTTAAGATTTTCAACAAGCCTGTATAATACATGTTACAGAAAGTCTTTTATGGCAACAAGGAAACTCAACGTGGAGTGCTTGAACAATGGCCCCAAGGTCAATAATCACATTCTCACAGAATAAAATTACATAGGTGTGTGAACTTGGTGTCAGTGTGCAGTGCAGCTGAGGTAGTACGCATGAGCATCATCACATGTGTGTCCTCTGATTCTCAACATGGCACTGAGAGAGCACAAAACATGATGCTTTCTGGTCCAATCCAAAGGACAACACAGTTAGAATAAAAGCGTTTGTCGTGCTTCATTTCACAGAAGTAGGGAAGACGGCACAGGGCTTCTCAGTGGTTCAGGGTTCCAAAGGTGGATTTTGCAGTGGGAGGTAAAGGAAAACCATGTTTTGTTACTGTTTTCTTTTATTTATACTACACCTTATCCCATACTTGTAGAAGGGGAATGTCTACAACAGGTAGTAACAATGAATATGTGTGTGTGTGTATTATTTTTGTTGAAAGCTCTTAACTGTTATTTGTTCTCCCTTTACCATTTGTCCCTTCACATTGAGAGAGAAGAAGATGCCCTAAATAAAGCAGCTTGCATAGTGCCTAGGACCTATTAAATGCTCAGTTAGTGTTCACTCCTTTTCCGTTGGTGCTTTCTCTTCTGTAAATCAGAACTACTAACTCTGATATTTGCAGGTCATGGGACCATTTCTTTCCAGGATTCTGGCTTTTGAGAAAGCTTTAGGCATATAATTATCATTTGATGCTAACTGAAATGGTTACTTAATTTGGAGTTTAAAATGAAGGGATTTTAGTAGTGAATTTCGTGCTGGGTTACTGTTCTTTCTAGGCATTTTCTGAGGCATTGTGTGGCCTTCTAAATTCCCAAAAGCCAGGTGTCTTCTCTGCAAAGAGCACATTTGTGTTTATTTTATTTGCTGCATGTGTCTTCTGTGAACATGTCAAAAAACAAAACAATTGAGAACACATCTGTGTCTTCTGTTGTACTCTCTTCCCCCTTGGGAAGGCAGGATGCTCAGGTATTATGCAATGTCTGCTACTCATGATCATCTGAAGGCCCAGGACTTCTTGGACCCTATTTTCTTTATTCTTCTTTCCTCTTCTCTTCTCTTCTCTTCTCTTCTCTTCTCTTCTCTTCTCTTCTCTTCTCGTCTCTTCTCTCTTCTCTTTTCTCTTTCCCTTCCCTTCCCTTTCCTTTCCTTTCTTCCTTTCCTTTCCTTCTCTTCCTTTTCTTTTCTTTCATCTCTTTTTCCTTTTCCCCTCCTCTCCTCTCCTTTTTTTTTTTTTTTTTGATCTCCACATTGCAAAAGAAGGACTATCCTACTCAGTCCTCAAGGATTTTTTGATTTTTTTTTCAAACTGGAATCTCGTTAAATCGACTCATTCAAAAGGGCGAAGTAATACTCTACTTGTTTGGGAATTGGTGATGATAAGGGGAATGTATAGAAGTATCTGGAGTGAATAGAAAAACAAACACCATTCCACAGAAAGTCCTGCAATGCAGTTGCCTATTCATTATCCAAGTGTGACAAAACCATAATTATATGCCAAGCACTGTTGCTGGTGCCATAGAACCCACCAAAAATAAGAGCTGAGTGTTCTGTCAACACGCTTTCAGCATGTCTAGTCTAGAGACTATAAATTAATCTCTAAGCTTATTCCAGAAGCTGTTTGTTCAATTTTAAATACCCAACACAAGGTAGGTACAAAATGGACATTTTTGAGTGAATGAATCAAAAAAGTAGAGAAGTGAAGTGCTTATCTGGCTCAACAGATGAAGCATGTAATTCTTGATCTTGTGGTCATGAGTCTGAGCCTCACACTGGAAGTAGAGATTACTTTTAAAAAAGAGAGAGAGAGAGCACACCAGTATGAGCAGGAACACTTTCCTCTCATGTGAAATGTTCTGATTGCAATGACTATGGGTGCTGTCACAAATGGCTAAGGACACAAACATAAAAATATCTTGCCTTCCACCTGGTTGTACATCACATATAGTGATTTGCTTCTATTTCTGAATACTTTTTACAAGACATCTCAAAAAAATTACATTTGGAGAAGAAGGGAAAGAAAACTACCACTAGATTTATAGATTTAACAACATTTTAATCTTCAGTTTTCTTTAAAAAGCCTATTTGTTTTGTAGACTCTCTTTAATGAAAGAAGCACCTCACTTTCTTGAACTAAGCTAGACGCTAAAAATAAACACATACTGCTAAATCTATGCCTAGGGTTTTAATGATTCAACCAATATGATAAATTTGTAATAATGAAATCAGATAAAGGACATATTGATCATACACTTCCTAAAAGTTAAACTACATCAGATGGAAATTAGGTAGTCTGTGGTTTCATGATGATTCTCAAACTGGTGACCACAAATTTCAGATTTCTCAGAACAGACAAAACTATCTCTTCCATTAGATTTGAGAAATATGGTTCCATTATATCTTACCAGTGTATTCATGTTATGGGGATTAAAGAATAATAGACACCAAGAAGATTCTGTTTTTCATGTTATTTGCAGAAGAGCTAGAGCTGAATTTGCACCCCTCTCTGCCACCTGCATGTCATGTGACTTATTTTGAATGTCTCATTCTTCTCCCAGTTGATATCTTCATCAATGAAGTCAATAATAATGGTAATACCCTACTAGTGGGAGTGAAGAGAGGTTTTGATTTCATGATGTATATAAAGTAATAAGTATCTAGCATGTAATTCATTCTCCGTACAGATTAGTTCTTTCCCTTCATTCTCTGAATTGTTCCTACACATCACTGTCTTTTCCAAGCATAGGGACTGTGGAAAGACATCAAGTAGAATGAAGGTAGGACAGGATAATTCTGGACAGGTGTACACCCCTGGTGATTATAATGTGACCCTTCTTGGTATCACTGCTATACGAACCATCTCCAGTTATTAGAGAAAATCCTGATGAGAAGTAATGGGAGATGTTCTTCATTTCTATATCTTAAGGACAGTAGTTTCCAAACATAGTTCTATAAATTAAAACTTCCCAAAGCTCCAACACAGGAGATTCTGATTCAGTGTGTCTGGACTGGTCTTTAGGAATCTGTATTTTATAAAATTTTCCCAAGTGATTCTAATATGAGCAGCATTTAGTTACAACTGCTCTTTGATGTGTGTTTGATCTAGAGTCTATATGAGTCTTTGCAGAGAAGATTAATAGCTCTTGTTTTGGAAGGTTAGCAATAATTACAAAAACTGATTCTTTATTTTGAAGAAGATCCCAAATCCATTTTGCTATCTTGAAGTAAATTGGATTTATGATGTGTTTGGTGATAAGTGTCCATTTTCTGCTCTTTCTTTCCAATGCTACCTTTGTAAGGCAATGATGATAAAAACAAATAAATAAAAACTCAACACATTTATTGGAGGTACCTGTATAATAAATCCTGATTCATTAGCAGTTACAGATTTTGACCTTCATGTTGAAAAAATAGTCTTTACATAACATAGATATCATCTGCTAAGAGAATTAAAGTGATTATTTCCCTGGAAACTTTCCTGAAGATATTATAGTTTATTACATTTTTCTGGCAGGACATTCAGTTCTACTTGATTGTTTAAATTGAATTTTATTTATGATCATTAACTGTCCAGTTAAGACCATTCTGATTGAAATTACTCTTATGTGATAATATCCATCTGCCTCTTCTATTTTGCATTAGGAAATAAGGGAATTGAAATACATTTTGCACTTTAAATTTAGCCCATCTATTTAATTACAGTCAAGTTCATGCCTGATATTAAGTCCTTCATGTTTTTTCAAATTCTTAACAGTTGTAGTATTGGTATTGTCTCTATAGCATCTGAGTCCATAAAATACACATGACAGAATGTGTGAATGTCCTATCAGGAAAAAATAAAATTGTTATAAATATATACACACATGGGTTGTATCTTGCCAAGAAAAAGTTCTGATTGCATGAAGAAGACTTTTAAACAAACGTCTGGCCCTCCTTTTGTATATGTATGTGTGTATTTGTGTAGAAATATTTACTAACATTGCTACTAATCTATTATTGGACTTCAGATGAAAGTCCAAAAAACTTTCAGAAGCAAAATATGTATCATTATTTAATTAAACTGTTCTACAAGGCTGATTTAGTGAGGCTCAACCTATAAAATGTTGTATCCCCAAGCAAACAACTAAGTTGTATAAGTCTAATACTATGATAATATTAATTTTTGACCATTTTTATTGGGAAACCTTTTTCCTGTGAATTTTGTGAATTTTATGAACTTCGTTGGGACATTTTGCCCAAAGTTTCTGTTTTGCTGAGTCCAAACCATATGTGCCAAACATGTTTTCTTTCAATATTTTCACATGTGTATCAAAGAAATTTAATCCGTATGCTTTTTATTTATTTACATTTTACACTTAAACTCATCAAAATGTTGTTATGCAAGAGCTTTTTGAATTCCAAGAGACATTACAGGGCTCCCAAAGTCCCAAGGAAACACTTTGTTGAATTTAAAATATTCTGTCTTCTGCTCATTTTTTCCCTAAGAAACCAAAATAATAAGTAGATTGTGGCCTCCCTTTTCATTTTAATTGGAATATCTAATAATTCAAATTTAACATAAATTTTAAATAAATAGTGAACACAGAGCACTAATATATATTGAATTCTTTCCTTCTAAGGAATTCAAAACAATGTGAGTTGTGACTCAACCAATTTTTGATCCTATTATTCTGGCTCCAATATTCCCATGATTGTAATTCTGTAAATGTATACATAAAACCTCTTGAACAGGATGATTATGCAGCCACATTCATCACAGGGTCCTGTGTAACACAAATAGAGAGGACCAGAAAGAAAGGAGAGAACGTCATCTATTTCGAAAGATTTGAAAAACATTGTGGTGGTGAATAATGAGGGCTCATAGATGAAAGAAGTTGAGCAGAGATAGCTAAAACCTCAAGTCATACAGGAGAAAACTTCAAAGAAGACGGGAGTCACTCTTCATTGACATAGCATCTCAAAGTCTCAAGAATATAAAAAAAAATGTAAAATCATGAAGATTAATTGAAAGACTGTTTAGAACAAATTTCACCATTCCCAGGCCACTCTTTTCCATGGTTTCTGTTGACCCAAGAACATCATTTTGAGGATTGGAAGAAAATTATTTTCAAGGTTTAATGGGCTGTATTTCTATCCAACTTACCATCCCAGGCAGGTGAATTTGTATGATATAAAAGTATTTGACCATCAGATTTGACCATCTACCCTCATCGAAGGTAGTTAGAAATTCAAGGGGAAAAAAATAACCTTCCTCAAAGAAAGTAAACCAACAAATTAGGGGAAACTTGTATGGTGGGTATAGGTACCACCAACATAACATCTTCCTCTTTTAACCTTAGGATGGTGCATAGCCTCAGATTTGTTCTTCAGATTTGTCATTCAGAAGCAAAATTCACTAATTATCAGGTGATGTCCTGTCCAGTAAGTGTACCTGAGCAACCAGAGTTCTCACTTAAGGAAAGACTGGGTGGAAAATGTATTTATACAATTAAAGCTGTCCAGATGTCAGTAAGTAAAAATGAAACTTCAACAGAAGACCATCAGGTACACGAAAGAGCACAAAAGGGAAAGATCAAGATACAGACACTGAACAACAAACCTAGATTACCAAGAAATAATTCATAGACAGAATAAACTTGAAGTAATATAAGCTACTACAGTGGAAGACATGGGTGAAATTATTACTGCCACATAACAAGAACAGAATGTCACAGAAAGGACAGAGTTAAAGCTCTTAGAAATTGAAAATATAATTGCTTAAGTTAAAAAGTAGAATCAATAGATAAATTAGGAAAAAAAAATAAGAGAAAAAATTTCCCAGGGAAAAGGGGTAGGATGGAGAAATAAATACAAGTTAAGAGACTTATTAATCAAGGAAAGTTTTTTTCAGTGCTTCCTTTTTGCATGAGCAATTCTTTGTTAATTTCTATTTGTTAATCACTGATGTTCAAAGGCTTAGAATGGCTGTCAATGTAACTGTGTAAAATTTCACTGATTCTCAAATCCTCATAGGGAGAAATACCTTTGTCAATTGACAACTACTGATCTAGGAAGTCCATACACAACAATATAAGGTGTAGAAAAGGACACAAACACACACACATGCATGCAGAAGAAGCTAGAAGAAATCTCTGCTTTTAAGAATATAGTCAAGTAATTATTCTGAAAAAAAAATCCTTCTACAAAACAGTTGGAAAGTCTAAATAAAATATTTAAATAGCTGTATAAATGTGTAACTGCTTGTAAGTTAAAGGAAATTCCTAAGGACAACAGAATAATAAATCAACTCAAAGGCAAGATTGGCCTAAGGGTATTTCCTAATCCCAGGAATATGGAACATTGTTTTAAATGTAGTATTTATGTGCTAAATAATATTTAATACATACAAGCATAATAATAACCTTAAAGGCAAGAATATTACACAAAACTATTGGCTCTGAGTTTTCTCCTTTATTGTATGCTAAAGTCTCTTTCAGAAACATTACTGTTTCCCTGAATCTTGTCTGCAATTCCCTTTTATATATTTAAAAAAAATTACCCATATAATTCATTATATTTATTTGCTTATGATATTTGTAAGTAGTTACATAACCAATGTAACATACTTTTATATCTCTTGACTATATTTTTTTCTACTCAGAATTCTGAAGATTCATCTACTTGACAGCAAAGAACTGTTCACTGAATTTTCAGTTACATACGTTTTCCATTATATGAAATATAGTACATTTTTCTTTCATGGATGTTTGAGTTGTTGTCATATTATGTCATGAACATTGTCATTATAAACATTCCACAGATTAAAAATGGCTATAAATTCCATTTTTTAAAGATTTTTATTTATTTATTTGACAGAGAGAGAGAGAGATCATAAGTAGGCAGAGAGGCAGGCAGAGAGAGAGGAGGAAGCAGGCTCCCTCCTGAGCAGAGAGCCTGATGTGGGACTTAATCCCAGGACCCTGAGACGATGACCTGAGCTGAAGACAGAGGCTTAACCCACTGAGCCACACAGACACCCTGTAAATTCCTTTTTAAAAAAGATTTAATTAATTAATTTATTTGAGAGAGAGAGAAAAAATGAGCAGGGTGAGGAGCAGAGGCAGAGAGAGAATCTCAAGCAGATTCTGCTTTGAGTGCTGAACCTGACTTGGGACTTGATCCCAGTGTCCTGAGATCCTGATGTGAGCTGAAATCAAGAGTCCAATGTTTAACTGACTGAGTCACCCAGGGGCTCCAAAATGGCTGTAAATTCTTTGACACTTTTCCCATGGAAAGATTTGGACTCTCCTGATGCTGGTTTAGCTTAGGATGTTTTAACCAATAGATCACAGGGAGAATGTTACCTCACTGCTTTCAAATCTAGCTCTAAAGAGGATTTGCAGTTTCCACCTTGGTATCTTACGGATCTGAGATGCAGTGTAGTCTGTATACATCAGAGGGTAGTCTGACTATCTTGCTGAGGGATCTTGAGGACAGGCTCCAAGACCATGTGAAGAGAGGCAGAAAAACGCATCCATCAGAGGCCAGCCTTTGATTGTTTCCATTGAGATATCAGACACTTGAGTAATGCCCTCATGAAAACTCTAGACCAGACCAGTCACCAGTGAGTCACTGATTGACCCCACTGATGGCACTCAAAGCAGAAGAATCATAATTTGAGTTCTCCCTGATTCCTGACCTACAGTATTAAGTGCATAGTAAAGTTAAAGTTGTTTCAAACCATTAAATCTATATATTGTTAAATAACAATGGATTATCAAAACAATCCTGGTACACAGAAACTGTGAGTTTTGCTAGGAAATATACTTAATGGTGGAACTACTGAGTCACAGACTATGCAAATTCTGAAATTTATAAGATAATGCAAAATTGTTTTTACTGAGTGATTATGCCAAATTATACTCCCCTGCCCCAGTAGCATATGAAGTTGATAAATTGTAGGAAACTCAATTCACATTTTATGCTTCCTCTTTCAGCTCAATGCTCATTTCTGCCTTTTTGCCCATTTTAGGGGTGGTTTATTTCTTACTGATTTGTAGAAGTTAAAGATTTTGAAAAGTTACCCTTCTTTGATTATATCTTTGTGTATAGATTTACATTTTTTTTTTTAGTATGCTTTGGTTAACGAAAGTTCTTAATTTTCATCTACTCAAATTTATAAATACATTTTTCATGCTTAGCATGTTCTGTACCTTGTTTAAGAAATTTATCTCTACTTTCAGATCAAATAGATGTCCCTGTATTTTCTTCTAATATTTGCATTTCACATCTCTCTATAGTCTGCCAGCAACACAATCCATGTGTTTTGAGTGTGTATATGTGTATGCAAATAATGCAGAGATCAAATCGTTTGTTTGTTTTTGTTGTTGTTGTTGTTGTTATTGATATCGGTTGTCAAAGCATTATTTGCTGATGGGTTCTTCCTTTTCCAATCAGTCATATATCAAATATCCTTATATTCAGGGATCTATTCTTGGCCTCTATATTCTCTTCTGTTCATCTTCTTGCTTATCTCTACGCCAATGCTATATTGTCACTGTTATGTCCTCAATGCCTATAAGAGAACCTAGCAGATAATAAGAATTCAACAAATACTTGCTAAATGCATGAATTAATACTGCTTTAAAATAAGTTCTGGTATATGGTAAGGTAAGTCCTCTCACCTCCTTCTTCAGGAATGCCTTGCTGAATTCTGGGTCTCTGGCAATGAATCATACACATTTTAGATTCAGCTTAAGTGACTTGAAATACAATGCTGGATTTTCAGTCCTAATTATGGAAACCCCATAATTAATTTTTAACAATTATCAATATTATGAAATTATGTTTCCTATGTTCCACATTTTCTCTTGAATGTTTTAGTATTTATCTTCAAGAAATTGGACTTCACTTAATTTCAGTAACTCCTTAATATAGTACTTACTCCGTTTTCAAATTTTCCTAATTGTTTTAAAGAGGTCCCAAATAAGGACTACCTGTTGCTTTGCGCTATTTGGTTTCTTATGTCTGTTTGTTTGTCTTTGTCTCAATCTCTCTTTTTATTCTTTTCTTTTTATTTTTTAAAGTTTTTTTAAATTAAATATTTTATTTATTTATTTATTTGAGAAAGAGTGACAACAAGAGAGAGTAAGCAGGAATTGGGGGAGAGGAAGAAGCAGGCTCCCCGCTGACCAGGGAACCCAGCATGGGGGTCCATTCCAGAACCCTGAGATCATGACCTAGTTGAAGGCAAATAAGCAACTAACTGAGCTACCCAGACACCCACCCCCTTTGTTTAAAGCAGTATCTTCCTCCATTAAAAAATTATTTTTGAGACCAATTTTTTATTTTGATTTTCAATTAGCCAGAAGTATTGGGTACCTAGTAGGCATAAATAAATAGAGAATGATAATGAGGCTTTAGTCCAGGAGAACAGCTGATGAAAAGAATATGAGAAATGAGTCAAGGTTGAGCATTTTTTCATGTGTCTGTTGGCCATTTGAATGTCTTCTTTGTAGAAATGTCTGTTCATGTCTTGTGCCCATTTCTTGATTGGATTATTTGTTCTTTGGGTTTTGAGTTTGATAATCTCAGCATCACTCAGCATCAGGGAAATACAAATCAACATCACAGTGAGATATCACCTCACACCACTCAGAATGGCTAAAATTAACCAGTCAGGAAATGACAGAAGCTGGCAAGGATGCAGACAAAGGGGAACCCTCCTACAGTGTTGGTGGGACTGCAAGCTGGTACAACTATTCTGGAAAACAGTATGGAGGTTCCTCAAAAAGTTTAAAATAGAGTTACCCTATGACCCAGCAATCACACTACTAGGTATTTACCCTAAAAATACAAATGTAGTGATCTGAAGAGGCACGTGCACCTGAATGTTTATAGCAGCAATGCCCACGATAACCAAACTATGGAAAGAGCATAGATGTCCATCAACAGATGAATGGATAAAGAAAATGTGGTATATAAAAATACAAACAATGGAATACTATGCAGCCATCAAAAATGAAATCTTGCCATTTGCAATGATGTAGATGGAACTAGAGCATATTAGGCTAAGTGAAATAAATCAATTAGAGAAATATAATTATCATATGACCTCTCTGATATGAGGAATTTGAGTGGCAGGGTGGAGCATCATGAGGGAAAGGGAGGGAAAAATGAAACAGAATGGGACCAGGGAAGGAGACAAACCACAAGAGACTCTTAATCTCAGGAAACAAACTGAGGGTGGGGGGTTAGCTAGGTTATAGACATTGAAGAGAGTATGCGCTATGGTGAGTGCTGTGAATTGTATAAGACTGATGATTCACTGATTATTTGTTTCCCTGACAAATAATAAATTATATCTTTGTGTGTGTGTGTGTGTGTGTGTGTGTATTTATCATTTAATTAATTTTAAATAAAGTACAAAGTGGGGATGGTTTTCACTTTTCTTGATCTATCAAAAGCAGGATTATGACCATATTCCCAGGTGATCATCAAAATAGGATAATGCAAATAAAATCATCTACTTTACAAATAATTTTTTAGAGATCATAGACACCATGACATGATAACATTTTTTAGTTTCACTCAAATATTAAACATTGAGAACTAAGGGTACCCTTGAAGGTTCTATTACAGACATATACCCACACATAAATACTTGAAAAAAACCTTTAAAACTTTAATGTATACTCTACTATTTTTCATTATTTAGTGGGAAATGTATGTGTTTGATTTTCACTATATTGCATCATGTTTGTGAATCTCCTATAGAAAAAAATACAGAATGTTGGTATACTCAAGTTTAGAGTTAGGTAGTAATTTCTCAGTCATGAAAACTTCTTTTGACTTTTTGATGCCCTTTTCCTGTAAAGAACATACATGTGACCCTTTGTCCCGATTTATGCACTTTTTATAGATACAGCGGCATTAGCCTGGCACACATCACCAACTAGAGTTCAGGGATGTTAATTAAAAAAAAAAAAAGAAAGGACACCTGGGCTGCTCAGTCAGTTAAGCCACTGCTTTCGGCCCAGGTCATCATCCCAGGGTTCTGGGATCAAGTTCCGCGTCTGGCTCCTTCCACAGTAGGGAGCCTGCTTCTCTCTCCGCCTCTGCCACTCTGCCTGCTTGTGCGCTCTCTCTCTCTCTCTGACAAATAAATAAATAAATAATCTTAAAAAAAAATAAATGAGTCAAGATATTGCTAAGAATAGTGGTAAATTCTAGGGCTCATCTTTCTGGACCGTAGAAGTGATTAAGATTTTGTCATATGAATATTGTGCTTTCTTCCTCATGATTCACAATACACACACATCTCTACCCTCTCATTCTCTCAACTCTCATCCCTCACCTTTATCTCTTACCTATCTGAGGGACATCTTTCTGTCTCCAGCCTGGCTGGACCAGGCTGTTTGTTTGGACAACAAACAACAGTGGCAAATAATAACACAGCAGCTGTAATTTACTATTGCTCACTTCCTGAATGCACCACAGCCACATCCCAGGACTCAAAAAACATGCTCCCTTTTTCAAATATTTCTATATTATTTTCAAATCTTATGATAAATTTTCAAAACCAACTTAAGAATTATCCATCAAATCCTTTCTTTTCAATGAGGAAGAAGGAAAAAATTGCATTCTAAAGGCATTAATTGTGCCAGGACGTCCTGCTATTTGTGATGGTTTCTGTTTTTTTCCAATGACTGATACTTCAACTGGAAGTTGCGGGTTGAAAAATGAATTATTTTTCTAACATCTTGAGAAACTGAAAGGTAGATCAGAGAATGAATTGCTTCAATAGCCATGCTTCTGAGAATATGTGATGGACTTTGACATACCTTTTGGAAATCAGGATCTTGTCCCCCAAGAGCCACTTGTTTGTTAATTACACGATTAAAAATACACAAAAGTTCATCACCCCTTGGAACTTCAGGTCGTCCTGCACATGCTCCACCATTCTGTGATGAAGCCATTTATTTCTTCTCAATTTGAGTAGCTTTAATCAGATCAAAATGTTCCTTCTAAAGAATTGTTTTCAATTCAAGGAAAGAATTCAAACATTCTTTTAAAATGTCTTTACAATATACCACATTGTAATTTACCCTGCATGAACAAAGCGCAAATAACAGAAATATTTAAATTATATTTTGAACATCTGCACACAATGAACTAGTTCAGAAACTGACTAGAAATATATGTATTTTTTATTTTTACTGTTTTATAATGCTGGCAATATATTTTAAATAATCCACTATATGATATGTGGTTCAAACTAACAAATGATATAGCTGCATAACCTTGGAATGCTCCTTTTTATGGAGCTGGTTAGTGCGGCTTTCCATACTTTGAAAATAAGGACCTTGGCTAAGACATCAATTCGTGTGTTGGTCATAAAATTTATTATCCCACTGGTGATATGATGAGTATGGAAATGGGGGTAGATACAGTTTATTGTAATTTCTTAGTCTATCAGACACAAGCTTAGGCCATCCTATTTATAAAGGCATTTTACAGAGGTGTTGATAAATATTTTAAGGACTGCAAATTTTCTCCTAATCTTAAAAACTTGAGCTGTTTTCTCCCCAACAGTTCACTTAATTTGCTCTCTCCAGTAAATATATTTATTTTAGAAGTTTCAAAATATGTCTTTTTAAAGATACGATGTTTATTTTGGGTTTATTTGTTAAACTTAATTTGCCCAGTATGAAATAACTAAAATTAAAGCCCATGGTGACTAGCAATAAGATTCAATGTGGTTTTGCTTTCTTTTTTCTCCAATGAAAACTATTTCCAGGTTAGGTGGTCTACATATGGAAATTAATGGAAGGAAATATCACTCCCTGACCGGATCACAAATATTCATCACGCTCAAGATAAATTATTGTTCCAAGAAGCTAAATAATTGCTATGTTTTACATTTTGAGAATTGTTAGCAAGGATTCAGTGCATAACTATGGAGGCTACTATATTTGGGCACTAAAAGAAATAGACTAAAATGAAATATCCTGCCCTGACTTCAATGTAATTACAATTTTCTTAGAGTTCAAGGCATGCCTACCAAAACAGCAACAACAAAGCAACAGGAGGCAATAAATAATGATAGAGATTAAAAAAACAAAAACAAAAATAAAAACAAACAAGCAAAAAAAAAAAATAAACAAAAAAACAAAAACCCACGAGAAAGGAATTCATTGTAAGCTGGGATAGTCATGGACCTCATAATCTTACTTTGTTCTCAAAGTACTATAAAAGTTTAAAATAGAGGATTTTTAAAAGCGTGGTTAAAGGTCAAAAGCATAAAATTTTTTTAATGTGTCAGTAAAATGTGGTCTTAAATGTACCCAGGCAGGGTTTTTTGAATCCTTTTGGCTTGATCTCCCATAAAGTAGAGAACTTGCCTTGCAGCGAGGCAGATGTCCTCCAGTGTTGCCACGGAAAGAAGCTTCCTCCTAGGGTTGAGGAAGAGTTTAGCGTCTCTCATCTGCATTCCACCCCCGCTACTCCCTGAAGACGGACAATCAGGGATTTGTGAAGTGGGCATTTATCCACTGCTAAGAGCAGTTCTGGGACTATTTGTTCAATTCAGACAAGCTACAGAGAAACTATCTGTGGTGACTACTTTTGCATGAAATTTTCAATAAACTTGAAAAAAAAAATATGTCCTAGAGGCAAGATTCTCTTCTTTCTCTGTTAAAAGTAATTCTGAGATAACTGGGCTCCCAGCTAGGACTGACTCACTCAAAATGTACCAACATCTCCAATCACCTCTCTCTCTTCTGTCTCTAAACATGCATTATGCAAGTCCAGGATGTTAAAAAAAAATCTGTACTAAGCATTCGCTCCTCTTCCTTCCATATTAGGGGCCCCTTTAAGGCTAATCAGTGTCACCTCTCAATGTTGGTTTCAGGTTGTATGAGGGACTAAGTTTAGATGGTGAGGTTTGCATGAATGTTCACTGGGCAAGCATTCTGTATAAACAAATGGTGTTTCTGAACAAAGCAGAGTATCTGCCTTCAAGTTGTCTGCTTATCCCCCAAGAATTTTGATTTTGTGTTAGTAAATGGGTTTGCAGCTAGAGACTGATTCAACAATGTGAGTGAGCATATGTGAGCTGCACTACTGATACCACTGTTTGAAATATAAATGGATGTAATCTTATCAGAGACATTAAACAATATAGAACTTAACAATACATGTTTCGAAACTTATCATTTACACCACTTGACTTTGTAGCTTCCAACTCCATAAAAATGCTATCCATATGAAAAAAAATGCCTCCAGAAGGCAAATATAAAAGTAAATAAAATATTTTTCTCTGAATGGTGGAATTAGGAGTGAGTTTTCAATATATCAAACTCATCCTTTATGTTTGTTAATCAAGGAATCTAGCAAATGGGACTATTCTGTACCATTAATGTTTTTACTGTTTTGTAGTATGTTACAGAAGTTTCATATTACATGCACGTGTGAGCATATGTGTGCACACACACACATTCAAAAATATATTGCCCCTGAAAGAAGACAAGAACTTTCCAAAGAAAACAGTCTAGAGCAATTCCTTTTAAAATGCAGAAGTGGTTATTAAGATATGTGATTGCACCTAAGTCTTTGGGTCATACCTCTCAGCCTTGTCTAAATGTCTTGGACATTTCTTCCTTCCCATTAAAATATAAACCTCCAGTGCCTGATATGAATCACTGAATGATGGGAAGGTGAGATTGCATTTATTATGAACAAACACTCAAAATGATTACTATTTATATGCATGCTAAGTTATTTCCTCCTTTTCAACTTCAACTACATTTATATTGGTATTATTAGGTATTGAGGGAAGAGCATGTACTTATTAATGCAACTATACCCTGTTGAAGAACTAAAACTAAGGAAATATTTCATTTATATCAGAAGTCAGCCTTTATTTATAATATCATAATTTAGGGTGCCTGGGTGGCTCAGTGGGTTAAGCCTCTGCCTTCAGCTCAGGTCATGATCTCAGGGTCCTGGGATCGAGTCCCGCATCAGGCTCTCTGCTCAGTAGGGAGCCTGCTTCCTCCTCTCTCTCTGCCTGCCTCTCTGCCTACTTGTCATCTCTGTTAAATAAATGAATAAAATCTTTAAAAAAAATAATATCATAATTTAGCTCTGTAGTGTGTTATTAACTACTATATTTAATATATGTTAAATGCTATTTTATTATTACAGTAGTAAAACATTATTTTGTTAAAGAGCATTTTAACAGATTATTATGAAATAGTGTCATCTTATTACATAATGCTATTTATCATATTGATATTAATAAGATACTATTAATAAATATTTAATAAATAGTATTAACATAAAATAAATATTTACTAAACAGTATGTGATTAACAGTATTTTATTAGCCTTCCAATCTTTATATAGCACTTTCCCTAGTTTCCAATTTGTAAATATTTAGTCTATGCTCATAGTTTCTGCTACAGGATAAAAACCTGTTGCCTGGGATTTCTTATAGTAAGTAGCAAAGTCAATATGATGGTGACAAAAATTGAGGTAAATTGGCTAAAATACCAAACACTCAGGAAAAGAAAATCACAGAATAAATAATCTGTAAAACCATTTCATCTTTGATAATTATTAGAGTATAAATATCTTCTAACTATTTAAACTCCTGATATTTAAACTAAAAGTTGAGTGAACTCTATCCCCAAATGTATAAAAAACACATACATGAATCCCAAATTCTGTGTCAGAATGGTAGCTCCATAAAGTACCCTCAAAATGGTCTATCCTGGATATTTATTTTTACAAATAAGGAAAGACAGTCACATTACTCATGCTAAATAAGAGAGTAGAATCCAGGACTCCATAACTCGAGTCCAGGAAATCTTCTAACTATGCAAGAATTAATGTACTAAACTTTAGGGAATACTTAAACCAGAGCAATACCATGAATCTCCAAACTAAAATAAATGCAGATCATCTTCTTGTTTTACACCCAGCATGTGACATGCATGATTCCATGACCTGTTTTAGAATATAAGGAATATATATCTGTTTTAGAATATATGGAAGTCAGAGGAATAAATAATGGGTTATCTTCCAAGCTCCAAATTCTCTGTAAGGCTTTTTTTTTTTTTTTTTTAAGATTTTATTTTTTTTTTTGAGAGAGAGAATGTAAGAGAGAGAGAGGAGATATTATGAGTTGTAGGGGCGGGGGTGCTGAGGGAAAGACAGAAGACTCCCTGGTGAAAAAGAAGCCTAATGTAGGACTCCATTCCAGGACCCTGGGATCATGACCTGAGCTGAAGGTAGAAGCTTAACCCACTAAGCTACCAGGAACCCCTGTAAGACTCTTTAAATATGTAATCCATTTATTTGTTACAACCACCTTTAGAGTAATACATTACAGATGAGGACATTAAGATTCATAGATCCAAGCTACAAAATGAAATGTACTAAATAAATGTACCAAAATGCACTAAATGTACTAAAATGGAATAAAAGTCCAGATTGGCTCTACTGAATCAGAAGGTAAGAGTCTTAGTAAAGAATTGGCTTAATTGGCTCAGTTGGTTGAGCAACTGCCTTTGGCTCAGGTCATGATCCTGGACTTCCAGGATTGAGTCCTGCATCAGGCTCCCAGCTCCTTGGGGAGTCTGCTTCTCCCTCTGACCTTCTCCTCTCTCATGCTCTTTCTCACTCATTCTCTCTCAAATAAATAAATAAAATCTTTAAAAAAAAAGAAAAGAATTGGCTTAAGATTCAATACATTATTTTGTTTTTTATCTTTGAAGGGAAGGATCAATGTCACGCTAAAGAGAAGTCTGGTTAGCTAAAGGACTCATATGTGTTCTTAATTTATTCAACATGCTTGAGAAGGGAAACAAATGACAGACTCAAAAAAGGAACATTTTAAGAAAGCTTACTGAGAAGAATATTAAACAAAAGCGTGTGGTAGACCAAGTATAGAAGAACCCCAAAGAAATTGAGGCTAGTATTAGTGAAGCTGTTACCATGCCTAGACTCAAAAGCTGGGACAGATTTCCAGAACCTGGAAGGAGAAGAGCTGCAGAAAACAAGTGGCCTGGAAGGGTGCCTGGGTGACTCAGTCAGTTAAGAGTCTTCCTTCTCTTCAGGCCATGATCTTAAGATCTTGGGATTGAGCACCATATTGGGCTCCCTGCTTCTCCTTCTCCCACTCCCCCTGTTTCTGTTATCTCTCTCTTTGTCTCTCTCTCTCGCTCTCTGTCAAATAAATAAAATCTTTATTTCTTTATTTATTTTCAATTCCTTTCTTTGCTAAATAAAATCTTTAAAAACAAAAAACAAACAAACAAACAAACCAGTTGCTTTGAGGGGAGTAGTGATCTGTGCTGGAGGCAACCACACAGGAAGGCATTGTAGGGGGATAATACCTTAACTTCACTCTCCTTCTTCCTCTGATAGTTGGCTAGGATTCTCCAGGCATTCACTTGATTTCAAATTCAATCCAAGCAAATGAGGTGATGAGTGCCAGTGAAGCAATGCCAAGTCAGGCTTTGTTAATAGAAAGATAGTATTCAGAACAGGGAGAGAGAGTGTTGGTACACACTATTCTGCAGTGGTCATGTAGCACATTTCTGCTCATTTCTGGGAAGTTCATTTTAAGCAAAACATTGTAAAAATTCATTACTTTGAATCGAAGAAAATTCCTATGGTAAGGAGTCCAGAATAGGCTTAACACTGAATAAAGAGAAAGAATCATAGAGGGAAAAGCAAAACAAGCAAAAACGTGATATAGAATAAGTATATTCACAAATCATTCATAGTTAATGAATGAACAGAAATGCCACTTGGATCATTTTAAACGAAAAAGGGAGATCTCAACTCACTTAACTAAGAAAACCAAGAAGAGTGCTACTTTGTGGGAAGAGCAACGTATTCAGTATAAGTCAAATGCATTGTCCTTAAAAAATTCTGATGAGAGAAAAGAATCAGAATTTGTTGTAGGTCCATAGAACTTACAATGAGTGATTATAGGGAGTCAGATATTTACTAAAATGTTTAAATGTGTATATAAATTAAACTGGTAATGAGGTACCTGTCACTAAAAATGTTTCAGCAGAGTAAAAAATTTGTCTTATTTTCTCAGAACTAGAAATCTTTCTAGTCCTAATGTTCCCTGTGTGATCTATTACAGAATAGTGTTGGAAACACAGTATATTTTTTCCTCATTGAGCATTTAAAATTCCTTTTTTCCATCATTATTCCCCAATTCAACATGTGGGAGAGGAGACTCTTGCCTTCAGGCAAAATAGTATGGCAATGAGCCAGTGAGTGATACCTTAGAAAGCACGAAATATATACAAAGTAACAATGAGTAGGCTGTAAGGATGCACAGAGAGAAATGTGTTTCTGGTTTTTGTTTTTGTCAATGAAAACTCATCAGTCTGTCCTCTGGGGAAAGAAAGGTAGGAAACTAAGGCAGTTATCAGTATGGTATAACATTATCTAGTTTCCTATGTAGAAAAAAAAATGTTCTGGTAAAACATTAAAAGGGATTACTTCTCATCTCAGGACTACTTCTGACTAAGCACTGTAGCTGTCCAAAAGATCTTGTGTTCTGTTCTGTTTAAAAACAAAACAAAAACAGGCAAAGATATCAGTTTAGTATTTTGTAAAGAATTTAAAATGGATTAAAAAAGAGCAGGATGGCCTCCTGGACAAAGAATCAAGTGTTTGCTCATAAAAGCGTATGATATCTGAGACTAAAATTAAGGATTCACTTGAAAGAAGAAAGATGAGGAGATGAGGACTGTACTTTTCTAAGAAAAAGTTTATTAAGGATTAAGAGAAGAGCTAATCCTTGAAAAGTGTGCATCATTATTCTGAGAGTTTTTTGTATAATGGTTCATTTAGTGATTATTTCTTATCTTTAGTGTTAATCTCTAGAAATGGCAGTATGCATGCATTGCACATTCTTGGAACTTCTTAAAAAGTTGTAAAAATGACTTAGATTGTTTATTACATGCACTTATAAATTAATCCAAATGTAAATGTCTATGAACAAACAGGAAATATGTCTAGTTTTCTACCCAAGTACCTTGGGGGTCAAACTTAAATTTATATCCTTGATTTGTCAAGAATTAATGAGAAAATCTCATAGGGATCTTGGAGGACTAACTTAGGATGCATTGAAGAAAACACAGTAACCTTCTCAGAAGAAATGCTTATAAATATTTCTAAGGTATGCTTGTTATTATTAAACCACTATTGACTGGATTTCTCTGGGACTAAGATTCTAGTTAATTTAATTTAATTTTCTGTTGAACTAAGCTTTAATGGCTACTACCATTTATTTCTATCTACATTGTTAAAATTTTTATAAAATCTCTCAGGGCATTATTTTTTTCTTGCCTAAACACAGTCCAGTGAACATAAACAACCTTCTATATGACAATTTACAATTTGATGGTATAGTACCTATAACATGGAAGATTGAGTTAAGCTTGTATTAACACCAGTTGAGATGGGTTGGTTATTGAAAGAAAATTCTGTTGGTCAGTGTCTCCTCTCTTTATAGTCTAAGATTATAGTCATTTAGATTTAGTTTTTTGTCTATTACACTTTAATGCAAGCTCATTGATAAATTTCAGGGAGAGAGCACTATCAGTTTGAAGGAATTCCATAAAATATTGAGAAAAATAGTAAATATAATCAGTTTCACAATGAAAAAAAAAGATAAGAAAACGTGTGTGGGGTGGGGAGGGGAAGTGCTTTATCTTTGTCTCTTTATGAGTGAATCTGTATTTTACCAAAGCTTTCAACTGATAAACATATTTAGGATTGCATCTCTTCTCTGTCATTTTTTGTAGTGGTTGATGTTAAACAACTATTTTCCAATACTTTTTGTGGACAGCAAATTATCTGATTTTACTAAATGTACATATTGGGAATTGGATTCTCCCTGATGTCTCACCTTTCCTACATTATTTCACTACTTTAAATTAAGACATTATCAGCATAAAGCTAGTAAGTGCTAGTACATTCTCCTAGTTCTTTCTGGTTACTTTAGATCATGTAGCTGGAGTCAGACCAAAGGAAGAGCTCTGCTTCTGGCTAGGATGTAGAAAACTGGAAGGAACATTGATCCTATTCTCACAATGAGATAAAGTCAAACAAACTTCAAAATCATAACTTTTTTTTAATACATCAG
Source organism: Lontra canadensis (assembly GCF_010015895.1). Classification (NCBI taxonomy): domain Eukaryota; kingdom Metazoa; phylum Chordata; class Mammalia; order Carnivora; family Mustelidae; genus Lontra; species Lontra canadensis. The sequence goes on from NW_022631023.1 coordinate 16,194,746, forward strand.
AATGTTGAAGTTACAATCCACCTAAATTATTCAAATTCCAAAGAGAAAAATGTCCCTACAACCTGAGACAGGGCTTAAGAACCACCTCCCTTTAGTCAAAGCTTTGGGAGAAGAAGTTGTTTAGCAGCTGCTATAAAAGCAAATAAGAAAATAAAATTAGTTACAATTTTCACAAAATTATTAAAAGCCAAGTGTGAACTATCATCTATGTAAAGCTGGAAGAATTGGGGTTTATACACTTTCATAAGCTCTTCCCCGCCCCCCCAAAAAAAAAAAAAAGAAAACAAAAAACTCCCATGAATGTCCCTCAGAAACTCAAGAACTCAAGAGAATATCTGGCAGCAGGCTAGTGATCATAAGAGCTCTTCTCATTGGTGTAACCCTCCATAAAATAATATTTAGCTGCTGGGGGGTGGTATGTGTTAATGGAGATAAACAAAGCTTCAGTCTCCTTTCTCCTTTGAAACCAAAACCTAAAACTCTTAGAGGAGAGTCAATAGCTCATCCATCAACTTGAGAGCACAACAAAAATCCTTTGTCTTTTGGAAAGGGAAAACAAAACAAAACAAAACAAAAATCTGGAGTGGAGGGACAAAAACCATCCTGACCTCAGAATTCTAAATCTGTACCCAGTTAAAGGTTTTCCTTCCAGTGAGGTAGGATTTGGGAATACCCAGTAAAGAACAACACAAATCAAAGGCATAGTTTGCCTGACATGGAGGAAAAGAACAGTAAGAAAGTCCCCCAACCTTCTTCTCCATGAGGCTTGGCATGCAGCATATACTTAATATGAAGGCAAATCTGGACAACAGAGAACCCTTGCCACCCACCACAACTAGCCCAGAATCCAGCAACTGGCAAAGCAGTCTACCACTAGAGGACAATAAACACGGTGTAAGCCCCTCTCTGTAATGCAGATATGCAGAGAGGATGAAAGTTGAGGATAGATGATCAACATTTGGAAAAAGACAAAACACAGAAAACGAAAAGCGACTGGCAGAGTGCTCTGCCATCCTGAGCACAAGGTAACAGTTCTGCCAAAAGTTTGTGAAGATTGTACCAAATTGTAGAAGAAATGGCAATCGCAAAACCCAAACTCTGTTAAACTAAAAAATGTTCAATGAACCCAAAAGAAGACAGGGGAAAAAAAAAAGGGAAACAGAAGAATAAAAAGCAAAGGGAAGAGAAACAAAACAAAAATAAAGTGGTAAGCATAATTTCAAATATCAGTAATTACATTAAGTGTAAATTGTCTAAAAAAATCAGTGAAAATATGTAGATTTTCAGAAGGGGATAAAGAAATGATCCAAATACACTATGCTTATAGAAAAGTCACTTCATGTAATGATATAAATAAGTTAAAAATAGGAGGATGGAAAGAGACACATCATGGAAATACTTATCAAAAGAAAGGTGAAATGACTGAATGGATATTGAAATAAACTTCAAAGCAGAGAAATTCACCAGGACCTAAAAAAGATATTACATAACAATGGAATGCTCAATTCACCAAGAGGACATAAAAATTTTAATTCTGTATGTACCTAGCAAGAGAACTACAAAATAGATAAAGCTCAGACTGATACAATTGAAAGGACAGATACACAGATGTGCTATTACAGTAAGAGACTTTAACACTCCTGTCACTGATCACTAGAACATATGAGAAGAAGACCAGTAAAAGATGGGTTTGCTGGAGGATGATTTAAAAACACTGAATCTAATCCCCACGCTGCAGAGAGCAAATATGGGAACCGAAATATTGATTAGCTTATGTTTTCACACTATCTTTTGCACGGAATTAGCAAAATAGCTATTAGTTATTCTTTTACTGAATTAGACAGCAAAATCAGTCATATTCACATGCATGTGTCCCTCCCTCACCAATGCACACACTCACAATCCCATTATCTTCTCTCCTTTTTGGAAGATGATTAGTCAGGAGCACCTGGGTGGCTCTGTTGGTTAAGCATCTGACTCTTGATTTCAGCTCAGGTCATGATCTTCTGGTTGTGGGATTGAGCCCCCTGTCAGGTGATGTGCTCATCGTGGATTCTGCCTCAGATTCTCTCTCCCTCACCCTCCTACTTACTCTCTCTACTCCTCTTAAATAATTAAATGAATGAAATATTTTTTAAAAAGCTAATCATATTTGGTGATATTTCCATATATCAAACATGAGGGTACAAAAAGTGAGGTTGCTCGCTGCAATGATTTTAATATTTACTCTCTGTTTAAGCATCGATCACTTTATAAGTCGTGAGCAGTATGAGATGAACATGCTTATCTAGCCATCGAACCAATTTCTTCAAACCATTGGCTCCATATTTATCTGGAGGAGAGTCTGAGTAATGTATTGATGGAGTATGAAGAAAATTAATTGCTCCATGGGCTACTCTTATACTCCTCTACTGAGTTCCTGCTGTGTACCTGTATACCCCACTAAGAAAAACAAAGAAATCCAGATGTAGTTATCTAAGAAGGTCCTTTATTTAGCTTCTATTTTGGCTTAATTATGTTTCCTTTGTCAGTCATAAGGACTTCTTTGCTTGGAAAAAAATTGTGATATAATTTTCTCTACTTCCCTAGAGTCCAAATATGTCCAGGATAACAGGTGGAGATCAGGTTGTTTCAGTTTATGATCTGTTCTTTTTCCTTTGTAACAGAGGGTAACTTCCTATTCTGTATGATCTCGAAAGTGCATGTGTCTCACTTCTGGGCAGGCTTCCTTACTAATCTCATTCTGCCAGCAAAAGTGTCTTTCAGGCAACAGGTAAGTGGTAAAAAATAAGCCTCATCTTTTCTAGGAAATCTTGCAAGGATAGGATTGGGGAAATCTAACTAGTATATGAATTCAAACCAATGAATGGTGTGCTTATAACTCTCACCCAGTAGGGACAGGAAGAGCTCAAGAGTGCTGCCACCTTCCTTGGGCATCTATGGATGACCTGTAAAGGTGCCTTTATGGTGATATTTAAGAAATGACAGCAAGAACAACAACAACAATTTTTTAACTGTGGTACTGAGATATATTCTTATAAACTTCACTTTTACAAAAGAAAAATAAAAATTTTCCTGTTTTTGGGTGCCTGGTGGCTTAGGCAGTTAAGAGACTGACTCTTGATTTTGGCTCAGGTTATGATCTCAGGGTGGGAAGATTGAGCCCCAAGGTGGGCTTGGACTCTGTGCTTAGTGGGGAGTCTGCTTGAGATTTTCTCTCCCTCTCCTTTGCCCCTCCCCGCCGTTTGTGTTCTCTCTCTTCCTAAAATAAATAAATCTTTTAAAAAATTGTAATAGATTTTTGTCATCTCAATCATTATCTCTGGTATCAACATGTTTCAAAAACCATACACGTGCTATGAAATTCAGTAAGATATAATATTAATGAGTCCAAGTTACAACTTAGTAGAGGACAAGAAGCCCAATTTTTTAAAAAAGAATACTTAATAATTCATAAATAATTAAGAAGTATTTTGCACTAGTGCATAGTCATGTAAGAGGTGGATTTATTTTTTCTCTGGCCACAGAGGACTTTTTCCCTAGGGCAGTTACCTTTATTAAATGTTTAGCTGTCTAAGCTTTTGTTCTTTTACTTGTCTCAGCATTTTCTTTCTTCTCTCATTTTTTAGCTAAACTAGGTTTAGATCAAAATATTTTCTATAAAGTTGCTATAAAGTTGCTTGCCACCAGCAGCCAAACTCAGCCAGCCGGCACACTACCAAAAGTGGTATAATTAATACAAAATACTCCTGCATATTTCTGTATAAACTTTCAGTAACAAAAAAAGAAAAAAAAATGGAATGTTCTCTCTCTTTCTCTTTCAAGAAGAGGAATTAGTTCAGGTAAGCAAGTGGACAAGGATAAAATTCTTGAGAGAAGAGAGAAAAACAAGAATTAAAAAATATATATCTATTTAATTTTATGGAGAGAGAGAAGGGGGGAGAGAGAGTGTGGGGGTGAGTGGCACAGGGAAAGAGACTGTCAAGCAGATTCCTGCTGTTCATGGAGCCCAATGACGTGGAGCTCAATCTCATGACCCTGAGATGATGACCTGAGCCAGAGTCAAGAGTTGGCCACTTAACTGATTGTGCTCCTGCTACAAATTTTAAAACTCTTGCAACAAAGGGAGAGAGGTTTCACTATCTGTTGGTTACATTGAGAAGCTGAATGTATAACTCTTCTAAATTTTAGAAATCATTTCCACATTTTTACAATATACATGAGATAAAAATTAAACACCAGAGTTATTTCTATAGGAGGCTAGGACAGAGTGGTGACTAGAACCCAGGTGGTTGGCTTCCTTGCCTGACAGTCTCGTACTGACTCTAAGATGTGATAAGATGTGATGCATTATCCCCTAGAATAAGAGATAGTAGTTTAGACTAATTCTTTAAGCAGAGTAGAGAGAATCACCAAAACTAAGTGCAGACATCATGAAGCATCTGTCCCTGTTTCATTTTGAACAGCTTATAATAAATGGGTGTGTTAACTTTCCTTCCTCTCTCTCCTCTACCACTGGCTAATTTTGGAATCTGAATTTTAATACTTTTCCACTAGGGTTTCTGTTCAGGAAAATAGGATCATTGTACATGAAAAAGAGGCTTAGATTCTCATTTATGCATAATTTATAAAAAAGTGAAGAGACACTAAACAAAATTAGGAAATGATATGAACAAAAATACACCTCCACATATTTATGATAAAACGACATGTATTTGTTGCATAAACATACCAACTTCAGAAATAGTGCATTCACCATTTCGAAACCATGGACTTAGCTTATAAAAAGTTAAGTTTTGAGTAAATTGTCTCAGGAACACACCATCTTAAAAATATTAGTAGCTACCTCTAATTAACAGGAGTCCCGGTGTATAGAAAGGACAAAGAACTTTATAAGTGCTGACTTCATCGAAGATGGCTCACAAGTTGTATAGATCTTGATTCCAGTTAAGGAATAACAGTTATCAATCTTTCCCATACAATTTTTATAGAGTTTTTGACAGTCACTTGCTTAGCTCAGCAAGTAGAGGGAAGGATTATAATCAAGATTCTCCTGGGGAAAGATGCCAGGGACTTACAGTACTACTGGGAACAGAGGCAGAGTTGGAAAAATTACTGGAGGATGGAGGAGCAGTAACAAAAAATAAAGAGGAAAGGGTGTGCTGTAACTTAAACTGGAGTGAAGCAAACCTTCCTTATTTTTCCTAAGAAAATAGGGCCAAACGCTATTTCATATTGCCTTGCTTTCCATCCTAGGCTCCAACTCCCTCCGCGGCTGCAAGACTGCACGTCCTTTGCCTGGAGTTGACACAGAAATGTTCTTTTGTTTCTAATTAAAACAAAGACATTACTGATTAAAGGTAGGGAAGCAGAGAACTGGTTTCGTTTTACTCCAGATTAGTTTGAGATCACCCCAGATCAAAGGAAAGCCAGACCTGAGAAAAACAGACCACAAACAAGCAATTTGCTGACCTGCTGCTATTTCCTGGAAATAAAAGGGCTCTGGCCCTTGGACACCTGGCTTAGCAACCATGACACTAGCAAGGGATGTTCCAGCCAGGGAGGGTGTTAGGGTTCCCTTTTATGAAAGTCCATTTTGAAAATGAGGTTTTAATAAGCTAAAGTCTGGTCAAGATATTCTCAAAAGTTCAAACACAAATGGACTCCTTGAAACACACATGCAAGCATGAGCATGTGTGCACACATGCTTTGCTGACGTGCAACACTTTGCTTGCTCTGGGATTTTGATTGTGTGCGTTTCATCAGTACCTCCCTTTGCCAGTAACAGCTCAGTCGCTTAGTAGGATGTGCTGGGAAAACAACCTCCTTTCAGGTTTATAATATGTCTATTTCCTTAATGTATTTGAAACATCAGGATGTTTTTTCTAGAATCAATTATTTTAATGATGTTTCTTTTTTAGTTGTTATTCTTTTTTTAGAGTGGTGATAAAAATCTACTCATTTGAAGTCCTTAAACTGTCAGTTGTTCTTCCTTTAATCCCATATGCTTGTTACAAAGTAGGAAATAGAGGACTGGACAGGGCACAAAGTGAGCATTTTGGGTTGGGATTACTGCAAAAGTTTGGACTAAAAGAAGAATGGCCAAAAGCAAATACATGTTCCATAATATAAATACATATCTCCCTAATTCTATAAGCTCCATATATCACATCATTAATCATACTTCTCATTATGCACACCATGATTTCCAAACTGAAAAATTCAGTAGATAAAACATATGATTTTTTAAAAAGCAGTTGATATTTATATGGTGATGTTAAATTTAAAGGTGAGTATGCAGTCCACACATTCTCACAGGCTGTTGAAAAGAGATGGGTAAATGGAATTTTGTCTTCTATATCCCACTATAATGGGGAAGGGAAAATCTATACCTTCATAAATACTAACATGAGTCCAAATAACAGAGGTTTTCCTTTTCATTTTTTTTTCTCAAGTTTTTATTTAAATTCCAGTTACTTAACATACACTGTAATATTAGTTTAGGATGTAGAATTTAGTGATACATCACTTACATACAACACCTAGTACTCATCAAGACAAGTGCCTTCCTTAATACCCATCGCCCATTTAGCCCATCCCCCGCCCAACTCCCATCCAGCAAACTCAGTTTATCAGACTTTTGAAAAGTAATGAGCCCAACAGATACAAACGGATATTTTAAGAATTAGGTTTTTTAATAAGATGTTCAAATTGCTTGAGTCTTTTTGTTTTTTAGTGTTTGCAACAGAGTTTCTGTCCCAGAGAATTCTTGGTTCCTCAGTAAATGTTTCAAGCTATCTATTTTGTAAATTCTGTATTCAAGATAAATAAGGAGGGAAAATAAAAGAGAAAGAGAAGAGGAAAGAAGGTTTTATTTAAATCCAATATTTAAAACAATGAGGACTTTTTTTTTTTTTGAAGATTTTATTTATTTATTTGACAGAAAGAGAGCAAGAGAGAAGCAGCCCAAGTAGGCACTGTGGCAATAAAATGGTGGTTTTAAAGAAAATTGTTTTTCCTGAAATTGACTTTTTAAAAGATTTTTCACATATTATTCAAGAAATGGAATATAACATTAAATTTCTATCATCTTTGATTTATTTAAAGTTGATACTTCTTTTTTTTCCTGTTTTTTTTTTTTAAGGAAAACATAAAAAGTATCTCAAATGTATATAAACTTCCTTTATCTTACCTCCTTTTTTCCAATTATCTGAGTTAAAGAATAGATCTATAACTGTTTGATTATAAGCATTTGTCCTTTATCACAATGCAATGTAATACTTGGATAAAGTGACCCAAATTAAGTGGAACATCAATGATTTGTAATTTTTTTTAACTTCCACACATTCTTCTTACATTATAACATAAAATTCCTCATTGATAAAAATATTAGGAAGCTTAGCAAGTTTGAAATAAGCTCGGAGAAAGAGAAGTTATTACAGTGTTGTGTCGGTTTTCTGTTGCTGCCATAACAAATTATAGTTAACTTAATGACTTGAATGATACAAATTAATATAGTTTTCATGGTACTAAAGTCAAGGTGTTGGTAGGCTGTAGTCTTTCTGAAGGCTCTAGAGGTATACATGTTAATAGACTTCTTTTTGTTTTTCTCTTAATCTCTCTTCTCCTTCAAGGCTCCCAGCTGAGAATTTAGAAGAGTAGTGGGAAATTATTTTTTTCTTCCCTACAATGCAATTATATTGAGTCTGCCCAATAATTCAGGGTAATCTTCCCATTTCAAGGATTTAATTATATTAGCAAAGTCCTGTTTTCCACATCAGGTAATATATTCAGATATTCCAATGTCTAGGTGTGGATTTCTTTGGGGACCATTATTCTCCTTAATTCAGGCTGTTAAAAGATGCTGAGTTTCTAAGACAGGTTTGGTGAAGACAGGATTAGTGGGGAAAATACTTGTGGTCCGAGGGTATTGTTGTAAAGGAACATCATTGATACATTAATATGTCACAAGTACAAACATTATTTTTTCTAGCAATGAGTTATGTAATCTGAGTAAAAGTTATTTGTCAAGAACAATGGGTAGCGGGGAGCCTGGGTGGCTCAGTGGATTAAAGTCTCTGCCTTCGGCTCAGGTCATGATCCCGGGATCCTGGGATCAAGCCCTGCATCAGGCTCTCTGCTCGCAGGAAGCCTGCTTCCTCCTCTTTCTCTGCCTGCCTCTCTACCTACTTGTGATCTTTGTCTGTCAAATAAATAAATTAAAAAATCTTAAAAAAAAAAAAAAGAACGATGGGTACCAAAGAGCATTTAGGAAAGAAGTAATTTGTACAGTATGTGGCTTAAAATCTGATGAAAGGATTTTATTCATTATATTTCTTTTATTGTATTACTTTTAACTTTTGGCTGTATTCACTAATTAGCTACTCTAAACTCCTGGTCTAAGAGAAAAAAAAAAAAACAATCTCCAGCAATAAACAGAGTTTGTGAGAGTTAATAAGAGTATTTTTAAGTGAATAACAGACTCTCAGTTCTCATGAAATTATTTATTCCTTTAACTCAGATTTGCATGTACTTATGATGAACTACATAATTTGATGAATAAATCCATAAGAATTTTTATACCTTTTTTTTACTTATATCTCCATATCGCAAAGTAGATATACAATAAATATTGTTACTGAAAAGACAGAGGAATTACTCCCCATTTCTAAAACACATCTTTGAAGACTTAGGGCCACCATGCTATTTTATAGAAAAATAACTCTTTCAAATGTCATCAATTTATTTTTATGGTATATATTGAGCATGTACAGCAAGATATGTGATTTTCTGAATTGTAAGGATGAAATTATTAGCAAGGTACAAGCAAATGTATGTTATATACTGATTTTTTTATGACTTATTACAAAGAAAAATTTTTTGAGATTTGACTTAAAACTTTTTTAGATTTTAATGGAAGACACTAATATAAATTTTATGTAAATGACACCAAGATTTCCAGCTTGGAAAACTGTAGATGATAATGTTAAATAATGGAAAACTACTATAGAACATAAACATGAAAGAGAGATATAACCACATATCTTTGGAAACACAGTAAAGTAACTAATCCCTCAGGTTGTTGTACAAGGTTTCCCAAAGGATATCACACTTCAGCCATCTTTAATAACTTTAGCAAGGTAGGGGGACAAAATGCATCCATAAAGCAAGAAGAGGACTCTAAAAACGTGAGAGAACAAAAGAGTTCTCAGAAATTACATGGTAGAAATTAAACATTCAATAGAAAGATTGGAAGATAACATTGAAGAAATCTCACGTACTGTAAAGTATAACCTTGAAGGGTTCAAATATCAAAGGGGAAGAATTAGAATGTTAGAAGATCAATCAAGGCAGAAGATCTACTATCTAGGTAATTGGATTTTCAGAGAGATGAAAGAAAGCAATGAGAGAAAAACCATCAAACAATTGAAGAAAAACTCCAAGAATTGAAAAACAAGTAAAAGCATCTGGATTAAAAGGATCTGTGAAGATCCCAGTACAATTGTTGAAATTAAATTCAGACAAAGCCAGATTTTGAAGCTTCAGAACATTAAGGAAAATAGAAGAGCTTGATAGCTTTTCCAGAGAAAGAAAAAAATACACATAAGGTTAATTGATGCCATTGGCATTTCAATAGAAATGTTAGAACAGAATACAATAAAGCAATACTTTCTAACTACTGACGAGAATTTACTTTCAATCTAGAGTTTTATATCCTGTCAAATTCTCACTGAAAGTGGAAATAGAATGAAGACTTTAAAAGACAGTAGAACAATAACCCCAACTTTCGGAGGGAAAATTATTTCTAACCTAAAATTCACTGCCTGGCTAAATAATCATTCTAATTTAAATTTAGAATAAAAACTTATCTATATATAATTCCTAAGACACACACACACACACACACACACACACACACACACACCAGAAAACAAAACAAAACAAAAAACAAACAAACAAAAACCTTCCATATACTCTGTTGCAAAGCTCCATAGGATTGTGCTCTGCCAAAAAAAAGAGACTAGAATAAGAAAGGGGAAAGACATAGGCTCAATAAAAATGATGACCCAATATAAGAACAACGTAAAAGGATAAAATCTTACAGGATTTATTCAACAATTCAAAATTATTTACTAAATAGCTTCTCTGTACCAGTAACTATTGTGGATGCTTTAGATACTTTAGTAAAAAGAAAAGAAAAAGATCCTATCCTAGTGAAACTTACATTAATGTAATTATTAGAATAATGGTGATGGGAAATCCAGTTATGGGAAGTGAGCAGAGAGTTGAGAAAGAGATAACTTCTTTGGAATGTGGAAGTAAACAGATAATGCTAAGTCTATGTTGTTTGATTTATGGAGAAAAATATCAAAATAATTCATTAAATACAATTATCTGAAATTAATTAAAAATAGAAAAAAGATGAAATTGGCTTGGGATATTGCTATTTTTTGTTTGATATTGGTTTTGTTTTTGTTTTTTGTTTTTTTTTTTTTAGAAAAAACTATTTAGAAAAAAACTATGTAGAACTATGTGACTCTTAACCCTAATCCTATTTTGAGAAAAATAAAAGTGAAATGCAAAAATGAGAGAGAAAGATATCTTTGACCTTAGACATCCAGTCAAAAAAGACTGGAATTTTGAAGAACAAAGGATGGCCAGAAGTTCAAAATTCAGGGAAAGAATAAAGGATATAGGAAGCCACAAATTCCAAGGACACTAGCTAGAGGGCTACCATATATTCAGTATCACTCTTTACTTTGCCAGCCATCATCAGTAGGACACAGGGGGTACCCAGCCATCTCATTTGTTGGCTGAGGCTCTATCTTCAATCAGATTTCATTTGCTACTGAATTCAAGGCTTTTAACCTTTAAAATTCAATTTCCTTGTACTTAAACCATAAGTTTTCATACAAAATAACTGTAAATGTCTTGTAAATAAAAACTTAAAATTTTCACCTATCTAATAAAGTTGACCTAAATGATATTTTTTTTTTAGAAAAAAAAATACAGATGAAGGGAGCTTATATCATACCCCATTCTCCTTTCTATTAAAGATTCAATAAAAGAAGGCTGTATTTTAGACCAATGGTACCCAAAACTGTCAACATGATTTATCTTCTAGAATTTACACAAAATGTAGCCATATTGCATAAATAGCTTTGCCAATTCCTCAAAGGTAGAACATAGCTGTTTATTGTTCTCATTTATGAAAATATCAAAATCCTCTAAGGAGTCTGGCTCCAGACTAAAATCCTATGTGTGATCTTTCAGGCCCAAGTATAGGCAGTTACAGTGATCTTACCCAGTACCCCTCATGGGTGAAAGCTGCCCTTACCACCCCAGATTCATGCACACTTAGTGCACTGTCATCTCTGAAAGGAGTTCCAGCAAAGGACTTGGTCTCCCTCAGTACCAAGCCAGCCCTGCTTATAAGTGTGTCTCTATCCTAGCATGGGTACCTTCCTTTGAAGGCATAATTTTTAAGGAATCTTAACCAAGCCAATTTCTCTACTCTGACTTGCTATTTTTTTTTTACTCCTAGCCCTTCTGCTCTTACTAGTCTGGTCCCTTAATGTCCATAAAATGGAAAGCTTTTATTCAGGGATCATCAACAATAAGACAATTTCCCATCCTGTGATGCATGTAATCTGATTGACTATTACCTAGTGTTACTCTGTGGGGAAACATAAAATATTAGGGAGCTGCCATTTTCTATTTTCTTACACACACTATTCAGTAAGTCAAGAGGCTTAATTATTACTTCCAGTTTGACTTATTGTCCTGACCATCTGAACACCAAGAAACTTTAGATCTTTTTTATTTTGATATTTTGCATATAGCCAGCAGGTTAAAAATAGGAGGTTAAACACATTTTAATAAAAAAAAAAAATCCTTCAAACAAATTTGCAAATTTGCAAATTTACATGACTTTGTCCTTATTAGAAATTCTTTTTCTTTCCCAATGTGGTGATTCCAAAGTAAAATATTTACATAATGTAATATTATGAAGGCAAATGTCACATAAATAGTAAAACAAGAGTAAGCATTTTAGCAATTTGGCAACATTGGCAATTAAACTTTTGAGTACTTCAAGATTATGTAGTTGCTTTAAAAGGTTTTCAGGCTATGGGGGCACCTGGGTGGCTCAGTCCTAGAGCATTTGCCTTCAACTCCGGTCATGATCCCAGGGTCCTGGGATCGAACACTGCATGGGGCTCTCGTTTCAGTGGGAAGCCTGCTTCTCCCTCTCCCACTCCCCCTGCTTGTGTTCCCTCTCTCTCTCTCTCTCTTTGTCAAATAAATAAATAAATAACATCTTTAAAAAAAAAAAAAAGCTTTTCAGGCTATGTTTATACTGGCATAAATGATAAGAACTTGAATAAAAACAAAATTATTTAAGTAATTATCAAGTATAAAGTTATGATTAGGAGGCTAAATAAAATCTTTAAGGAGACCCATAGAGAGAAGAGTAGTTTGAAATATGCTAATTTGAAACATGCTTGTCCTATTGACTAATTTCTGCTTTTGTTGCTAAGATATAGGTAAGATATGATGTGATAAAAGAAAGCATGGTGTTCTAATCATCCAGATATGCAGATGGCATAGATCAAGGGGACCCCATAAAGAAACAAGAGCAAACTTAGATTATTTCACTGTCTTGCTAGACCTTAATGTCTTCATAGTTGGGATTGATAACTATATAGCCAAGCTAGTGAATTTCACAACTCTGTAAAAAGGATCAAGTAAAGCAAATAATGTAACTGTCTTACTATATTATAGTTCCTGACATTATTTCAGTCCTCAATAAAAGGCAAGGGTTTATTATGATAATCATTAATAATAAAATATAGGGATGCCTGGGTGGCTCAGTGTATTAAGCCTCTGCTTTCAGCTCAGGTCATGAACTCAGGGTCCTGGGATTGAGCCCTGCATCAGGCTCTCTCCTCAACAGAGAGCCTGCTTCCCCCCCACTTCTGCCTGCCTCTCTGCCTACTTGTGATCGCTCCCTCTCTCTCTGTCAAATACATAAATAAAAAATCTTTAAAAAAATAATAAAATATAAGTTCAATTACTAGCTTTGTGATCAAAGCTCACAAAATGACATTGAAAATCTCATCTTCAAGATGACATTGAAAATTTCTCTCAGGAATATAAATTTGAGCATTTTAGAGATAATGATTAGTATATAATAACCTTAATTAATTTATGTCTCTTAGTATTAAATGTGAAAAATTATCCTACTTATGTTTTGAAAATACTTGTTTCTTTGACATGGTTACAGAAACATTAAAACATTATTTACATAAATATTAAATATGCTGATACATCTTACTTATTAATAATAAATATACCTTACTTATTATCAATGGATCTCTTGATGATATTTCTGATGAACAAATCATTAGCTAAGATTGCTGTTTTTTAAATGTACATTAAATGTACATGAAAGAGCTCCTTGAAATTATCTTATATGAAAGCCCAATGTTAATTAATGTATGTATTCATTTATCACAAAAATTTCTTGCAACTTACCATGGGCTAAAATCTACTAGATACTATATAAAAAGTAGAGCTACTGTGGTCAAAGCAAGGTAATCTGGCTTATCCATCTTTGTCCTTTTGTAATTTCATTGTTAATGTAAGTTTCTGTGCGGACATAGCTGGAACAGCAGTGATGAAGAGTTGAATTTTTCAATGTTTTCCTCAAAATATGAATAACTATTTTGTGGAATATGTATGTTTATTCTATGCCATTCATTATATCTTCCACATATCTTTTTTAGGATTTTATTTATTTATTTGAGATAGAGCCAGAGTGACAAAGAGAGAGCACAAGTAGGGGGAGCAGCAGGTGGAGGGAGAAGCAGGCTCTCCACTGAGCTCAGCACCCAAAGCAGGGCTCAGTCTCAAGACTCCAAGATCATGACCTGAGCTGAAGGCAGATGCACAACTGACAGAGCCACGCAAGCTCCTTGTGTCTTCCACATATTAATTCATGTGGTTCTCTCTATTTCTATTGACATTATAGACGTGAATAAAACTAAAGCACCAATAGCTTAAATAATTTCCTCACTATCACACAACTAATAAGTAGTGAAAATAGAACCCAAACCTAAACAGTCTGAGTTATTTTTCCACATTCTTAAAAGAAAAAAAAAAAAAGGAAAATCTTAGTGTTAAAATGGTCTTTAAAATAATTGATTCCATTATTTATCCAATTTTTAGATAACTGTATTAAAATCATCTTCTAAGGGTTATTCTGCCTCTTTCTCTTTTGAACACTTCTGGTGATGAGGAATTTATACCATCTAAGGCAGTCCATATCATGTTTCTTATATTTAGTGAATCTAAATTTCTGTTAACAACTTCAGGTCATTTGTCTTACAGACCAGCAGGATCCCTTGAGGCTATTGAGGACACATAAAATGTCTTTTTTACATGACACCTTTTATGTTTGTAGGTATTTTGGTTTTATCCAAAAGAGTTTTTACTTGATACAAAATCCTCAGTTCTTTGACCTATTGGCAATCAATTGGCATCAAGTTTCTTTTAATCACCCTGGTTTATTTCTTCTGAACATGATTCAGAAGACCTGTACCTCCTTCGAGATTCTACACCTAGAAATAATGTTTCTAGCATCATCAGAGGAGAGATGAGTAAACCATCAGTTTCCATTAGTTTCTATTAGTTTTTCCTCCAAAAGTCAAACCACATTGTTCATATTATATTAAAATTGCAGTAAAGTATATAAATTCTGAGGTTTTTCATCTATCTTACTAGTCATTTATACCTCTTTGGTAACTTTGAAATTGGTTTTGGAGCTCCAAATGCATCTATCTGATTTTCTTTTCTTGGGATCACTGTATTTCTTCAGTCTGCAAAAACGCTGTTGTTGTATCCCAACTTGGTCATCCAACTGATATGTGTTCCCTTATGGGATGGTTTGGGGCCATCCATACACTTGATAAATATGGATGTGAGGTCTACATAAATGTCAGTGACTTGAAATCCTGAGCAGTATAAGGCTGAATCCTTTGGAATATCCTTCTATATAATTTGTGTACTCACCCATTAAACAAATATTTTTCATATGATGATTATGAGTTGAGCACAGCACCAAACACAGGGGATATGCCAGAACAAGACAGCCCTGGTCCTTTCCAATATGATGTTACAGTTTAACTTCCCTGTCCTACAAGAAATCTTCTTTCAATTCATTAATAGTTAATATTTTGATATGATCATTATACTGCATACTAATTTACCAAGTTGTATTATAATTCAATCTGAACTCTGCATCCTGAAACTCAAAATGTGAGACACTGTAAGTTACCAAAGTTCCAAAACATTTTTCCTGAACTAAAGACCTTAAAGAAAGCAAGTTTAATCTCCAGTGGCTTATACTTATTCTGTATCTGCCCTTTACTGAGACAATTCTGCTTTTTAAGACTCACTTGCTTTTATTCTCGTGCCAGGTAATATTTCATTATCCAACCCAAGCAACCACACTGACTCATCACCTTTTGGCCTAAATATAACTCAGATGTATTTTTATTTGTTTTCAATATTATTTGTTCCTTACAAGGCCTTTGTTGATTTCAGCCTTTTAACTTTCTTTACACAGCTTCACGTACTTCCTTGAACATTCAGGTGATGTTTGAGGAACATGAGGCCTCCTTCTGCCGGCAGGCTGATTTCTTTGAAACACCTTTATCTTTATGTGAAACAAAAAAGATGTGGAGAAAAGTCAGTCTCTGAATAGTATGCTAGTAAATCTTTATTCAATATATTTGACATTAAAATATAACCTACTCAAGGTATTAAACTTCAAGGTAAAAAAGTCTCTCATCAGGCAGCTAGAGGAGAGAAAGGAAATACAAACAGGGAGGAAAAATCAGATAAGTCCTATACTTTCCCTGCAGTATATGTTGTGCCTAAAAACAATGGAGTACTGTCTAATAAACATGGGTTTGAGGTCTACATATATGTCAGTGACTTGAAATTCTTAGCAGTATAAGGCTGAATCCTTTGGAATATTCTTCTTACAATTTGTGTACTCACCCAGTTCAAAAGTTCAGAAGAAAAAGGAGTGAGACCCAATCATTTTATAGCCAGCTAAGATATCTCTCAAGTGTAAGTAGAACATGGAAACATTTGAAAACATGAAAGAATAAAATAATTTATGGAGTATAAGATTGCACTGGAATACAGAATTCAAGTACAGAAAGTCTTGTAAATTACCACTGATAAAAATTGATAAAAATCTCAATTCCCCTTAAGAATGGATCTAAATATCCTTGAAGGACATAATAATACAAAAAATAAACATGAATACTGTAAATATAATAAAGTAGCTTATAAATGTTGGGATGTACACAGAGAAGGGAATGAAATATGTGACACATTAACAGTCTCCTCGTTTATAGCAGGGTGTTAATAGATTTCTTAAATGGAAACTGTGGTTAAAACTATATATATCTTAATCTTATGAGTAAAAATGAACTTCAGGTCATTTTTACGTACATAAATATATAAATTAGCACTGTGGTAAGAAAACATTTATTTAAGCTCCAGTAGTATGTTTATAGTTAATTTTCAATGCTTTTATTCTTAAAAATTATAATAAAATTTAGTAATTTTACTGAAATGTTTTCCTGGTATGGTCCCATTTTTTTAAATAATAAGGGCTTCTATCAATCTGTTTTTCCATTTTTCCCTATATCTGTATATATATATATATATAGAAAAATATCTAAATGAGGTTCAATCAAATATTTGGAGTAATGTGTCCTTGAGATTATACATTTTTTGATTTTTTAAAAATCAATGTACATTCTGAATTCAAAATAATTGAGTGATAATTTTTTAAAGAAAAATTGGAACCAAATATCACTAGATGTTAATTTTTTTTTTTAAGATTTCATTTATTTTTTGACAGAGAGTATGAGAGTCAGTTCACAAGCAGGAGAAATGGGAGAGGGAGAAGCAGGTTCTTCCTCGAGCAAGGATCATAATGTGGGACTTGAACCCAGGACATCAGGCTCATCATGACCCTAGCCAAAGGCAAATGCCTAACCAACTGAGCCAACCAGGCTCCCTACTAGGTGCTAATTCTTTGTGATCAGTTCTTTGTTGCAGGAATATGGATATGTTGAGTTTCTTCTTTTGCCTTCTGACACAATCTACTCTTTGTCTTTTCATTCTCTTTCTGCACTGAGAGGCTGAGACCTTGGGCTGTGTTACTTTGGCTTCCTTACTATCTGGCTTCAGATTGCTGAGTTCAGCCAATGGGAATCACTGGTAGGGGAATAACAGGGTAAGGGGGAGGGTTGGGATATTTGTTTCCTGTCCTTATCATGTTTGATAGCTTTTCTGTAAGTGTTTGCTACCCTGTATGATTGCAACTCCCATTAAGGAATCCCCAGTGGTAGGGCTCCATCTCTCCTCAGCTCCAGTAGTGCTATTATCTTCTTTTGCCCTGCCAGCTAAGGAGTGGTAACAGTTTCCCACTGCTGCTAATGTCTGGGTACCTCAACATATATTGTCCATGTCCTTACTCTGGTAAACTTTATAGAATTTTCTCAACTGGATTCTGTTTACTACAAGACTGACAGAATAAATAATAAAAACCATTTTGTTCTGTATTTTCTGATATTTTATTTTTTTTAAGATTTTTCTTATTTGTTTGACAGAGAGAGAGAGAGAGAGACAAGCAAGGGGAGCAGTAGAGAGAGTGGGAGAAGCAGACTCCTCACTTAGCAGGGAGCCCACCATGGGACTCGATTCCAGGACCCTTGGATCATGATCATAGCCAAAGGCAGATGCTTAACTGACTGAGCCATGCCGGTGTCCCTGATATTTTAAATGAGAACAAATTACATACATTTTTTCCCCATAAATTTACTGTGACAGGCTATAGACTTTTAACATTGGAGTTGCATGAATATGACTCAGTTCCAGGGCACAAAAGTGAGCACTATTACAGTAAGTAGTAAAAAAGCATTATGTGCATAAATAGAGCATCTGACAAAAACTACTTAAGTATTTTATCGTGCAAAAAGTTAGAAAATGTTTATTGATTGATTTAAATTAAAAGTACTACTGGGGCACCTGGGTGGCTCAGTGGGTTAAGCCTCTGCCTTTGGCTCAGGTCATGATCCCAGCATCCTGGGATTGAGCCCCGCATCGGGCTTTCTGCTTGGCAGGGAGCCTGCTTCCCACTCTCTCTCTGCCTGCCTCTCTGCCTACTTGTGATCTCTATCTAATAAATAAATAAATCAAATCTTAAAAAAAAAAAGTACTACTACTACTTACTATCTTTTACCATGTTATAGGGGAGATAAAGCAGGAAAGAAGTTTTCTTGGTCAAGGAGCATTCCCTGGATTATTCTCTATTCTCTGGTTGCCTAATCTACACAGATTTTTACATGGATGTTTCTCTAAAGGATTTTTTCCTCTACTATTGGAGCATTTCATGAATGCTAGCATGGGTTTACGTATATGGAAATATTTCTGACAAATTGGCAGGAGATTAACACTAAAGAGGAACATACTAAGTCCCTCCTCCAGCCCCTCCCCCACTGCCATCAAGCTCTGTCTCCCCGTTTCCTCTTAAAGTCTTTGAATTCAGCAGGGATTTTAGGTAACTGCTGGGAAATATTAAAACTCATTATTTGGTTGACCAGAATATTTGCCCTCTCTTATTTTCCAATAATGCTCTCTGAATGGTTTCCTTAATACTTTTAAAAGATGTGCTACATTGCAGCAGAGTACAATGTAGGACAGGAATTATAGTTATCGTTTCAGATGAGGTGTGTTGAAAGAGTTCAGGATGACGCAGTTGGCAGCTTTCCAGACTTGCCTCCTTATTATTACCATCTGTGTCAACTTGGAGTCTCTATTACAGACAGGACAAGAAAAATGAAGCTGTGGTTGTGTTTTGGGGAAGTTTGCTATTGTTGTTGTTTTTTCCATTATTCTTGATCCTAGTATACACACTAAGGGGATGAATGAAACTGGAAAACTGTTCCAAGCTTTTGTTGGATATCACTTGTTAACTATCTGCATATCCAATTAGTGTTTAAAAATTTCCCTCTTTACATTATTTTCTTACACATATTTCTTGAGAGAAATAGTAATAGGAATGATAAAAAGAAATATCACTTTCTTGGTGGAACCTGGTGAAATTTGTAATATTACCTTTGTAGCAAATACATTATTACTGGCAAAAAAAAAACAAACAAACCATGGTTCATTTTTATAACAAAGCATATTGGCAATAGAAATGAGAAGAGAGCAAGTATTGTGCAGCCTATATGAAGTGCTGGGAATGCTGAACTATTTGGAAGGAAACTGACTCATTTCAGGGAATTTATGTAGGTCAGAATCAACCACAAAATGAAGAAAGCAAAGAAAATGCTGAGAGTCAACTTTTAGGTTTCTCATGTTGGATTTATAAGCAAATGACATCACTTAAAGACTTTATTGAAAGGATACACTGAAAAACATCAAATGCATACATAAGTCATAGGGATAAAAAAGCTAACCTGAGCAGTTTATTCTTCTTAGCAATACACACTGAGTAATTTTTTTTTATAGTAAGACCACAACAAGACCGTGTTTTAACACAAAAGGAAGTAACATTTCACTGTGAGAAAGGTATGGGATTTAATACCAAAAACAGACTGTGCTATTGAAGCTTGGTTATGTAGTCTAACACTTAGTTTAATTAGACAATAAAAGGGTACATTTCTTACTTCGGAATATGGGCTCAGTCATCAATCAACATTTTCATTACTAATAAAAAGACCTAAATAAAGAATATTAAAGCATTAGCTTTTTAAAGAAGTTTGACATAAATAAGAGATGTGTCACAATTCAAACATGTAAATGTGGACATTTTAATTGGTCTTATTCCTGGTATCATGTGTCACTTGATAAATTAAACCGATTTACAAAGAGCCCCATTAGATATATGAGATAATTCAACATAAAGACCAAAAGGCTAGTTGAAAGACCCATGAGAAGCCAGCAAGATCTCTCCCAGCAGTAGATCCTACTATCACTATTGCCTGATAATTTTACATTTTTGGGCTCTCCAACTAATTAGAAGGTCAAATAGAAATGCCTGAAAATTCACTCACAAAAATCATATTTAAAAGAATGATCGTCCATTTTTACACTAGAATATAAATTCTGTAAGTACAGAAATACTTCATTAAAGCTGAGGTTCAGAAGAATTATTTTACGAACAGCATAATCAGAAAAGCTCTCTTCCCTAAAACAACCATCGATTTTTTTTTCAAAGATGAAAACTTTTAGCCCATGAAAAGTATGAACCCTATTCAAAATTGAGGTCCCTTTTGATGTACATTGACCTGTCAGATGGAAATAAGAAAGAGTACAATGGAAGAAAACATGGAGGGGGAAATGAATAAACAATTCCTTAAGGAAAATGAGGAAGAGTCTGGAAATAGACATATGAGAGGTTGTGCATGTAGGGAGGAAACCACAGTTTCTAGATATATATAGTGAGAGTCTGTAGCTGAGTTCTCTTTTAATGACAAGCCCCTAGAAACCCATGTGATCCCCATGAACTACAAGCTACATCCAGAGGGTGCATCATGCATTATGGCCTATATGATTAGAGAAAATTTTCCCCAAAGAATGTCTGAGATTCAAGATTCCTCAGGGCAACAAGGATTAAGCTGGATAAAAGTCACAAGCATAGTGGATGGGTTCAATCAACTTTAAATGATAGGGAGTAGGTGAGAAGGTGCAAAACTCAGCACAAATAGCTCTGTTCAAGCCCTCTTACTAAGCCTTGATCAAATGTTAGCCTGGCTTCATCAGTCCAAGACCATGGTCCAAGGATGACCCCAATCCTTTTAAAATGAGCTGCTTGAGAATGCTCAACACTACCCTCCAAATTTACTATTTGTTCTACTAAATATTTGACTATATACTCCCAGCACCCTTTTCTTAAAGTTTTTACTTTTGAAAACTTTCAATTAGAGGTTCTTCCTCTGCTCCTTTGAGATGCAAATCATTTACTCCCAAACAATATACCCTAGAAAACCTGGGGACCATCCCTCTGAAATGCAGACATATAGAGAGATAGTTCCCCTATTTCTTAACTTCTGTGGGGCGCTGAGCTTAACTTTGATGGGCACCATGCTCCAATATGCAAAACTACCTCCTGATGTAAGTATATGAGAACTTTGTTTCCCTCCTTTAGATAAGTGTGAATTCACAAGCACAGATGACTTAATCATACTGACCAATCTCTCCCTCCCAACATCCTTCTGTACTCTTCCTTCAGCACACCCCCACATTTAAAGAGCCTCCTGACTTTTGTTTGAGTGAAATTGAGTCTGGTATACACTAAAGTCTCTCTCTTTTACTGTAGCAATATGAATTAAATGTGTCTTGCTGTGTTTAGGGCAAAATTGTTTCTTTTTTATGGAGAGAGGTTATGGCTGATATCCTGACCGCATCAATGTAAAGGAACCCCAGTGACAGCAGATAATTGCCAAGAGGTCTATATAAGCAGCAGCTAGGACCAAGAGGAACCTGTGGCAAGCAGCATCAAAAAAATAACACGTGAGATACTCTCTGGCCCTTTTGACAATTCTCAGAATCCAAGGATAGGTAGATACTAATGCCCCTAAACAAGCTTGGTTTTTTCTTATTGTAATTCATCAATAGGTGGTAGGGTGATGCACCTATTACAGAGACACAATAAAGTTTGATGAATAAATAAATGTTTTATGTTGGTCTTAGCCTACTGATAGTGATGCTATCAGCTAGAAATGCCTGTGGGCACTCACTTGTGCCTGTATTGTGGTGAGCCTGCACAGACATTTCTTTACTCAGAGCCAGTATTGCAGCTGGACCCTTCCTGGAGCTTTATTATGATTACAAAATGCACCTCTGCCACAAAGGTCAGGAGACTTTGAGAAGACAAGTTTTGTTACTCAGAACTCCTAGAGGTTACACCACATACCCGGGGCCACACAACAGGATCATGGGGAGAGAGATAGAGTGGAGGCAGGGAGAGAGATGAGGACATGGGCCTGAGGTTCTGCCTTTATTAGTATTTGGGAAAGGGTGCCTCAGATTTTGTGGGTTCATGATCAGTGAATTTAAAACATGAGTGAGAATTAAAGCACAAAAAGGGAAAAGCAAGAGGTCAAATAGATCTAAGTCAACCAGATCTCTCTCTAAAAAGAGGGGAACTTCATTGTGGTGTTGGGGGTTAGCTTGGCTAATCATCTAGCTGTGTAATTGACAATGTGTTTACTGAGATGGCTGTCTTGGAAGTGGATGCCTTAGCTGTAAAAACCATAATATCAGGCACTTACATTATATTTTTTAAAAAGCTAATTATCAAACATTTATTGCATTTACTGCAATAAAAATTCTCACAAATATGACAACTTCAACTATATACTTCTTATAAGGCAAATATAATTTTTGCTACTTGATTAGATTTAAGTAAACTGGCTTCTCTTGTCTTAATTTCTTTTAAGACTTTAATTCTTTAATTTAAAAAAAAATTAAAGATTTTATTTATTTATTTGACACAGAGAGAGAGAGAGATCACAAGTAGGCAGAGAGGAGGGTAGAGAGAGAGGCAGAAGCAGGCTCCCCGCTGCGCAGAGAGCTCAATGTGGGGCTCCATCCCAGGACCCTGGGACCATGACCCAAGCCAAAGGGAGAGGCTTAACACACTGAACCACCCAGGTGCCCTGAGACTTTAATTCTTTTTTTTTATTTAAAAAAAATTTTTTTTAATTTAATTTTTTTTATTTTTTAATAAACATATAATGTATTTTTATCCCCAGGAGTACAGGTCTGTGAAGCGCCAGGTTTACACACTTCACAGCACTCACCATAGCACATACCCTCCCCAGTGACCATAACCCCAGCCCCCTCTCCTGACTCCTCTCTCCCCAGCAACCCTCAGTTTGTTTTGTGAGATTAAGAGTCACTTATGGTTTGTCTCCCTCCCAATCCCCTATTGTTTCATTTATCCTTCTCCTACCCCCCAACCCCCCATGTTGCATCTCCACTTCCTCATATCAGGGAGATCATATGATAGTTGTCTTTCTCCAATTGACTTATTTC
This sequence comes from Lontra canadensis, assembly GCF_010015895.1. NCBI lineage: Eukaryota > Metazoa > Chordata > Mammalia > Carnivora > Mustelidae > Lontra > Lontra canadensis. Next base: position 16,217,879 of record NW_022631023.1, read on the forward strand.
ACTAAGCATGATACCCTCTAGTTCCATCCACGTCATCGCAAATGGCAAGATTTCATTTCTTTTGATGGCTGCATAGAATTCCATTGTGTATATATACCACTTCTTTATCCATTCATCTGTTGATGGACATCTAGGTTCTTTCCATAGTTTGGCTATTGTAGACATTGCTACTATAAACACTCAGGTGCATGTGCCCTTTCGGATTACTACGTTTGTATCTTTAGGGTAAATACCCAGTAGTGCAATTGCTGGGTCATAGGGTAGTTCTATTTTCAACTTTTTGAGGAACCTCCATGCTGTTTTCCAGAGTGGTTGCACCAGCTTGCATACCCACCAACAGTGTAGGAGGGTTCCCCTTTCTTCATATCCTTGCCAGCATCTGTTATTTCCTGACTTGTTAATTTTAGCCATTCTGACTGGTGTGAGGTGACATCTCATTGTGGTTTTGATTTGTATTTCCCTGATGCCGAGTGATATGGAGCATTTTTTCATGTGTCTGTTGGCCATCTGGATGTCTTCTTTGCAGAAATGTCTGTTCATGTCTTCTGCCCCTTTCTTGATTGGATTATCTGTTCTTTGGGTGTTGAGTTTGCTAAGTTCTTCATAGATTTTGGACACTAGCCCTTTATCTGATATGTCCTTTGCAAATATCTTCTCCCATTCTGTCAGTTGTCTTTTGGTTTTGTTAACTGTTTCCTTTGCTGTGCAAAAGCTTTTGATCTTTATGAAATCCCAATAGTTCATTTTTCCCCTTGCTTCCCTTGACTTTGGCGATGTTCCTAGGAAGATGTTGCTGTGGCTGAGGTTGAAGAGGTTGCTGCCTGTGTTCTCCTGAAGGATTTTGATGGATTCCTTACTCACATTGAGGTCCTTCATCCATTTTGAGTCTATTTTAGTGTATGGTGTAAGGAAATGTTCCAATTTCATTTTTCTGCATGTGGCCATCCAATTTTCCCAACACCATTTATTGAAGAGGCTGTCCTTTTTCCATTGGACATTCTTTCCTGCTTTGTCGAAGATTAGTTGACCATATAGTTGAGGATCTATTTCTGGGCTCTCTATTCTGTTCCATTGATCTATGTGTCTGTTTTTGTGCCAGTACCATGCTATCTTGATGATGACAGCTTTGTAGTAGAGCTTGAAGTCCGGAATTGTGATGCCACCAACTTTAGCTTTCTTTTTCAATATTCCTTTGGCTTTTTGAGGTCTTTTCTGGTTCCATACAAATTTTAGGATTATTTGTTCCATTTCTTTGAAAAAAATGGGTGGGATTTTGATAGGGATTGCATTAAATGTGTAGATTGCTTTAGGTAGCATAGACATTTTCACAATATTTGTTCTTCCAATCCAGGAGCATGGAAATTTTTTCCATTTCTTTGTGTCTTCCTCAATTTCTTTCATGAGTACTTTATAGTTTTCTGAGTATAGATTCTAAGCCTCTTTGGTTAGGTTTATTCCTAGGTATCTTATAGTTTTGGGTGCAATTGTAAATGGGATTGACTCCTTAATTTCTCTTTCTTCTATCTTGTTGTTGGTGTAGAGAAATGCAACTGATTTCTGTGCATTGATTTTATATCCAGACACTTTACTAAATTCCTATACAAGTTCTAGCAGTTTTGGAGCGGAGTCTTTTGGGTTTTCCACATATAGTATCATATCATCTGGAAAGAGTGATAGTTTGACTTCGTCTTTGCCAATTTGGATGCCTTTAATTTCTTTTTGTTGTCTGATTGCTGAGGCTAGGACTTCTAGTACTATGTTGAACAGCAGTGCTGATAATGGACATCCCGGCCGTGTTCCTGACCTTAGCGGAAAAGCTGTCAGTTTTCTTCCATTGAGAATGATATTTGCGATGGGTTTTTCATAGATGGCTTTGATAATATTGAGGTATGTGCCCTCTATCCCTACACTTTGAAGAGTTTTGATCAGGAAGGGATGCTGTACTTTATCAAATGCTTTTTCAGCATCTACTGAGAGTATCATATGGTTCTTGTTCTTTCTTTTATTAATGTGTTGTATCACATTGATCGATTTGCAGATGTTGAACCAACCTTGCAGCCCTGGAATAAATCCCCCTTGGTCGTGGTGAATAATCCTTTTAATGTACTGTTGAATCCTATTGGCTCGTATTTTGGTGAGAATTTTCACATCTGTGTTCATCAAGGATATTGGTCTGTAGTTCTCTTTTTTGATGGGATCCTTATCTGGTTTTGGGATCTAGGTGATGCTGGCCTCATAAAATGAGTTTGGAAGTTTTCCTCCCATTTCTATTTTTTGGAACAGTTTCAGGAGAATAGGAATTAATTCTTCTTTAAATGTTTGGTAGAATTCCCCCGGGAAGCCATCTGGCCCTGGGCTTTTGTTTGTTTGGAGATTTTTGATGACTCTTTCAATCTCCTTACTGGTTATGGGTCTGTTCAGGTTTTCTATTTCTTCCTGGTTCAGTTGTGGTAGTTTATATGTCTCTAAGAATGCATCCATTTCTTCCAGATTGTCAAATTTGTTGGCGTAGGGTTGCTCATAGTATGTTCTTATAATTGTTTGTATTTCTTTGGTGTTAGTTGTGTTCTCTCCTCCTTCATTCATGATTTTATTTATTTGGGTCCTTTCTCTTTTCATTTAATAAGTCCGGCCGGGGGTTTATCAATCTTATTAATTCTTTCAAAGAACCAGCTCCTAGTTTCGTTGATTTGTTCTATTGTTTTTTTGGTTTCTATTTCATTGATTTCTGCTCTGATCTTTATGATTTCTCTTCTCCTGCTGGGTTTAGGCTTTCTTTGTTGTTCTTTCTCCAGCTCTTTTAGGTGTAGGGCTAGGTTGTGTACTTGAGACCTTTCTTGTTTCTTGAGAAAGGCTTGTGTCGCTATATATTTTCCTCTCAGGACTGCCTTTGTTGTGTCCCACAGATTTTGAACCATTGTATTTTCATTATCCTTTGTTTCCATGAATTTTTTCAATTTTTCTTTAATTTCCTGGTTGACCCATTCATTCTTTAGAAGGATGCTGTTTAGTCGCCATGTATTTGGGTTCTTTCCAAATTTCCTCTTGTGATTGTGTTCTAGCTTCAGAGCATTGTGGCCTGAAAATATGCAGGGAATGATCCCAATCTTTTGATACCGGTTGAGACCTGATTTAGGACCGAGGATGTGATCTATTCTGGAGAATGTTCCATGTGCACCAGAGAAGAATGTGTATTCTGTTTCTTTGGGATGAAATGTTCTGAATATATCTGTGATATCCATCTGTTCCAGTGTGTTGCTAAATCCTTTATTCCCTTGTTGATCTTTTGCTTGGATGTTCTGTCCATTTCAGTGAGGGGAGTGTTAAAGTCCCCTACTATTATTGTATTATTGTTGATGTGTTTCTTTGATTTTGTTATTAATTGGTTTATATAGTTGGCTGCTCCCACGTTAGGGGCATAGATATTTAAAATTGTTAGATCTTCTTGTTGGACAGACCCTTTGAGTATTATATAGTGTCCTTCCTCATCTCTTATTATAGTCTTTGGCTTAAAATCTAATTGATCTGATATAAGGTTTGCCACTCCTGCTTTCTTCTGATGTCCATTAGCATGGTAAATTGTTTTCCACCCCCTCACTTTTAATCCGGAGGTGTCTTTGGGTCCAAAATGAGTTTCTTGTAGGCAACATATTGATGTGGTTTTTTTTCTTTTTCTTTTCTTTTCTTTTTTCTTTCTTTCTTTTTTTTTTTTTTTTTTAATCCATTCTCATACCCTGTGTCTTTTTATTGGTTCATTTAGCCCATTTACATTCAGGGTAATGTTTGTGAGATATGAATTTAGTGCCATTGTATTGCCTGTAAGGTGACTGTTACTGTATATTGTCTCTGTTCCTTTCTGATCTACTACTTTTAGGCTCTCTCTTTGCTTAGAGGACCCCTTTCAATATTTCCTATAGAGCTGGTTTGGTGTTTGTAAATTCTTTCAGTTTTTGTTTGTCCTGGAAGCTTTTTATCTCTCCTTCTATTTTCAGTGATAGCCTAGCTGGATATAGTATTCTTGGCTGCATGTTTTTCTCATTTAGTGCTCTGAATATATCATGTCAGTTCTTTCTGGCCTGCCAGGTCTCTGTAGATAAGTCCGCTGCCAATCTAATATTTTTACCATTGTATGTTACAGACTTCTTTTCCTGGGCTGCTTTCAGGATTTTCTCTTTGTCACTAAGACTTGTAAATTTTACTATTAGGTGACGGGGTGTGGACCTATTCTTATTGATTTTGAGGGTGGTTCTCTGCACCTTTTTGATGCTTGTTCCCTTTGCCATATTAGGGAAATTCTCTCCAATAATTCTCTCCAATATACCTTCTGCTCTCCTCTCTCTTTCTTCTTCTTCTGGAATCCCAATTATTCTAATGTTGTTTCATCGTATGGTGTCACTTATCTCTCGAATTCTCCCCTCGTGGTCCAGTAGCTGTTTGTCCCTCTTTTGCTCAGCTTCTTTATTCTCTGTCATTTGGTCTTCTATATCGCTAATTCTTTCTTCTGCCTCATTTATCCTAGCAGTGAGAGCCTCCACTTTTGATTGCACCTCATTAATAGCTTTTTTGATTTCAACTTGATTAGATTTTAGTTCTTTTATTTCTCCAGAAAGGGCTTTTATATCTCCCGAGAGGGTTTCTGTAATATCTTCCATGCCTTTTTTGAGCCTGGCTAGAAAATTGAGAATCATCATTCTGAGCTCTAGATCTGACATATTACCAATGTCTGTAATGATTAGGTCCCTAACCTTCGGTACTGCCTCTTGTGCTTTTTTTGTGGTAACTTTTTCCGCCTTGTCATTTTGTCCAGATAATAGTATATGAAGGAGCAAATAAAATACTAAAAGGGTGCCAAAGACCCCAGAAAAATGTTCTTTAACCAAATCAGAAGAGACCCCAAATCATGGGGGGGAGAAAGGGGATAAAAAGAAGTTCAGAAAAAAAAATTAGAAAATAAAAACAAATAAAGATAAAATATAAAAAAAGAAAAAAAGTATATATATTAGATAAACTAGTTAAAAAACATTAAAAAAGAAAAGGGTAAAAGTTAAAAAATTTTAGGAGAAGAAAAAAATAAGTAAAATTAAAATAAGAAAAAAATAAATTAACCACAAGACTAAAGAATCATGGGGAGAAAGCCATGAGTTCCATGCTTTGCTTTCTCCTCCTTTGGAATTCTGCGGCTCTCTGCGGTATGTGAACTTAGTCTTGGCTGGATTTCTTGTTGATCTTCTGGGGGAGGGGCCTGTTGTAATGATTCTCAAGTGTCTTTGCCCAAGTTGGACTTGCACCACCCTTACCAGGGTCCTGGCTAAGTAATCCACTTGGGTTTGCTTTCGGGAGCTATTGTGCCCTGAATGCTTTCCGTAGAGTTCCAAGGATGGGAATGAAAATGGTGGCTTCCCAGTTTCCAGCCTGGAGGAGCCAAGAGCTAGGGGCACCACTCCTCATTGCGCCCTCAGAGAAAAGAGAGCAATCACTCCCATCTCCTTGGCCTCCAGCCGTGCTCCGAGCTCACCCAGCCTGCGACCAGTTCAAGGCAACCCTGAGCTGAGAGCTCACTCTTCAGCTCTGTCCAAGACTTTAATTCTTTCAGTTTTGAGTTTACAACAAAACTGATAGGGCAGTAAAGAGATTTCCTGTATATTCCCAGCCACCACATAGGAATAGACTTCCCCATCATAAACATTAGTCACCAGAATGGGGAATAATTTGTCAAGGGTAAATCTACATCTTAATCACCCACCGTCCATAGTTTGTTCATTTGAAGATTTCACTCTTGGTGTTGTGCATTTTATGATTTTGGACAAATGTTAAAGGCCATATATCCATCTTTATAATATCATTCAGAGCATTTTCAATGTCCTTAAAATCCTCTGTGCTCTGCCTTTTCATGTCTCCACCTCCACAGCTTCTGAGCCCTGACAGTCACTGATCTTTTATTTTGTCCATCACTTTCTCTTTTCCAGAATGTCATATAGTTGAAATCATACAATATGAAGCCTTTTCAGATTGGCTTCTTTTACTTAGTAATATGCTTTTGAGGTTTCTCACAGTCTTTTCATGGCTTGATACCTTCTTTCTTTTTAGTGCTCAATAAATACCATTGTCAGGATGTACTGAAGTTGATCTATTCACCTACTGAAAGATATTTTGGTTGCTCCCAAGTTTTGGCAATTATGAATAAAATGGCTATAAACATAGTTGGCAGGACTTATGTAGACGTAAGTTTCCAACTCTTTGGGTGAATACCAAGCAGTGTGCTTCCTGGATTGCATACCCCAAATGGTCTTTCTAAGCAGCTTCACCATTTTGCATTCTCACACACAACATAGGAGAGTTCCTGCTACTTCTCACCTGCTTTGCATTTAGTGTTGTGAATATTCCAGATTTTGGCCCTTCTAGTGGTACCTAATTGTTGTTTTAATTTGAATTTCCATGATGAGATGTTGGGGAACATCTTTTCATGTGCCTAATTGGCATCTAGATATTCCCTTTGGTGAGGTTTCTGTTAAGGTCTTTGGTCATTTTTAAAAGTAGATCACTTGCTTTCTTATGTTTGAATTTTGAGAGTTCTTTGCATATTTTGGAAAACAGTCTTTTATCAAATGTGTGTTTTGCAAATATTTTCTCTCAGTCTTAGAATGAATAGCTTGTCTTCTCAGTCTTTTTCTTCATCATCATTTGCAAAACAGAAGTTTTTAATTTTAATGAAGCCCAGGTTATCAGTTATTTTTTTCATGAGTCATGTCTTTGGTGTTTTATCTAAAAAGACATATTGTGCCCAAGGTCATCTATATTTCCCCCAATTTAACCTTCTATTAATTTTATGGTGCTTTTGCACATAGGTGTACGATCTGAGGTAATTTTTGTAAAGGGTGTAAGATCTGTTTCTAGATATTTTATTTTATTTTATTATTTTATTTTATTTTATTCTATTTGCATGTGGGTGTCCAGTTGTTCCAGCTCCATTTGTCGAGGAGATTATTTTTTTTCATTGTGTCGTCCTTGTCCTTTGTCAAAGATCAGTTGATGATATTTATGGGGATTGACTTCTGGGCTCTTTATTCTGTTCCATTGGCCTATTTGTATATTCTTTTGCCAATACCACACTGCCTTGATTGCTGTTGCTTAGTGTATGTCTTGAAGTCAGGTAAGTCTTGAAGTCAGGTAACATTCAGTCCTCCCATTTTTTTCTATCATGTTAATTTACACTAACTGTGGCTTAATCAAAACCATTTTTTTAAGTACAAAATTACTGACAAAAAGCCAATGAATGTAGAGAAATATGAAGGACAAAGAAAAAAAATATATATATATTTATGATTCAAGTCATGCATGTGATAAGTTGTGGTGAATTACTAAGGAATTCATTTGAGGTTTTCCTAATTATTACCAGTTGGAAAAAAACAACCCGTCTAATCTTCCCCACTGTTCCTATCTCAAAAATGGAGCTGTCATTGATTGATTCTGCACTGAAGGAAACAGTCCTCTTATGTCATCCTATGTCAAATTTATCATGGAGTCTTGCCAATTTTACCTTTTGTATGTCTCTCAAATCTATTCGCTTCTCATTACCTCCACCACCACTAACAGGCCAAGCCATTATGTCTGGCTTAGACTATTGCAAAAACCTTCCATCTAGTTCATTTTACATCTTGCAACAAGAAATAAACCCTTATGAGGCAAAGTAGAGCCTGTCATTGCTCACAGCCGCCCACCCTCCACAAGTTCTAATGACTCTGTCTTTATCTATATTTACATAGTATTTTTCATCTTCAAACATAGAGCATCTTTTATTTATTTCTTTACTGTCTCTACTGGTATGTATTTGCAAATGCCCAAAGCAAGGCATATAGTAGGCAGAAAATAAATATTTTTAGAATGGCTGTTGAATATTCTTAGAATGAAACCCAAAATTCTTTACATGGTAAGCGAGATCTTACATCATCTCTTCTGCCTTCTCCTCCAGTCCCAGATTCCTCTCAATTTTTCTGCTCTAAACTCACTGGATTTCTAGATTTATTATACACATTTGGTAAAGAGGAGAAGCAGAGGGATTTCTATATTTGGGGGCAACAATCTGTGATGGTACAAAAACCCCACACATGCTTATACATTTTAGGGCAGTGGATAGCAGGCAATTAGGGCAAGATTATGTCACATTATTGCCAGGAACACTTAACCCCAGCAGTGCCACTGAACCTTCCTTCTTTGGCAAACCCCAAGGTTTTACCTTAATAATTTTCAAATATCCAATAGCTCCCAGAAAAATAATCATTTTTTTTTTTTAATGAAATCTTCCCCAAGTGTAGCACATTTTTTCTCTTTCTTAGTTATTCACTTCCTTAGGACACTGTCCCTTTCCTTTACTTACTTTGTAGGGAACATGTTTCACTTTATAGGTAGACATGATTTCATGCAATTCATTGTATGAGAGTTTCCATCTCTGTTGGAATACAAGCACCACAAAGACAATGAATGACATATCAGGGTGTCTGGATGGTTCAGTTGGTTAAGCATCTGACCCCAGCTCAGGTTGTGATCTTGAGGCCTGGGATCCAGCCCTAGGTTAAGCCCTGTGATGAACTTCAAGATGAGACCCGGGTCCAGGTGGGAGTGAAACCCCACACTGGGATTCTGCACTCAGAGAGGGGTCTGCTTCTCCCTCTCTCTTTACCCTCACCATGCTCATGCTTTCTTTTTCTCTCTCATAAGTAAATAAAATTTTTATAAAAAACTAAGAAAAAAATGATGCATCTTTTCAACTTTGCATTTCTGGATACTAGAAAATTATTTATTAATATTTATTTATATAATTTGGAAACATTTGATAGCAAGAGGAAGAAGGAAAGAGAAATGAGGAAGAAAGAAAAAAAGAATAACTAGTGGCCTAATATTTTTGGTTCCTCAAGCAAAGAAAGAATATCTTCTCATTCACTGAAAGCAAGGGGATAGAAATAAGGAAATTATCACAAATATTAGTTTATTGTCTATTATATTTCAATTATTTCTTTGGAGATGCTAAGAAAGCAGAATGGAAATGGTGAAAATAATGAAAACTTGTATCTCAGTGAAATCTCATTATGATCTTTGTATATTTAAAAGGTAAAAGATGAATTAGGAGTGACAGGTTGGAGAAGTTCTCACTTAGTTTCTTTGTGATCCATAATTTTAATCCCATTGGTCTGAGTAATACAGAGAATACACAGGAAGTGGTATGATAGTAATTTGTTATTAACAAGGCAAACTCCATTTATGCATGTATGTATAGTGCAAGTCAATTATGAATATCAAAATGTGATGCACTGAACTTTGAGGCAGATGGGAAATGGACTTCTTGCATGTTGATAATTCTTCCAGTGTAATCTGAAAGTTATTCTCTCTTGCTCCATGTAGTTCTGAGTCAAGTCCCCAGGAATGCAGGAAATTATCCAGGTTAGCTGTGGGCATGAAGTACCCTTCTGCTGACCTATACACCTGAACTCACCCTGGAGCAAAGCATAGAGAATCTGCAGGCTTGAATATCTGCCAGAAGTAACAATCCACCTCTACTACGATAAAACACAATATTTTACATTTTTTATTGTCCATGGTGGACAGACAGATGGTTAAATTTGCCTCTTTTGACTTACTTCGATGGGATTAGGCTTAATGAATTCTTATTTTTACACTTATTATTTCTCTCTCTGTTCGTTAATACCATCTCTGTGAATTTTATTTCTAATTCACTTCATCTGAATCTTTCTGGATTTTTACTTTTTGGTTTCTTTCCTTACTTTGTTTTTGGTTTAAATCTCTCTTTATTACTTTTTTCTTAGGGCTCTGGATATAATCCATCCGTTTCTATCATTCTGTTAGATTCAATTTGACTTGCTTTTCTTGCATACTGGTTTAACTCTCTTGTCTTTTGGTGAACAGATAAAAATATTGTTCAAGTTCCCTTAATATGGACTGAAAAGTGCTTATTTCATAAGTTTCCTTGTTTCCAACAAGCCTAAACAATACCTTTTCATTACTGAAGACTGTGGAGAAAAAGATGTATTCACATTAAACAACAAAATAATACCCTTTTCTACACTGTAGACCCCAATGGTCAGAGCTAAGGAGTGAGAATTCCTAGCAAGACTTTGTTTGGCTGGATTTGATGAAAGGGAGATATACAACTGGGAAAAGTCTAGGTGCTTAGTCTCAGAATGTTGGAAGGGGTAGACTGACCCCTCTCCACAGAACAGAGTGAGGGAGAGGTTTGAAAAGATGGTTGAAAATGTCTGAGAGGAAGCATGGGTGAGGCAGCTGTCATAAGAAATGAACACTTGGGGAAGACAAGTATTTTAAGGGAATTTATAGGAGTGCTTTAGCATAAAGTCATCTCTTTCACCTCTTTGTAAAAACTTTAGAATTACTGATATATCCATAAATGCCTTCACTGTTGGATGTGTGTATGCATACATGTATGTAAGGGTGTGTCATAGGGCAGGTTTTATGGGGCAGTATTCTAAGTGTGAGCCGGGTGAGAGTGGAGCCACATTCAATACGTCTTAGTTTTCCTCTCTATTAGCACATCATCTCCTTTATATAATAAGACTAACACTTATTCAACAGTTATTAACTGAGTATTTACTACATACCAGACACCTGTAGGTGCTGGGGATATATCGCTGAGAAAAGCAAAGAGCAAACATGATCCTTGGAGAGTTTGTATTCTAGCCAGGAAGAAAGAGTATAGAAAATAGAAATAACAAAATAACCAATAAGTGTATTATAAGATAGCTTAGATGGTTAGAGTCAATGTGGAAAAAGTAGGTGTACAAGAGAAGCAAGGTAAGGAGTTGTGAGTAGGAGAGGATAGGATACTGTTTCATATAGTTTTCAGGACTGGTCTTACTGAGGTGACAGCTGAGAAAATTCTTGAAAGCTGTGGGGGAGCTGGTCATGCAGATCTCTCAAGCAACTTTCTGCACAAGGACACATTCAATGCCAAGGGCGTGATGTAGGAGTGTGACTAGTCTGTTTGAATGAAGCAAGGACAATACGGTCAGATTAGAAGAAGAAAGGGAAGAGTAGTAAGAGTTGAAATTAGAGAAATAACAGGAAGCAGGGAGGGCAGATTACAGAGGACTCTCTCAAGCTCTTTGGCTTTCGCCTGAGAGAAATAGTGAGCTGTTGTAGGTTTTTCAATATAACATAACTTGGGACGCCTGGATGGCTCAGTTGGTTGTAAGTTCCTGCCTTTGGCTCAGGTCATGATCCCAGGGTTTTGGGATGAGTCCAGCATTGGGCTCCTTGCTCAGGGAGAAGCCTGCTTCTCCCTCTGCCTGCTGCTACCCCTGCTGGTAGTCTCTCTCTGACCTATACAATCTCTGACCTATACAATCATAAACAAATACATATAACCTGGCATATGTTTTTATTTTTTTTTTCTGGCTTATGTTTTTAAAGGATCCCCATTAACTAACTCACTACAAGGTATTAAATTGACCATTGCTCCCAAAATATTTTGCTAAATTTTAAAACATCTGCATGAACATAACATACACAATCTAATCAAAATGAACATAATGATGGTTATATGTACTTGCCTTACTAGATCAAAACACAGAACATGAGTTCTAGTTTTAACATAGCTCCTGAATAGTCCTTGAGTTGGTCAATTTCGTTCACCTTTTTAAGGACTTTGGAATTTAAATTTCAAAACAAGGATTCAGGGTCTCATTGTTTCCCAGAAATTTCTCATTTTTATACCATACTTAATATAGAATGTAAGCTCCATGAAGAGTTTATGCCACGTTTTTGCTGCCTTTCCAGACAGACCTCATTGCTTATCACGTTGCAAATACGCAATAATCTCTGTCAAGTGAATTTTATTTAATTATTTATTTAATTAGTAATTAAATGATTATGAATCATGAATAATCATGAATAAATGATTATGTGTTGAACATATTTTCCCTAATTATGTTTTTATAGTTGTTATAATTATTGTCCATTACAAAGTATAATTTATTTAGTAACTGAAGTTAATATAAAATAATCAGTAACCTTAAGAGGATTATGTGAATAATTATGCAAATTATGCAAAGAGTTTCAAAGCACACACATTTTATGAACCGTATTAGCAGACATATTTGAAAGAAGTAGCTGTAGAAAATATGGACATTTTCAATTTTTTAAATTTTATCCTGGTTATTGTCCCCAGCATGTGTACCCATAAGAAAAAGTTGCCCTCAGGCACAAATAGAAATAGCGAGTAAAGAAAAATTCTCAATGTCCTTTTGAAACTACAAGTACATTCTTGTATCCAAGTATAACAGAATGTTCACTAAATACAATTTCAGAGAACAAAGATCAACCAGTATATAACTCAAGGAGTTGAATATACAATTTAAGGAGCTTGAATTTTATTATTTCAAATAATTAAGTTTAAAGAATGTTTTGAGTTTGTAACAGTAACATATGAAGCTCTGTTTGCATCTGATTCATGTATTCCTTTCAACTGTATATGACTTATACAGTGAAGTGTTTATAGGAAAAACAAAACAAAACACCTAGCAAAGCATGAAACCATGGTGGTTCTGTGGCTCCTGTAAATAGTAAATAAATACAAGACTGTGCTAGTTGAGGGATGTCATCTACCATGAACTTGATTATTATTTCAATGTCTTTAAGTCATTATTTAACATTAGATAGAGTTGTAGTTTCTATCATATAGTTAAGACTCTTTCATAGGGTCCCTGTGTGGCTTAGTGGGTTAAGCGTCTGCCTTTGGCTTAGGTCCTGATTCCCAGGTCCTGAGTGGAACCCCAGGGAAGGTTCCCTGCTCAGCCAGGAGTAAACTTCTCCCTCTTCCTCTGCCCCTTCCCACCTTCATTCTTGTGCTCTCTCTCTCTTATTCAAATAAATAAATAAATAAAATCTTTTTAAAAAGACTCTTTGACATCTATTATCTTTTTGATCCATAATAGTAGCAATTGAGAAACTACCAAATAAAATCTGCTTTTCTTGCCATGATAGAATGTACTAGAATGACTTGATAAAACTGCAGGAAGATTGAATCTCAGATGGAAGCAACTATACAGGGATGTCTGGGTGGCTCAGTCAGTTAAGCATCTGCCTTTGGCTCAGGTAATGATCCCAGGGTTCTGGGATCCAGACCTCCTCAGGCTCCCCACTCAGCTTAAAAAAAAAAAAATGCCACAATTATGCCACAATTCCTAATTTACTGATGAAAAAATGGAGAATCAAGTGACTTGAGGTGATTTACCCCAAGATCTCATATGTGAAGGTTGGATTTACTTCATGAACCAGTATTTCCCCATTTAAATTCTAGGAATTTGCCTATACCTGAAAGACACAATCTGAGTGTGGAGGATAAAATAAGGAGGTTTACTGCATAACCTTTAAATTTAATAAGATGTAAAATAAAGTAAGAATATCTCTGTGAATGATCTAGAAATATAGAATATTTTGACAGCTTAAATAATAATAAGTAATAACAGTAATAATAAAAAATTGAGTGGTTTACACTTGGGGAAAGTATTAAATGTTAGTTTTCATAAAATGAACACGTGTAAAATGTTAATATGCATATAGAGTGAAAACATGAGCACATCATTAATTATAGTTCAATGGAATAAAGCAGGGGCCTCAGCAAACTTTCCCTTAAAGTGTCAGATAGTACATATTTTAAACTTTGCAGGCCAACAGGTACATTGAGGATTTGACATAAGTTTTTGTGATATACTTAAAAGGTGATCACTGAAAAATGTAAAGGCTATTCTCACCCTGTGGGCCATACAGAAACAAGAACAGCCAGATTTGGCACATGGGCTATAGTTTCTGGCCCTGGAAATTGTGTATAAGGGAGTAACCATGGGAAATCTGGGGGCACTTCCACTTCTCTAGCTGAGATCTTGATCCTTGCTTTTGAAACTAGAAAGTCAGATATACCGTATGATTTTGTTCTGGAACTGAACTGAACAGTTTCTGCTCTGGCCTTTAATGTTCTGGCCTTAACTTACTTTGACCTTCATGGAAAAATGGGGGAATGCTCTCTAGAACTGTGTGTTTCTGGCATATGCCAAATCCTTGGGAAAGATTAGCTGCTTTTATTATTATTAGTCACAGTATTAGTTAATGTCTATGTATGGAAACTGCTGTAAGAGATTGTTTTTTAGCCATAAACATTAGGAAAAGCTTTGTTTCCGTGGGGAAAATGATAAGCTCTCAGGCTAGTTGGCTTCATAGATGTGCGCCCTGAGCACTAAGGTAGGGTCCCACCTTCGCTGAGTTTTACTCCTAGTTTTAATGTTTTATTGTTGCTGTCTTCCAATTCTAAATGTTTTTTGGGCAAGGATTCTGCATTTTCATTTGGCACTGGGCTCTGAGAATCAAAATAGTAGATCTAGATGGGTCTTCAAAGACAATGTACCATCCATAGGTGATCATTTTCCATTTCTGTGTTGGTTACCATGGAACTCAGTGAAATTTGCATCCCAATATTAATAACAATGTAGGAATTTATGAGCAATATGCCTAAAAGCAGACTTTCCTCCTTGATACCATTTTGTTTCTAGTATATTTTCTTTAAACCTGTTTTTTTTTCCTTTGCTTCACTTTCATTGTATGAATTTTTTTTTTTAAGATTTTCTTTATTTACTTGAGAGAGAGAGAGAGAGTGAGGGAGAGTATGAGATGGGAGAAGGCCAGAGGGAGAAGCAGACTCCCCATGGAGCTGGGAGCCTGATGCAGAACTCGATCCTACAGTCATTCCCCACTATGACTGCTCTTTGAAGACGTGCAAATTTCCACGATTGACTCTACATTACAGTGTCTAGTAAAAGTTATTATGGCAGTGATAGCAGTGCTGGCTTCATTCTCTCTGGATTAATTATGTTGGCTTGCTCTTGAGATCTATATGTCATGGGCTGTCCCCATAGCCCTTTCAATGAATTGATAAGCACCTAATTATTTTTGCTGAATTTTTTCTTGTTTAAAATACACAAATGGTTTGTTTTCTTTATTGAACTCTCAATGAATCAGGGGTATAGGAAGAAATTTAAAGGGCTGTGTCATTTACAAAGTCTGTAAGACATTGTGGCATGCATAGATTCCATGAACAACTATATATCTTCGGACACTGAAACATACCAATAGAAATACATTGCTCCCTCATTGCAACACAAATGATCTAACAGCTTAGATCATTAACAAATGATCTAACTATGGTAAATGCTGGCCAGGTGTTCACTATTGCCATTCATTATCCTGGACGTGTAGAAACACTACATTTCTCACTGTCTTTTGCAATTAAAGTGAGGCCATGTGATTCTTTTCTGGTCAGGAGGAGAGTGGAAATGATGTATGTGGTAGCATGTTAGCAAGCCAGCTCCATGGGAAAATTTATAAAGGGGAAAAAAGAAATATTATTTGAAATATTTGTCAACTTTTCTTGTGTAAGTATATCGTGATTTTTGGAGAGTTATCAAAGTGATATTAGTAAACTTGGAGATGGGAGGAGATAAACAAAATTTACTCTTGAAAACCAGTTTGCGCCACCTCCAACACCTCACTGGATTCATGTGACTCCATAAGTAGTCATTAAACCACCCATGCCCTCTTTCCCTTTTGTGGATATCATGGAGGCCACATTTTAGAGATAGGCTACATCATGGGAGGGAGGTTGGCTGGAATCCCAAGTCCTGTATCAGTCTGTGATGTAAATGAGAAATAGATGACATAGTATTAAACACACAGAATTTTAAAGATTTCTGTTATTGCAACAGAGACTTGCCTGGCCTTACTCTGTCCTGGCTAACGCCGTTGCCTTGGAGCACTGATGCAAACTGATGATGGTACCCAATAGAGGGCAGTCCTTAGCAAAATCTGTAGCAGAAACCAATCCTCAATGGAGACTCTGCTGTCTTAATGGGACACTTGGGTGAATGTCGGGGGAAAGCTGCAATGACTGGTGGATAGCCAAAGCCCACAGTCAGGATGGATTTGTTTATGAGCACGTGTTAATTCACATCTGGAGGACTCCAGAATACTTAGGAGTTGGGCTCCACAGAAACTTCTGCCCTTGTGTTATGTAGATTGGGTCATGAAATCCATGCTTTCTTTCTATGAATGTGATGCTGCTTATACCTATAGGATGTTAAGAATGGAAATCACATCTGTTATTGTTTTTGTTCCCATTATAATATAATTTGTGATTTTTTAAATTTCCTATTAATGAAGTCAGTATATCAATCTATAGGTGTTTAAATTATTTCCACTGATGTGTTATAGGGAAACTTTTGTTTTTTTCCCTTTTAAGTGGAAAAAACTCCTTGCTCACTGTGCCCTAGAAGAAGTGGAATAACATACCTGCTGGGTGAATTTAGGAGAAATTAAATTTCCAGCCTGTTCCTTCTCCTTTCTTTGAGTTAGCCTCTTAGGAGACTGCAGTCTTTTCTTTTCCTCTTCATGCCACACACAACTTAAAAGGCCTGCTAGGTTCTAATGTTTGCTCAAAGCCAACATTCATTTCAGGGAAAAAAAAAAAAAAAAATATATATATATATATATATATGCAACATTCTTCAATATAAGCTTGATCAGTAACGAAGGTAACACCCAGTCCCCCTGATGTGACTTAACCCTTTGTTTAATTTCTCAAATGGTTCTACTTTTAAGCAGGGAAAAGTGGTGCTATTGAATGGGTCCCACATCAAATATAAAATGGCAAGCTGAGAATCTGGTTTATAGTTTTTAATGTAATATATTTGCAAGAGGAGAAAAGTATCCTCTCTTTAGGTCTCAATTTAATGACATATAAACTACAAATAACAGAAATATTAAGAATGAAAAACTTCAATCAATATCAAGAGACATAACTGAGTGTCAAAGAAAGAATTCTTAACTGAAGACAACGGAAATCTCTGAAACATGGTATTTGTTGGGAATGCATGTTTATCAGGGGCTGATGCAACCCCAATGAAGTGTCATCTTGCTGAAATGCTTAGCAGAAGGAAACAAGAGAGCTTAGAAGGGATAATAAAGAGCTCTGCTGTATTGGGTTTGACATTATGGGCAGGAAATGTCTTAGGAGATAATTTCTTCATTGTGGGTCAGTATAACCAATTAAGGGATAAGAGCCAAAGTAGATCTTTTCATTCAGAAATATGCTGGAAAAAAGGAAGAAAAGCACTGTGATTTGAGGTGGAGTAGGGGAAAGAGATATATCATACTGGTGTTTCACACAGGAGGTTAGATGTTGGTGAGTCAGCACACAGCAATTGTCCAACTAATGAAAACTGCAACAGGAACAAAAATTGATTTCTCTTTCACATTATTCTGGGTGAAAGGGAAAACAATTAAGAAGATTAATGTATCAGGAATACATGACAATAATTGTTTTCAAATCTATTCCATAGCTAATAATCCTTTAGTTATTTAGCAGCTTGATGGAAAGTTAAATAGAATTTACAGAATGGATACATGGTGAATGCAGAAAAATTATTAGATGATCAAAAATAAATTTACAGGGGCACCTGGGTGGCTCAGTGGTTAAAGCCTCTGCCTTCGGCTCAGGTCCTGATCCCAGGGTCCTGGGATCGAGTTCCGCATCAGGCTCTCTGCTCAGCAGGAAGCCTGCCTCCTCCTCCTGTCTCTCTCTGCCTGCCTCTCTGCCTACCTCTCTGCCTACTTGTGATCTGTCTGTCAAATAAATTAAAAAAAAATTAAAAAAAATAAATTTACAGAAGACTTCTGCTTTGTGTTCTGGTATGTAAAGAGCTGTAAGACATCATTCTCATTTTACAACAAGAAAAGCTAGAAAAACTGAAATTTAACAGTTTATTTTGGGCCTATTAAAAAACTGAGTTCACAAGGAAAACGACCTCCCCAATATCCAGAGAGATATAGCCAATATATACTTATCTGAAAAAAAAAAAAAAAAAAAAAAAAACAGCTGATGGAACTGGATTCTGAGAGGAACATTTAAGTGGTAATACTGGCAAAATGCTGGAGACTGAATGCAGTAGTATCATAGTGAGAAACTCTCAGGGGACCTCACTCTTTGGGGAGCCTCTTCTCTAGCTTTGATGGATTTAACTCCAAAGGCTCTATTCAAGTCTTACCATGAAGATTTGAGAAAAGTTCCATGGCTCTGGCAAAAATAGAGGAAGAGTAATTATTTTGACAATGACTCAGGTTCCTTAGGAACAACAAAAAAAGTATGCTCCAGAGATAAGTGCTCTGTTAGAACTTTATCAAGACAGAGGAAGGAGAATTCCTCACATCCCAAACTCCTGGAGCCTTCCCGCTTCAACCAAGGTGGGGGGGAGGAATGTTAACAGTATCCATAATTTTAAAGAAATGTATTGGGAACACCAAATCAGGGAAATAAAATAGGGGAACAGGAAAAACAAACAAACAGACAAAGACCTGGCAGAAATTAATGAAGGACACTGTCCAGAAACGTAGGTCTATGAAAGATTCAGGTTTATTTGGAGATTATTCTCCCTCCCCCACACTTTACCACCACACCAACAGTGCTTCATTATAATAGGAGTGGAGTACAGGAGAAAGATCTGAAGACAGAGATTTCTGAAGAGAACTACTCAGGGCAGTTCCAAGTTGGAACTGGAATTAAAAACAAGAACACTAGAGGAATTTGATGCATCTGGCACCTACAGTTTTAACAATCATTTAACATAGTCCAATTCTAAACCAGATTAACATAAATCTTAATGCTGAAACTCTATTTATGTCAGTTTTCATTACCCAATACAACATGTCTTGCTTTCAAAAACAACAACAAAATTATAAAGTATGTAAAAGACAAGGGATATAAAACCAAGAGTCTGAAGAAAGAAAAGAGTCTTAAGAACCAGGAACAGAGATAAGTCACAGATTTTGGAATTATCACCCAATCACCTTTAAAAAACTATGATTGACATGTTAAGGAATCTAATGGAAAAAGTTGCCAGCATGCAAGAAAATATGAAGAATGGAAGCAGCGAGATGGGAAGAAAAAAAGAATTAAAAAAAAAAAAAGGAAATGTAAATTAAAACACTGTACCTGAAAGAAGAATGGCTGTAGTGAGCTCCTCGGGAGAGTCAACATGCTTGAAGGAAAAAAGCTCAGGAAGCTTGAAGATAGGAACTTCCCAAAAGGAAATGCAAAGAGAGAGAAAAGTAAAAGAACAACAACAAAAAAGAACAGAATGCAAAAGAACTGTGGAACAATGTAAAAAATATGTCATATTCAAAAATTGGAATGCAGGAGGAGAAGAAAGAGAGAAAATAGGTGAAGAGGTATTTGAAGTAATAGTGACTAAGAACTTTACAGAATTAATGACAGACACCAACAACAGATCAAATTAGCTCAGACTACCAAACAGGATAAACACTAAACAAAACAAACAACAAAACCCTAAATACTTACATAACTCTAGGCACATGGAATTAAAACTGCAGAAAACCAGAATACAAGAGAAAATCCTCAAAGATGGCAGAGAGAAATAAGTAACCATATGTAGAGAGAAACAAGGATAATGTACTTCTCATAGTGTACTTCTCATCAGAAAATACGTACTTCTCATAGTGTACTTCTCATCAGAAAATATGGAAGGAAGAAAACTTGTTTTCTAGTAGTTTTAATGACTGTTTAGCTCCCTTACTCTGTTCCCTCAATTGTCACGTGAACGAGAATAGTTCTTTAAAAAGCTTACTCTGGGGGTACATGGGTGGCTGAGTCAGTTGAGCATCTGACTCTTGGTTTCAGCTCCGGTCATGATCTCAGGGTCATGAGATGGAGCCCTGAAATGGGCTTTGCACTCAGTGGAGAGTCTGCTGGATATGCTTTCTCTCTCCCTCGGTCCCTCCCACTAACTCTGAACACCCACGCCGCTTATGCGCCTCTCTCTCTCCAAAAAATGACAACAACAAAATCTTACTCTGTGCATTTAGAAATTCAAAGTTTTCAAAGTATACCTTTGTTTTCATGACATAACTACCCCTTAAGAGACTTCCCAATCTCTGGGTGCATGTTTATATCGAGGGAATCATGGAGAAATTGGGGCTGGCATTTCTGTTTACACACAGATCAGAATCAAATGCTTTTCTAGAAACCATTGCCACTGCCTTCTCTTTAGTCAGTTGCTACACTGTAACTTTACTTCTTAGAAACAATGGTGGGTGCGAATGGGGGAAGGAAAATGTAATCATTCTTCTTATAGATCCCTTAAAACAGTATTAGGTGGGTAACTAGTGAAATGGTGAAGTATGTGAGCAAAAGCTTAGTTTCAGTTCAAGCCTCAGGTTTTATCTATCTCTTGCCCAAGGTTACCTCTTCTGAGCTGTCTTCCCAAGAAAGAAAGCTCTTTGGCATTGGTCTTTTCTCCTTCAGCCTGACCAATTTTTCTAGATAATGTGTTCTACCCAAAAGAGATACTTCTTAAAATTGAATTTTATTTGAAAAGTGGTAAACATTAATTCAGGACAATTTTGAAAAAAAAAAAAATGAAAGTAAAAACTAAACTCACTCAATATTTTGGTTTTAGGAATTAATCAATATAAATAGTTTAATTTTTTTTTTCATTGGTTTTCTAAACTCTTTCAGCAGTTACATATGGTGTATGGATTTTTTGCTTTTTTTCTTTTTTTTTACTTATTGATACACCACAATTTTAAATGCTTTCCTTGACAGTGAGCATTTTTTAATATATATGTTTAATGGCTACAACATAGTGCAATATTTAAATGTAACTTAATTAAGACACTGCTTTTCCTGAGGAGTGG
Source organism: Lontra canadensis (assembly GCF_010015895.1). NCBI lineage: Eukaryota > Metazoa > Chordata > Mammalia > Carnivora > Mustelidae > Lontra > Lontra canadensis. Next base: position 16,238,663 of record NW_022631023.1, read on the forward strand.
GGCCCCAAACTCTCGGTTCCTCCGGGCCGGAGACTGGGAGGCCGCCATCTTCATTCCCGTCCTCCAGAACTCTACGGAAAGCGCTCAGGGAACAAAAACTCCTGAAAAGCAAACCCGAGCGGGTTACTCAGCCCAGCCCCTGGTAAGGGCGGTGCAACTCCGCCTGGGGCAAAGACACTTGAGAATCACTACAACAGGCCCCTCCCCCAGAAGATCAAAAAGAAACCCAGCCAGGACCAAGTTCACCTACCAAGGAGTGCAGTTTCAATACCAAGGAGAGCAGTGGAATTCCAGAGGAGGAGAAAGCAAAGCACGGAACTCATGGCTTTCTCCCCATGATTCTTTAGCCTTGCAGTTAATTTAATTTTTTTTTCTTTTTCAATTTTTTTTCTCTTCTTCTCCTAAATTTTTTTAACTTTTACCCTTTTCTTTTTTAACATTTTTAAACTAGTTTATCTAATATATATATATATTTTTTTCCATTTTATATTTTTTCATTATTGGTTTTCTTTTTTTATTTGTTTCTTTTCTTTCTTTTTTTTTTTTTTTTTTTCTTTCTGAACCTCTTTATATCCCCTTCCCTCCCTCCCTCACGATTTGGGATCTCTTCTGATTTGGCTAAAGCATATTTTCCTGGGGTTGTTGCCACCCTTTTAGTATTTTACTTGTTCCTTCATATACTCTTATCTGGACAAAATGACAAGGTGGAAAAATTCACTGCAAAAAAAAAGAACAAGAGGCAGTACCAAAGGCTAGGGACCTAATCAATACAGACATTGGTAATATGTCAGATCTAGAGTTCAGAATGACGATTTTCAAGGTTCTAGCCGGGCTCGAAAAAGGCATGGATGATATTAGAGAAACCCTCTCAGGAGATATAAAAGCCCTTTCAGGAGAAATAAAAGAACTAAAATATAATCAAGTTGAAATCAAAAAAGCTATTAATGAGGTGCAATAAAAAATGGAGGCTCTCACTGCTAGGATAAATGAGGCAGAAGAAAGAATTAGTGATATAGAAGAACAAATGACAGAGAATAAAGAAGCTGAGCAAAAGAGGGACAAACAGCTACTGGACCACGAGGGCAGAATTCGAGAGATAAGTGACACCATAAGACGAAACAACATTAGAATAATTGGGATTCCAGAAGAAGAAGAAAGAGAGAGGGGAGCAGAAGGTATATTGGAGAGAATTATTGGAGAGAATTTCCCCAATATGGCAAAGGGAACAAGCATTAAAATCCAGGAGGTTCAGAGAACCCCCCTCAAAATTAATAAGAATAGGTCCACACCCCACCACCTAATAGTCAAATTTACAAGTCTTAGTGACAAAGAAAAAATCCTGAAAGCAGCCCGGGAAAAGAAATCTGTAACATACAATGGTAAAAATATTAGATTGGCAGCAGACTTATCCACAGAGACCTGGCAGGCCAGAAAGAGCTGGCATGATATATTCAGAGTACTAAACGAGAAAAACATGCAGCCAAGAATACTATATCCAGCTAGGCTATCATTGAAAATAGAAGGAGATATTAAAAGCTTCCAGGACAAACAAAAACTGAAAGAATTTGCAAACACCAAACCAGCTCTACAGGAAATATTGAAAGGGGTCCTCTAAGCAAAGAAAGACCCTAAAACTAGTAGATCAGAAAGGAACAGAAAAAATATACAGTAACAGTCACCTTACAGGCAATACAATGGCACTAAATTCATATCTCTCAATAGTTACCCTGAATGTAAATGGGCTAAATGCCCCAATCAAAAGACACAGGGTATCAGAATGCATAAAAAACCAAAACCCATCTATATGTTGCCTACAAGAAACTCATTTTAAACTGAAGACACCTTCAGATTTAAAGTGAGGGGGTGGAAAAGAATTTACCATGCTAATGGACATCAGAAGAAAGCAGGAGTGGCAATCCTTATATCAGATCAATTAGATTTTAAGCCAAAGACTATAATAAGAGATGAGGAAGGACACTATATCATACTCAAAGGATCTGTCCAACAAGAAGATCTAACAATTTTAAATATCTATGCCCCTAACGTGGGAGCAGCCAACTATATAAACCAATTAATAACAAAATCAAAGAAACACATCAACAATAATACAATAATAGTAGGGGATTTTAACACTCCCCTCACTGAAATGGACAGATCATCCAAGCAAAAGATCAACAAGGAAATAAAGGATTTAGCGACACACTGGAACAGATGGATATCACAGATATATTCAGAACATTTCATCCCAAAGCAACAGAATACACATTCTTCTCTAGTGCCCATGGAACATTCTCCAGAATAGATCACATCCTCGGTCCCAAATCAGGTCTCAACTGGTATCAAAAGATTGGGATCATTCCCTGCATATTTTCAGACCACAATGCTCTGAAGCTAGAACTCAATCACAAGAGGAAATGTGGAAAGAACCCAAATACATGGAGACTAAACAGCATCCTTCTAAAGAATGAATGGGTCAACCAGGAAATTGAAGAAGAATTGAAAAAATTCATGGAAACAAAGGATAATGAAAATGCAACGGTTCAAAATCTGTGGGACACAACAAAGGCAGTCCTGAGAGGAAAATATATAGTGGTACAAGCCTTTCTCAAGAAACAAGAAAGGTCTCAGGTACACAACCTAACCCTACACCTAAAGGAGCTGGAGAAAGAACAAGAAAGAAACCCTAAACCCAGCAGGAGAAGAGAAATCATAAAGATCAGAGCAGAAATCAATGAAATAGAAACCAAAAAAACAATAGAACAAATCAACGAAACTAGGAGCTGGTTCTTTGAAAGAATTAATAAGATTGATAAATCCCTGGCCAGACTTATCAAAAAGAAAAGAGAAAGGACCCAAATAAATAAAATCATGAATGAAAGAGGAGAGATCACAACTAACACCAAAGAAATACAGACAATCATAAGAACATATTATGAGCAACTCTATGCCAACAAATTTGACAATCTGGAAGAAATGGATGCATTCCTAGAGACATATAAACTACCACAACTGAACCAGGAAGAAATAGAAAACCTGAACAGACCCATAACCAGTAAGGAGATTGAAACAGTCATCAAAAATCTCCAAACAAACAAAAGCCCAGGGCCAGATGGCTTCCCGGGGGAATTCTACCAAACATTTAAAGAAGAATTAATTCCTATTCTCCTGAAACTGTTCCAAAAAATAGAAATGGAAGGAAAACTTCCAAACTCATTTTATGAGGCCAGCATCACCTTGATCCCAAAACCAGACAAGGATCCCATCAAAAAAGAGAACTACAGACCAATATCCTTGATGAACACAGATGCGAAAATTCTCACCAAAATACTAGCCAATAGGATTCAACAGTACATTAAAAGGATTATTTACCACGACCAAGTGGGATTTATTCCAGGGCTGCAAGGTTGGTTCAACATCCGCAAATCGATCAATGTGATACAACACATTAATAAAAGAAAGAACAAGAACCATATGATACTCTCCGTAGATGCTGAAAAAACATTTGACAAAGTACAGCATCCCTTCCTGATCAAAACTCTTCAAAGTGTAGGGATAGAGGGCACATTCCTCAATATTATCAAAGCCATCTATGAAAAACCCATCGCAAATATCATTCTCAATGGAGAAAAACTGAAAGCATTTCTGCTAAGGTCAGGAACACGGCAGGGATGTCCGTTATCACCACTGCTATTCAACATAGTACTAGAAGTCCTAACCTCAGCAATCAGACAACAAAAAGAAATTAAAGGCATCCAAATCGGCAAAGAAGAATTCAAACGATCACTCTTTGCAGATGATATGATACTATATGTGGAAAAGCCAAAAGACTCCACTCCAAAACTGCTAGAACTGGTACAGGAATTCAGTAAAGTGTCAGGATATAAAATCAATGCACAGAAATCAGTTGCATTTCTCTACACCAACAACAAGACAGAAGAAAGAGAAATTAAGGAGTCAATCCCATTTACAATTGCACCCAAAACTATAAGATACCTAGGAATAAACCTAACCAAAGAGACTAAGAATCTATACACAGAAAACTATAAAGTACTCATGAAAGAAATTGAGGAAGACACAAAGAAATGGAAAAATGTTCCATGCTCCTGGATTGGAAGAATAAATATTGTGAAAATGTCTATGCTACCTAAAGCAATCTACACATTTAATGCAATTCCTATCAAAGTACCATCCATTTTTTTCAAAGAAATGGAACAAATAATCCTAAAATTTATATGGAACCAGAAAAGACCAAGAATAGCCAAAGGAATATTGAAAAAGAAAGCCATAGTTGGTGGCATCACAATTCCAGACTTCAAGCTCTACTACAAAGCTGTCATCATCAAGATAGCATGGTACTGGCACAAAAACAGACACATAGATCAATGGAACAGAATAGAGAGCCCAGAAATAGACCCTCAACTATATGGTCAACTAATCTTCGACAAAGCAGGAAAGAATGTCCAATGGAAAAAAGACAGCCTCTTCAATAAATGGTGTTGGGAAAATTGGACAGCCACATGCAGAAAAATGAAATTGGATCATTTCCTTACACCACACACAAAAATAGACTCAAAATGGATGAAGGACCTCAATGTGAGTAAGGAATCCATCAAAATCCTTGAGGAGAACACAGGCAGCAACCTCTTCGACCTCAGCCACAGCAACATCTTCCTAGGAACATCGCCAAAGGCAAGGGAAGCAAGGGCAAAAATGAACTATTGGGATTTCATAAAGATCAAAAGCTTTTGCACAGCAAAGGAAACAGTGAACAAAACCAAAAGACAACTGACAGAATGGGAGAAGATATTTGCAAAGGACATATCAGATAAAGGGCTAGTGTCCAGAATCTATAAAGAACTTAGCAAACTCAACACCCAAAGAACAAATAATCGAATCAAGAAATGGGCAGAAGACATGAACAGACATTTCTGCAAAGAAGACATCCAGATGGCCAACAGACACATGAAAAAGTGCTCCATATCACTCGGCATCAGGGAAATACAAATCAAAACCACAATGAGATACCACCTCACACCAGTCAGAATGGCTAAAATTAACAAGTCAGGAAATGACAGATGCTGGCGAGGATGCGGAGAAAGGGGAACCCTCCTACACTGTTGGTGGGAATGCAAGCTGGTGCAACCACTCTGGAAAACAGCATGGAGGTTCCTCAAAAAGTTGAAAATAGAACTACCCTATGACCCAGCAATTGCACTACTGGGTATTTACCCTAAAGATACAAACGTAGTGATCCGAAGGGGCACGTGCACCCGAATGTTTATAGCAGCAATGTCTACAATAGCCAAACTATGGAAAGAACCTAGATGTCCATCAACAGACGAATGGATAAAGAAGATGTGGTATATATACACAATGGAATACTATGCAGCCATTAAAAGAAATGAAATCTTGCCATTTGCGATGACATGGATGGAACTAGAGGGTATCATGCTTAGCGAAATAAGTCAATCAGAGAAAGACAACTATCATATGATCTCCCTGATATGAGGGAGAGGAGATGCAACATGGGGGTTAAGGGGATAGGAGAAGAGTAAATGAAGCAAGATGGGATTGGGAGGGAGATAAACCATAAGTGACTCTTAATCTCACAAAACAAACTGAGGGTTGCTGGGGGGAGGGGGGTTGGGAGAGAGGGGTGGGGTTATTATGGACATTGGGGAGGGTATGTTCTATGGTGAGTGCCGTGAAGTGTGTAAACCTGGCGATTCACAGACCTGTACCCCTGGGGAAAAAATATATGTTTATAAAAATAAAATTAAAAAAAAAAAAGACATTGCTTTTCAAATCACTGGCTATTTATTTTCCAATTATTTGCAATTTCGAATAATAGCAACATTTGTTCACAAAATATGTCTATGTGGTAGTTAAGGCAGAACAGCCCTTGTCTGAATGGGAATGATTACTTCTACTTCCCTACTTTAATGGGAAGTGATTGCTAAAGAGTCATAGTGGGATCTTTACTAGATTTAGAGGCAGCTCAATATCTCTGAGAGCCGTGACAAATTTTTGGTCCTAATAAAGCTATTTTCTTTGGCAGAATCGTGTTTTGTATCTCATTAAAAACCCTTCTTTTTGTGTCCATAAACTCCTTAATAGAGAAATCCCAGTAGGCACATTTGTGATATATTTTTTTTATGACTTACACTACCAAAGATGTTAAAATATTGGCTGAAAATTTTATGATTTTACAGTGTTTTGTTCTTTTTAATTCAAGATATAACTTTAAAGTTAGCTTTTTGGTGGAGGGGAGCCAAAGAGAGCACACATAAACAAGGCAGGGGCGGGAGGAAAGGGAGAGATATATCTTAAGCAGGCTCCCCGCTTAATATCCAAGGCTCTATCTCACAACCCTGAGATCATGACCTGAGCTGAAATCAGGAGTTGGTGGCTTAAGCCACTGAGCCACCCAGGTATCCCTAAAGTTAGCATCTGAGCATACAAACAGAACAATTCTTCTTCACACATAGTCTTAGCCAAAAGGCCATGACTTACAAGCAATGATTTAAAAGGCAATTCTTCATTTTGAGTTAGACTGAGCTTTCTTCTTTGATGACGGAAAAAAAAGAGTCCTGTGATTGATGTCTAATTTTGAACCATATAGGAAAAGCTTAATAATTTTTCAAATCTTTTTAAAAGGTAAATCACCACACCCAGTACTCCATGCAATATGTGCCCTCCTTAGGAAAAATAAATAAATAAATAAATAAACCAACATTATGACTATAGTCATCAAGTATAACTGATTGGGTGTACTATGTTAAATGCCACAATTTAATAAAGCAAATTAGCCTCGCTAACTAGACTTCCATACCCTGTAAATTCTTTATATTGTTTATCCAAAGATGTTTCATTTAAATTACTGTTAACACATTATGATTAACTCAGCCAGTCCATTGTAAAACCAGTAAGTGCTGTTATAAAATGTTAACCCAAGTATAAGGCTATCAGAAGACAAAGAGCACCAAAGAATATATATAAGTGAAGGAAATATAACAAGTATTTGCTTCTTCCTGGATACATCTGTACCTTGTTTGCAGTTTCTACTCAGCATTGTGTGGGACTAAACCATACTTTCCACTTATAAATGGCACTAGAAACTTGACACAATCATTTTACAAATTTCAGCCTGGAAGTGTGTAGGTTTCATGTTTTCCATTTCCTCTGACCTTTTCCCTCCCATCCAAACTATAAAGGATGAACAGTATGCTACGGTATGTTTATTTTTATTTGTTTTACTGTTTGAGGCTTTTGATTTTCAATGAGATCGACATTAGGAATAACCTTTTCATTCGAAATTAAAGAATAAGACGTCTTAACGAGAAAGGGAAGTATAATTATGAGGAATAAAAGAGTTTAAGAGAATCAGGGATTGCAAAATAAAGAAGGGAAGAAAACAGGAGAGCATAAACATAAGAAATAATTTAGCAAGTCAAAATTCCCAGACACTTCTTTGAGAGTGTTTAAGTATTTCAGTGAAAATAGGCAAAATGGAAGTGATAGTATTTGGAAAATCTAACCTACTTATGTAAAGAGCTGAGATCAAATTACTACAAAAATCTCAAAATAAAGAAACCACAAAATACAGAATTTCAATTATTTCAATGATGTTTTATTGTGGTAGGTAGCAGGATGTTTTATTGCTCCCTATTTGGGACGAATATTTAGAGAAGGTTATCAAGATATTCTTACCATACTTTTTCTATTAAATAATAATGGCATGTGAGGGATGCCTGGGTGGCTCAGTTGGTTAATAATAATGGCATGTGATTTTTTAAAAATAAAAGAATTACTACATTTTTTGGAAACATAAACATCCATCAAAATCAGTTATGTTAAAAAAATTTGTCACACCCACTCAACAAGAATGATAACTTTTGTGTAAGATAAAATAATAAAATAGCATAATAGTATAATATTATGTAACTGTGTAAGTTTTACTAATTTACACTGTTTACTTGGTAGAAAGTGGAGGGTAAGGTACAAGTCTCAGAAAACTATATGTGTATTTGCAAACATTTGTGTAAAGAATTCTTTAAAAAAAAAAACCAATTCTTTTACATGTATAGGATTTCTATGGAAGAATCCATAAATGCCCATATACACAAACCTATGTACACGAAGCTAGTGACAATGGTTGACTTCTAAGTTAGCTAGGGGAGAAAAAAAGAGAGTTTTATTTTTACTTCATACATTTTATGGTGTTTTAATTTGTAAGGACAAGCATTACTTTTTCATAAAATAGATTAATTTTTAAAACTCTTGCTACCAGCACACTTATTGTGTTGATTTTGTTATCAAAATTGTGGATAAATGTGTAGAAACTTATTTTCTATTGTGTCATACCTCACTACATCTTCTCAACATTTTTTAAAATAAAAAATCAAAAAATAAAACAATTTTTATAAATCAAATACTATAATACGAATTAGAAGAGTTATGTGATCAAAACACATCAAAGAAATATATTTGCAAAGGATAGAATCCTCTTTAAAGTGATGACTTAGTTATAGTTCCAAATAAATTATGGAAATTTTAAATGCTAACTCATATTTGGCCATTTTTTGATAACTGATCAATTAATTCATGTTTTCTATAGGAATAAGAGTTGGTTTATGACTTTCCTAGATCCATTGATGAGTCAATAAGCAAATATTTTTTATAGCTATAACATCCTAAGGATTTGCAGCTATAACATCCTAAGCCAGGAAAATAATGAAGAGCAGGATGTTCATGGTCCCTATCCTCAGGTGATGACATTTCTAGAGCAGAGGGATAAATTAAGAAACATACCCATAAAATATTTAGTTAGGAATCTAGAGAGTGTAGTAAATGTTCTGATAGTTATGGTAAGACAGGGAAAATATCTGTAACCTGCACATCCATGATGAAGGAAAGAAGGCTCTCCAGGTATAGAATGATCCTTACACATTTTCCCAAGCCTGTATTTTGGCTTATGACCAGCCTTCCCAAGTTCAGTAGAATCTTGGTCACCACGACTGGCTGCATTTGAGGCATCTTCACACCTCGGAGAAGGGATTCTATCCTCAGAGAGGAGCAAATTATAGTCCCCCCACTGTTAACACCAACTGTCATCTTTTCGGATGATTGATCCTTGAGTCATCATTGACTTTAGATAATCTTCCGGTCCTTAGTCTAGCCCTGTGAGTCCCAGAAACCACAATCTGATAAAAGCAGCAAATTTTCCAAAGGTTGGGCTATTCAGTTTTAAATTGTACCACATGAACCACTTTAAAATCCAATTTAGGCTAAGATATATCAAGTTTAAAACACTTCCTTTACGTTTTCCTTGTGAAGGATTCAAAATTTTAGACATAGTCTTTCCCAGGGTTCCTTGACATGTGCTTATGTATATGTATTTGAATTTTACTAAGGCTCAATTAGTTTTATAGGAAATATGAATGGAGTAATAGGTGCTTTCTTAAAATATTGCTAACTTTTACTGAGTGCATTGTATAAGCCAGACATTTATTTAAGCACTTTTCACGTAACAACTGACTTGTTCCTCAGAAGCAGTTTAATCATACAATTAGTAGAATTATTCTTTCTTTGTAGATGACAGAAAAAGAACACAGAGGAGATAAGCGCCTTACCTGGAGTCCAACATCCAGACAATGTGGTTACTGACTTTCAGACTGAGTGTACATGACTGCAGAGGGTACATGCTGCCAACCATTACCCCAAACAACCTCTTAGATATGGGAAACTGACTTTCTTCTGAATGAATCATCCTAGTTTTTCCTGATGTAGGTATAATGAAAGAAAACATGGAGGAGAGTGCTATGTGGAAATTGTATGTTTGTAAAATATGAAAACACTTTTAAAGGGTGCAACAGAAAGAAAAAAAAGCATTGAGAAGTACATGAATAATTACATAAAGTAATAGAAAAAAATCTGCTGCTGCACTGAAAGTGGAGGGAACACAAGAGAGGAAAAACACCAACAAACTACATTAATAACAAGTCATGATTTGAATTGTGTGCCCCACCTCAAAAATCATGTTCAAGTCCAAACACCTATAAGTCAGAAGTGATCTTCTTTGAAAATAGTTCATTTAAAATAAATTAATTAATTATAATTAGGTAATTTAAAATAAGGCCATTTAGGGTGGGCCCTAATCTAGTATGACTGATGTGTTATAGAAAGGGGAAAACTGTTCACAAGCATAGTACAGGGGGAATGCCATGTGAACATGAAGACCACAATTTATAAGACAAAGAGTGAGATCTGGGACAGGTTCTTTCCTCACATCCCCCAAAATGAATCAATCCTGCCCATGAATCAATCTCAGATTTCTATTTTCAGAAATTGTGAAACAATAAATTTCTCTTGTTTGAGCTCTCAGTTTGTGATACTTTGTTATGGCATACCTGGCAAACTAAAACATAAGGCATAGAATTTTCAACCAATGGCATTTAAAAAAAATAGCAATATGCAACTACAAAATGAGGTATACAACTTTAAACTTCATTAAAATATTCCAAAAACCTATTAGTGGAGTTTTCCAGAATTTTAAGTTGAATTATTTTAACATGATAATGGTATTCTTTACAATGTGTAGACATCAAATTTCAGTAGTGTGATGGTTTATTTTATGTGTGAATGTTACTGAGCCATGGGATGCCCAGATTAAATATTATTTTGAGAGTTTCTGAATGAGATCAGCACTTGAAATGGGAGACTCAGGTAAGTTGCCATCTCCAATGAAGCTGGGCAGCATCCAATCTGTTGAGGACTTGAATACAACAAAAGGCAGAGGTAGAAGAAATCCCCTTTATCTTCTTGCTGACTGCCTGAGCTGAGACATTAGTCTTTTCCTGATTTTGTACTGGGATTTAAGCCATTGGCTTCCCTTGGCCTTGAACCTGGATTGGAATTCCAACACTGGCTTTCCTAGGTCTCTAGCTTGAAGATGGCAGATACTGGGACTCCCCAACGTTCGTAATCACATGAACCAATTCTGATAAATCTCTCTTTCCTCTTCATCCGCCCACATTCCCCACCCAGATATATAGTGTTTTCATTTCTTTGGAGAACCCTGATTAATACAAGTTGTCATTATTGGAATTCATCTAACTTTTGTGTTTATACAATCAATCTGTAAAACTGGCCAGTTTTCAACTAGATTATTTACCTTTCATTGTTGAATGTTAAAAGTTGTTTATATATTAAATAAAAAACACTTCTCAGGTATATGACATGCAAATATTCTCTCCTATTTTTGTGGATTGTCTTTTCACTTCCTTGGTGTTATCCTTTGAAACATAAAACTTTCATAGTCATGAAGTGTAATTCATCTGTTGTTTTTCTCTTCTTGTTGTGCTTTTGTATTACATCAAAAAAGTCATTGGCTTACATAGGCTACAGAGATTTAGAACTTATATATTCATCTGAAAGTTTTATAGTTTTCATTTTTATATATAGGTCCATGGTTCATTTTGTGTTAACTTTTGTGTATGATGTGAAGCTGCTATCCGGCTTCATTGCTGTGCATGTGGCTCTCCACCTGTCCCAACATCATTTGTTGAAAAGACTGCTTTCCCTTTCTTTGGTAACCTTACCAAAAGACAACTGAATATAAATACATGATTTATTTGTGGATTTTAAATTACATTTATTTATATATCTATTCATATGCTAATTCTATAATGTCTTCTTTAACATGCCTTTGTAGTAAGTTTAAATTCAGGAAGTGAGGGCCTATCATCTTTGTTCTTTGTCAGGATTATCTTGGCTATTCAGGGTCCCTCATATTGCCCATGAATCTGAGTATACTCTTCAATTTCTGAAAAGAGAAGCTTGGATTTTGATAGGGAATGTATTACATCTGTAGATTAATTTGGGGGTTTTGATATTTTAATAATAATCTAACACATAAATATGGGATGTTTAATCAACCATCTTTAATTTCTTTTTAATGATTTTTTTTTAGTTTCCAGTGTATATGCCTTTTCTTCTTTTATTAAATTTATTCCTAAAGCACTTTTTCCTTTTTAATGTTATCATAAATACAGTTGTTGTCAAGGTCTGTCCATATTGTGGCATACATGATAACTTCATTCCTTTCTGCTGCAAATAATATTTCACTGTATGTATATACCACTTTTTGTTTATCCATTTATCTCTTGGTGAACATTTGGGTTGCTTCCATCTTTTGACTGTTGTGAATAATGAATAATGTCATACAAGTATCTGTTTGAGCTTCTCTTTGCAATTATTCTAAGTATATACCAGGAGAGGAACAGCTGGGTCACATGGTAAGTCTATGTTTAATTTTTTAAGGAAGTACTAAACTATTTTCTCCATCAGCTGCCCCATTTTACATTCCCATCAGCAGTACCTGGAGGTTCAAATTTCTACACATTCTAATACTTGTAATTTTTCTCTTTATTCTAGTTAGAGCTATTCTGGTAAGTGTGAATTGGTATCTCATTGGGATTTTAATTTGCATTTCCCTAATAACTAATGATGTTAAGCATCTTTTTGTGTGCTTATTACTTATTTATATATCTTCTTTGTAGAAATGTCTATTCAAGTCCTTTGCCAATTTTTAAATTGGTCTGTTTGTCTTTTTGTTGCTGTGTGGTAGGTATTCTTTATATTTCCTGAATATTAAGCCCTTATTAGATATATAAATTGCATGTATTTCCTCCTGTTCTCTAAGTTATTTTTTCACTTTCTTGATAATGTCCTTTGATACACAAATTTTTAATTTTGATAAAGTTCAATTTGTGTCTTTTCTTTAGTTTCATGTGTTTGGCACCATATTCCATTTCAATGCCAAATTCAAGATCAAGGAACTTACTTCTATGTTTTCTTCTAAGAGTTTTGTGATTTTGATTTTATATTTAGGGTCATTGATTCATTTTGAAACAGTCGTTGATACTGTATGAGTCAAGAGTCCAACTTCATTCTTTTCCTGGGAAAGTCCAGCTGTCTGAGCTCCATTTGTTGAAAAGACTACCCTTTCCCCATTGACTATAATTGGAATCCTTGTTGAAAATTAGTTGTACAGATATGAGTGAGTTTATTTTCATTTTATTGTTAATACACAACATTTATAATAAACAATATAAACAATAAACAATGTTTATTATTAATTAACGATGGCTATCATTTTCATTTTATTGTTATTACTGGACTCTCAGTTTTATTTCCTTTGGGCAGTACTAGAATACTAACAATATTAAATATTCCAATCTTTCTATCTATTTAGGTCTTCTTTAACTTATTTTAACAGTGCCTTATAGTTTTCATTTAACAATGAAAATTCTTTCCCTCCCTTGGTAAATTTATTCTTAGATTTTTTTTTTTCTTTTAGATAATGTTGTGAGTGGGCTTAGCTTATTAATTTTCTTTTTGTTAGCTATGTTCTCAAGAAATACTGGTCTTTAATTTACTTTTCTTATAATGTCTCTATCTAGCTTTGATATCAAGATAATACTGACTTCACATATAGGAAGTGTCCTCTCCTCTATTTTTTGGGAGGAGTTTGAGAAGAATTGGTGTTAATTAATTTTTGGATGTTTGCTATAATTCACTTGTGATATCTTATCACTTGGACTTATCTGTACTGGGAGGTTTGATTATTGATGATAGGTCTGTTGAAACTTTCTTTTTCTTCTTGAGTAATATTAGGTAGTTTATTGTTGCTAGGAATTTTCCCATTTCATTTAGGTTGTCTAATTTTTTGTGCATAATTATTCATAGTATGCTCTTAACAATTCTTCCTGTCGTTAGAAATGTGTTTTAATTAATACAAAGAAAAACATGGGGTTTTTCTATTTCTAACCTGTTGAGAAAAACATCTTTTAACTTTTTATATTTATTATGCCTTATCTTTTAATCTTAACATCATTCCTTCCTGGGGGCTTTGAGGGACAAGTGTTATATAGAGGGTCAGATTTAAAAATCTGATTCTGGAAATTGTTGACAAAATTCTGACTGTCGTAAGAAAAGTTTATCCTAAGTGAAGACATTGAATGACTCTTCATCTTTTACACTAGTACAGTTAGTATTCATAATCAATATAATAACCGATACCTAATTAATTATGATACCAGTATATTAATTGCTAAAGATGAAATACAGAAATTACAGACATTTTTTACTTTCATCTGTCATTCAGGGAACCATGAAAAATACAGATGGTGTGGGAGAAATCTCTCTTATAATCTCATCATTTGAACATGAATTACAAGTCCCTCTATCCATCTTTCACACACACTTCCAATCAGAGATTAGTGTCTTAATACAACTAAAATTGCCCTTCCTTAAAGGTCTTTAACACTTCCCAATGTAGAAAGTTTTAACATAAAGGAATATTTGCTCTGGAACATTTGGATGAATAATTCTGTGATGAGGAGTGTTAGACATCCAGATGCATTGATATTTGCCCAGCTAGAGACATTGTTTGAATGTTTACTTCTGCACCTGTTGAATATCCTGTCACATTACCCAACTGCTCAAATAAAGGTGAGCAATAAGTTTCTCTCTGGGTGAAAACCACTGCCTAGATGATGACTCAGATTTTCTTCAAATCTTAAGTTTCTATCATTTCAAATAAGTCTGTGGTGTCCAGGGTTATGAGATCAAATTGTGTTTCTTTGTCACTGGAAATCCCCACTTCAAACCCTAAGAACAGGCCATTCAAAAGCTTTCACTGAGGCAACAGACTTAAGAGAAAAGCATGACTTCATTTTGGCATGATTCGTCTTCAAATCAGGTCAGTGATTTAGAAGTGAATGAGTGGATTGTTCATGGGCACCGGATCAAATTAGACTTTCATTTATTTTTAGAAATTCATTAGACCAATTATGACAACCACAAAGGGATGTCTTATGACTGAGAAGTGAAAACTGTAAGAACAGTAATATTCATTGTTAAGTGTGAGATGAAAATTTCTGTGTAGCTTACTCATTAAAACTTGCTTTCTTTTACAAAAATGTCCTTTATAAAATATAGATTTCAGGTAAAAGGTATTGTACCAAAACATAATTACTGAGTATACAACATGCTGGTAAATTCTGATAGTTTGTAAAATGAATTTAGGTCAGAAATACAAGGGAAACTGAAAATACCAAGTTTCTCGTTTACCATTATGCTCACAGTTGTGAAAATGCACTAATTGGGTTTCAAATATGTGAGAACAAAAACTAAAATTATTATATACTTTGGACTTTATGCCCATATTTAAGCAATTTGCAATTAATCAGAATACTTAATACGTACCTTAGTCTGGGAGAAAAGCATAGGCTTTATAGTCTGACTCATTTATGTAGATTCTACTATTTTTTTGACTTGGGTAATTCCCTTAAGAACCTCAACCATGATTTATTTACTGGTCAAATAGGGACATTTGTCTTTAATGTCTTGTATTGTAAGAATAAGACATCAACTAAGTGAAAAAAAAAAAGATACGTGTAAAGTGCCTGGCATATAACTGATTCTACATAAACATTAACTAATTTAATGTAACATCATATAATTTCACATATCTGTAGGTGGAAATACATTAATTTTACACTTTGCTTTACGAATCTGTTTTACAAGTGTCATAAAGCAAAGGTATTATTAACAAAACTACACTTAATTTGCAACAGTTAACCATTCCCTAATCACTTAAGTCTCTCCCTCCATAAATAGCAAAGAATGTATAAGGACTTCCAAAAGCAAACAGTATTGGCGTTGAAAAGAGGCTTCCCTGGAGTTCCTGTGTAGTTGTAATGGAAATCCTCCACTTGAGGAGAAGACAGTAATCATTCCACCAGACTGAAAAACAGCCTACTAACAAGTTCACAGTCCGCATGAAAGGGTTTGGCGTTTTAAGAATGTTTTTTAAGTTTGAATTAGCAATTTAAGTTTCTCTCTGGTTATCACATCTGTGTTTACCGAGGCAACTACAGAAACTTCTGAGTAGTATTATTCTCTCTTAGCCATTATGTTGGGTTATAGAAACATCTTGATACTTGGCTCTAATGAAACTACTTAATAAAAACCATTAATAAATCAAATATATTTTTTCTATTTGGTGGTTTCAGTGAAAATGTTTGTACTCAGAGCTTATGCAGTACAATTACATTGTATATGTTTAATTTGAGGACTTTGGGGTAATCTGATGACTCTGTTTGTAAAGAAAATATTTTGTTTGATCTTTGAGAAAGAAAATGGGTGGCATTTATGGAAATTGTTCAGATTTGAAGCCAGTAAGTGTATAAGATAAAGTTACCAAGTGAGATGGTCTTGGTTTCTCACAAATACAGTCCTCAGGTCCTCGTTCCATTACTTGAGAAACCTGTTTCAGACTAACATTAATATCTATATAAAATTGATAATGATACAGGTTTTAGAGCCAGATCAATATGATCAGAAACTAGGGATTCAAAGGATTCAGTTGATAACAGCTTTCTTTTTCCAAAACTGAATAAACTTGAGGCTTTGTCGAGGATGCTGCTGCTGATGATGATCAGGACAGAATTGTCAGATCTCAGACTAAAACAACAGCAGGGACTATCTGCATTCCTTTTACAGCTGTGGATGACTGCCCAGTTTCCTTTTCCTTAGCATGTGTGTATGAATGAGCCAATTATAACTGTCACTAAAATTTCCAAGGCCTTTGCAACTAACAAAGAAGCTGTGGTTTCCACCGATCATACCCCGAGGTAGGCATGTACAAATGGAAAGCTGTTAAAAAACAAAACAAAACAAAATTGCATGAGTAGCCAAGACAGTAACCAGAAAGCCATATTTGCGTGCAGATCTCTCAATTAGATTAAATTGTCAAGAATATACCAAAACCAAGTTACACTCTAATGAGGTCTTTTTTTATAGGAGCAGAATAATGCCTTTAAATAAAGCAGACTCATTGTCTGTGTTGTACCTTGGGTTGTTGCCTGATTACCTATAGTCAAACAAGCCAGAGTGGGAAAGAGCTGGAGATCAAAATCACAGTACAACCTGTAGAGCAGAAAGCACTGTAGGGGCAGACACAGGCCTTTTGAAAATCAAAGTAGAGCATGCCAAAATTTAACAGAAGTTTGCATTCCACATAAGCATTCAGAAAACTCTGAGGCAGAGAATAAGAGTACTCTGGAAGGGAGAAAGTATTGGTCAGGGACAAAAGGCCACAGATAGAAAGCAAGTCCCTTCACAAGTGTCAATTTGCAATTAAGAACAAAAAGTAGGGACCGGCATGCTCCAAACTTCACTAAACCAAGACCTCAGACATAAGGCGTAAGATTGAGGTCAAGCGCAAATTTATAAAATCATACGCTGCCATTTATGTCTTTACTAATGAGAGGATCGTGTAATTTCTGTAATGTAGTCAGGGAACTTTTTCTGTAAAGGGTCAGATAGCAAATATTTTAGGCTTTGTGGATCACGCTGTCTCTATCACAATAGACAATTTGTCAATGAATGGTCTTGGCTGTATTCCAATAACACTTTATTTACAAAAACAGGAGGGAGAGCTAGATTTTGCCATTGAGCTGTAGTTCACAGACCTCTGATTTAGATGTAAGAATAGAAACATTGCATGTCACATGACAACTTAGGTCAGTGCTAGCTAGCCTTATATGGTCAGCATAAGTCTGTGCTGGATTTTGGAACCAGAGGAAATGAGTGCCAGGAGAAATGAGTTACTACACCCCATTTCCTCTCTGGCTTCTCCTACTGTTTAAGCCCTTAGTTACTCCATTCAGCCATACTAGCCTTCCTGTTACTCAAATATCCAGGAGAGCTATATATAACGTCAGAGTCTAATCTTGCTGTTACCTCTGTCCAAAATACTCTTCTCCTAGATCGAAGGAAGAATCCCAGTACTCTGAGCTAAAAGAGCAATGGCAGAGTCACAGTATTTGAGTGAGAATCAAGAGTAGAAAAGACATGGGTCTTTACTAAATTGATTTCCCTGATTTTGGGGGAAAAATTACATAGATAAACACATGAGATTGGGTTGAAAGTGTGTGAATTGTTATCTCACCTCAATGCCTATCAGAAGTTAGGAGTACATTGAGAGTAGACCCTAAAAAACTGTGTCAGCCAACATCCCTCCTTGGCCAACAGTGCACATGCCCAGTGGGCTCATGATGGAGGTAGCCATGACGGCTGCTGGGAAGCCCATCCATATGGGCTCCCTATCACAAAGATGATATGGCTACTGCTGCTGCAGATTATCATTCCTGCCATCACCAGAGGCAATGCTGGAACCTTCTCTCCTGAGGACAACCAACCACTGCAAGTTGATTATTTTAGACTCTTTCCAAAAGGTCAGCAGGGGTCCTCAGTAGGACCCATGTAAAAAGTTTGCTTTTCTTATTCACCGAAGTGCCTAAGGTAGTACCATTAACAGATGGCTTGATGTTATGCTGACAGGGAATTCTGTGTTATAAAACCCCAGGCAAAGAAGTCAATTTTATGGTGAATGGTGTAACAATGGACTCAAGCCATTGCGTACTAGATATCACAACACTCGAAAAAGAGTGGCCTGAGAAAATGTTGCAATAGCCTTTTAAAAATGAAGCTAAGGTCAAACTTGAGGATAATATTTGTGGGGCTGGAAGCTATCCTTGCAGATTCAGAATGTAATTTGACTCCATGGTCATTTAACCAATAAAAGTATATGAGTCTAGGAGCCAACGGATAACAAACACCACCATTCCTATTTCCCCTACTCACAATGGCCCAGGGCTTAGGTTTCAAGAGCTGCTCAATGGGCATACCTCAATATGAGCATCTCTTGGAAATGTGAGAAGTTTGAGTCATCCATACCTATTCAGTTAAACCTTTCTTAAAGGTTATTTGGAAACTTGAAGGTAAATACTAGTGAATTAAAAAAACAAACAAATGAACAAACAAACAAAAAACCCTAGAAAATGTGCAAGTGTTTGCATCTATGTGGTAGAACTAAGGATACGCAAACTCCCTAAATATCAATGTTATGAAAGCTAAGATATGAAAACCTTTCAGACAATATGCAAGCTGTTGGAAAGAGTATCAATAGAAAAAAAGATAAACTATTCTAAGTCTTTCTTTTGGTCAAATGTAACCTATAATCTGAGACCGTGGGCCAGTACCATTTCCTGAGTTTCAAGCACTTGCACCTGGATAGATAGTGGTTACATATAAAGATAAAAATAATGGAAATGTAGCTATGTCAGTCCCACTGTGGAGAGAAGAGTCTTTTCTGTTGTGGTTTTTACCAGCATATCAATGCTCTTTGCCAGCAAATCTTCCTTAGCATTAGGTAATTAAATTTACATTTGACACAATGGAGAGGAATGCTTTCAACCTCTTCACCTCTTCACAGTGAAAGAGTTCTGTTCTGCAACGGAGTAGAATTTTTTTTTTTTAAGATTTTCTTTATTTATTTGGCAGAGCTAACCAGAGAGGGAACACAAGCAGGGGGAGCAAGTGAGAGAGAGAAGCAGCTTTCCACTGAGCAGGGAGCCCAATGTGGGACTCAGTCTAGGGGCCCAGGACCCTGGGATCATGACCTGAGCCAAAGGCAGACATTCAATGACCAAGCCTAGGCTCCCCTGCTGTAGAACTCTTAATCAGACTCTAACAAAGGACATCATAAATTTGTTTACATAGATTTTAAAGGAAAAAAGAAATAGAGAACCACTATTGTGGCTTGCTGACTTATTGTTAGATTGTTTGTATAATTACTGATGAGCCTTTCACCGAATTTTACATAATTTATTTAAACTTCTCAAAGACTAAAGAGACTATGGTGTATAGTCATCATTTTAATACTGGTGTCTAATGTGAAGAAATGAGACTGAAACTTTTTAAGAATAGTGTAAAGCATTTTGTTCTTGTGTTTTGTATTAAAGTGTATGCCAAAACCGATGTATAGAGCCAAATGTTTCTTGGAGAAAAGAATTTTGTTCTAATGCAGAGGACAGAAGTTCTAATAAAAATGATACCCTTACTTAATCGTTGGAAATACTAAAACTCATACATGCAGAGAGGAACAACTTGGCTTTTTCATTGAACAGGATTCACAGTATGCTGCATACTTTTATTTTTTTATTAGTTATTTTATTTTTATTGCTTTTTGAATTAATTTTCTCTTTCTCCCAGGTATTCACCTGGTATCCCAGCTAGGGAGTGCAATAAGAATAAATACAAGCCTGAGGCCAAAATGAACTCAGGGAAACTACATAAATGCTGGCAGACCTTCATTTCTTATGAAAGCTAATCGCCTGAAATGATTAAGTAAACCACCTCCAAGTAGAAAAAAAATATTGATTGGAATGTCAAATATAAAAAGCTATTACAGAAATAACAAATGTTATCCTAGTTTAGTGCCAGTGTACCATATCTCAGTTCCAAAAGGTTTTCATTCCAGGGGGGAGAAAAAAAAAAGCATTTTATATATATTACAGAACCAAATCTTCAATAACTGGTGACTTAGCAATGTCAAGGTTCAAGGTTAATAATGAGTAGTTATATCCTTTTCTCTATGTATCTTTTAGTAGTAAATGATGTTTCTGTTTTCATTTGGTGAGTTACGTGAAAGAAGCATTTACGCAAGTTCAACAAAATAGAGCTAAATCACACTTGTCTAAAATACAAAAAAAAAAACCACACACACACACACACACACACCTACCTACACCCTACACGTATTGTTGACTGATACTTACAAAATGGTTTAGTACGAAGTTGCATTCTGTTCTACTTATTTTGTGATTCTCTGCTTTCAGAAAATGAATATTTCTCTTTACTTCTAAAAAACAAAAAAAGTTTATTTTTACATGGGAACATTGGATCATTTTTTGCACATGGATCTTAGAATTTCCCTTCAACAATTTTGATTTAACAGAGACCAAAATATGACCCTCCACAGCAAAGTAAGACTAATTTAGTCTAATGTTAAATCTAAAAGGTTTTTTTTTTGTTTGTTTGGTTTTTTTTGCTTTTGAGTGTTAAGGTATATGAATTTGAAAAAAAGAAAAGTACGCTAAGGAGTTCAAAATTATTTTAACTAATCACTCTAAAGTATCCCTTCAATTCAGTTCCCAGTTTGTTGTCTGCCAATGTATTTCTTCATTGCATTCATTCTCCTGCATAAGATAGCACTAGCACTGCTGAAACAGAAAGCCAAGGATGGCTGGTACATCAAGATGAAGTCTCTGCTTCCAAAGAATAATAAAATTTCACTTGCAATTTTTGTTTACTTGTTTAATTTACTTTTAAATATTGTATTTATATGTAAAAGATAGCAGGATCTCCCAAGAACCATCTGCCACCTTGTCTATTTCTAGATCAGTGTCAGTAGTTTTGGATTGAATTTGAGAGATACTGTGTTTTTTAAATTCCCAGTTATAAAAAAAAAAATTAAAAAAAACCTAAATTCCCAGTTATAGCTGGCAAAAATCACATAAAATATCAAGATTTTTATTGGCTAGTGATTTAGGTCTTCTCTTTTTCTTCTTTCCTCCCTCCATCCCTCTCTCTTCCCCCTCTATCTCTCCTCCCCACTCTCTCTCTTTCTTTCTTTCTTTTCTTTCTCTTCGCAAACTATAATCAAACAATAAATCAGCTTGATTCTGAAGGGTGTGTCTGAAAAACAAAGTGTAGGCCAGCAAACAAATATTTTGTCATATTGAGTTAGCTTTGGAATATGAAAAAGATCGATATGGATTGATATTATAAATCAGTATTACTAGCAAAACAATCACGTCATTATACATAGTTTCATTACAGTACACAAAATAAATTCAGCATTTATGATTTTTTATGGATTTTTCATATCTTTGGATGTAAAACCACAGAAAGAAACAAAGACACATTCCTAAATAATATTTACCCATCACTTTTTACAACATCTCAAAATTAAACCTCTTCAGGTAAAGATTATAGTAAATGTTATCTATATGTCAGTTCATGTCATCATTTGTAGTAAAATAAGTTATTTGGATGTATTATACATGGTTGAATGGTTTGTTACCTAAGTTCTACTCTTTATAATTTTAAATGACACCATCATGTAATAATTAAAATAATAAATTTTTGGAAGCTAGTCTAATAAGAATTTTTCTCATTTTTCCTTTTATAGGAAAAGTACTTAGTCTATAATCTTAACAAACATATTTTGTTTTTACTTTTTATAACTCTTTATAACACCACAAATAGCCTCCATATTGTGCATTTATGCGAAAAAACTATAGTTTTTGTGGAATTTTGAGTGAACTGCACACTTCCCTTGGAGTGTGAAAATGAACTTCTCTCCCCCTTAGAGAACATTGTAATATTCAGCTTTAATAGCCTCTCCCTAGAGTAAAGGAAATCCTTTTTATTTCTCACTATAAAAGAAAGAATGTGTCTATGTCAAGATTTCTTTAATAACTGGGACTTGTTCTTGCTGTCTTTATATGAATCAGGGTCAAGGGTTCACAAGGTTTAATAATGCCGTGTTCTCTCCCAGGGATGGAAACCATGAAAAGGCATCCTGAGAGTAAAATCCAGTGTATGCTTATTTTTAAGGTAGGTTTGAAAATATCTTACTTTTTCTCCATCAATCAGAGCTAATATGGAAATTTGTATAAATTTTATTTATATTACATGACTTATATGAGTTCTACTCCAAGAAAAAATATCACCTTTCATTTTACTTTCCTTTTGAAAACTCACATGTACATTTCAAAATATACCTATTATCCAAAACAACCACTGAAAAATTTGTAGAATCAGGGATTAAAATTGAGACAAAATTCATGTGAGTTTAAGAAATGAAAACTTAAGTAATAGTTAAATTATTTGTCAGAGTGCTTGGGAGGCTCAGTTGGTTGAGCATCTGACTCTTGATTTCAGCTCAGGTCATGATCTTTGGGTCATGAGATGGAACCTATCAAAGTGCTCTAGGTTGGGTGCAGAGTCTACTTGTCCCTCTCCTTTCCCCTTCCTGCTTCTCCCCACTTGTATACGTAGGCTCGCTCTCTCTCTCTCTCTCAAATAAATGAATAAAATCTTTTAAAAAATAAATTATTTGCTAATTGAACATTACATTTCTTTCGAACTTACTCATGTAGTATATAAATTGACTTTAGTTAAGTCTTCCAAACTTGTAAGAGTTACCTATGTTCCAAAAACTAATGTCATGGTCTTGTTCAGCATAAGTTCAAGAGACAACAGAAGTACCACCCACACTTGAAGCAAAGGTGGATCAAACCAACAGTTGACATAATGCCAAGGATGCTACTGCATGAAGGTAGTTAGCAAACATAGTGCCTATGCTCCTTATGGAAGGATATAAGGATGCTAAAGAAAAGTTTCAAAGTCTTTTTGCTTGGAAATTGCAAATATGTGGTTCTGGGTCTACATATTCCAAAGGTCCTTATCCCTGGAAGGATGGGTTGTTTTTATTTGAAATCATGTCAGATTAATTTGAGAGGGACTTTAACTTTCACTATTAATATACTTAGTTGAAGGCCCTGGTTATCTCCACACATTTTTAAGAGTAATGTTAACAAATACAACAGTGAGAATGGAGACATGACAAGCCATGTAGTTTAATAGGGTTCCCAGATAGACCTTTTCCCTGTCTATGCCAGTTTTGGGCTTTGTTCTTAAACAAGATAACAATAAAGTAAGGGAAAAACATTTTCCCCTCTTTCTCTTTAAAGAGGTTGATGGTTTCAAAAGCTTTAGAGTATGACAATAATAGATTTCAATAGTGCATTTGATTGTCATACCTCTTGTCTATTCACACAAACTCCCTTCACTGCTAGTCTTCATATGGGGCTCCTATAACTTACCCATATCTAGATTCTTTGTGCTCAAATGGCCCTCATCAATTCTCTGATTTTTGTGACAAATTATGACAAGATACTGTGCTGGTCTATTCTTGGCAATCCTTCAAGTTAAATAAATTCCTAAAATTTTTCATAAATCCTATTTTTCTGTTATTTCAGACTTCTGGTTTTAAGCAATAAATTTACAATAATACTATTCTAATTATTGTATTATATTATATGCTACATATAGTGCATTATAAAATGTACTATATATTTTAATAAATATTGCTGGTATTTATTGAATAAATATAAATATATATTTATACATATATATGTGCATAAGGATATCTATATATGTATGTATAGATATATACCATGTGCCCTGAGAAATAGTGTAGGTAGACTTTCATTAATCCTCAGAAAAGCTTTTCAGGGAAACTGTTGCCTAGAGGCAGTGCTTCATGTTTAAGGAAAGTTTACAGCTGATGGATGTTGCGATATGAAGTCTGGTCTTTCTTCTGGAGGACTTATTCCCCCAACTATTGGGAATGCTGCCAGCAGAAAAGCTCTCAGCTGTCAGCTTTTTCACGAAATTGTCTTCAGGGGGAAAAAAAATGTCTTTAGGTAAAGTGTACTCTCTTGTCCAAAATCATCCCCCTTCTGGGTACTGGACCCCATGCATTGAGGGGGATGATGGAGTGCTATAACAGCTTAGACCCCCTTGCTCTGAATATAAAAACTCCAAAAAACATTTCCAGCTTC
Source organism: Lontra canadensis (assembly GCF_010015895.1). Taxonomy (NCBI): domain Eukaryota; kingdom Metazoa; phylum Chordata; class Mammalia; order Carnivora; family Mustelidae; genus Lontra; species Lontra canadensis. The sequence goes on from NW_022631023.1 coordinate 16,263,208, forward strand.
GGAGTTCCTTGTGGGGTTGGTTGAGGCTCTTGTTCTTCTCTCTGCTCAATCTTGCTTCCTTTCCTTTCCCCTCTAGTAGAGATCGAGAGAGAATTCCCCAATAAACTTCCTGCAAGCTTATCTCTGACCTGAGCTTGCTTCTTGAGAGACCCAACTTGCAACAGTGACTATATAATTTATCATTCAAGCTAAAACTTTTTCTGCAAGTGAAAGAGTGTGCTGATCAGATGGAATGCAGGTGCCACAGGCATAGACTAGATTGGTCAACCTAGTGTTGAGATAGCATAACCATGGGTTCAATGCCACCTTACTAGTTGTGGATGTTAGGATGATTATTGACTTTGTTAATCTCAGTTTTCTAACACGTAAAATTTGGATAATAATACCCACTTCACTCAAAAATGGGAAGACTTGATTAAGATAATGTGAATAAAGCATTGGTATAATGCTTTGGACTTAATACTTGATAGTTCTTACCAACATTATATTCAATTAACAGATGAAGATGTGAAGCTCAGAGACATTAAGCAAATCCATGGTTTATACATTTCTTTAAGAGGGACTTGAGCCAAGATTCAAATTCGGTTTTCTGACTCTAAAACCCACCCAGATAATCAAGCTGCTAGATTTTTTATACAGCTTTCTTGTCATTTTAAGAAGTTATTATTAAGACCTAGTTCTCCTCCATTATCAGATGTATTAAGTATTCTTTTAACTGCAAATGACCCAAAAAACAAAAACAAAAACAAAAAATACAACCCGCCCCCAAAGCGCAAAAAACTGAAACAAGCTTAATCAAAAAAATAATTTGTGTACTCATGTACTAGAAAAGCTCAGGGGAAAGTTCTGTGTTCAAGCCTGGCTGCTTCCATGTTGTTGAAAGGTACTATGAGAATGTTATATCCCTTATTCTATATATGGGCTGCTTTTCTCAGTGCTGGCTTTATTTTCAGTCACACTTTTCCACATGTTTGGAAGAATGACTATTAGTAGCTGTAGGCCAGTGTAGCATGTAATTTCAGAGCTGAGAAAAGCAAACCCTTTTTCCCCCCACCATCCACACTAATCTCCCTTTTTGGTCCTATTTGATATAAATATCCATTGGAGTTTTACACTTTCCTCTCCTTCCTTAAATCTCCAACACTTCTTCCCTTTCCTTTCTCAACTGATGGCCTCAATTTTCATTTCATTAAGAAAATTAAATAAATCAAAGGACAATTTTCTGATGGTCCCACCCCCAAATCTATCAACATATTTGCATCTGAAGTCACATCCTTGGCTTTCTTTCCTTTGAGAGTCCTTAGTCTGTCAATGTTCCTACCAAAGACCAAACCACATCCCATCCTATAATTAAAGAACATTTTCCTAAAAATTATTCTCTCTAGGTTCTACACCATGATTTCTCCCTGTACTGAGTCATTCCCATCCACATTTGTTTAAAAGGAGGGACTATGATTCAGATATCTCCTTTAGTGTAATAAGTGAAAGAAAAGCAATGGTTAAGTTTGGCTTTAAGGATTGGTTCAGGGTATAAAAGTTCTTCTTATACTGAGTTTTATTCTACTGAATTACTGTCTTCCAAATATAAGCTTCCATGTATGTATTTCATTGCTCCTCCATTTTTCTGCCTTTCTCATCCCCTCAAATAAATGTACCTGATACTGTCCTATTTTCTATCCCTTCAGGTTTTCATTTTTTCCCCTAATTGAGAGAGAACAATAAAGATAATTAAGCAATTGGGTGAAAATCATCTCTTATGATTGTGCTGGCTGTTTAATAGGTATCACTTCCTTCTCAGGTTATTGGAATCAACCTACTACAAAGGTGTTGAGCCCAAAAGAAGCTGATAGAATAATACTTGAGATGATTTTCGGTAAAGGCTGTGAATCTATGACCTTGTCCAGGCAAGGTCTTAGACCCCTATTTTTTTTTTTAACTAGATTTGAGGCATATTTAGTATAGAGAAGGAGAGAGAGAGAGAGATAGTTAAAAATGATTGCTTTGGAAAGTGAATATACTCTTTAAACTATCTCTTGAATACATGTGATCCTGCAGTCCAGTGGTGGTGGAGGTGGAATATGGGTTCACATGATGCAATTTGACCTAAATTTTATAATCTCTGAGGATAGAGAAATTATCTGTAAAGAGAGGGTTGGTTTTAAAAGAGGAGAAGCCAAGCTCTCATGCCAATATTAATAAAAAAATGAGATCACATTTTATAATTTGCAGTTTATTCTTGTTGATTATCTCATCCAAATATGACACAACCTTATAAGGAAGTAATTGTTATATTTTCAAAAGATATAGCAACTAAGGCCAAGAAAAATTAAGTAACTTTCTCAAGGTCATCTAATAAGTTAAACTTACTCTACAGGTAAGGAAAGTGGTCATGCAGCTGTAGATATATATGTTCATCATTATCTCATGCTGTCGATCATAGCTAGTTCCCAAAGAGGGCCCTAAATAAACCTTACATTTCAGTGTGCACACATGTTTCTATAGTCCTTACCCACAATGAATCAGTCTTAGTACCATGTAGACAATAGAATGGGACATGCTTCTCTTGGAAGCATACTCTATAAGAAGTCAGCTGCCATTTAAAAAGTTCAACTACTCTGACACTGCAAGTTGTTAGAAAATTCAAACAAGCTATGAAAAAGAAAGCTCTTCCATCAGCTCTCTCAGAAATTTTACCAAAGATGTCATGCACATAATTGAGGAAGCTCTCTTGGATGGTCCAATTCAATTGAACATTCAAATAACTCTACTCTCTCTCACTCTGCCAACTTAGGAGCTACCTCAAGCAAGAAATACCCAGATAAACTCAGTTCATGCATATTATAATAAATATAATTTCTTGAAGTTATAAATTTTTAGTTACAAATTTGCAACATTAGATCAGCAAATCCTTATCTCTATCCAAAGCTGGGAAAGGAGCAGAAATCGAGGGACCATACAAGGTAAATATTAGTAAGATACACTGCAAATTTTGAAAAACACTTCTAAAAACATATGGATAGCGTGCAGTACACAAAGCCTCAGAAGTTGTAAACCCTGAGATTGAATCCTTTTCACATTTCTCACCTTGTGGCTCATGGATAAATCCCACTCAAATTCTCCAAGTCTAAATGAGATTATTAGTAAAACTATGATAAGAAAGTACAGCTACTATTAGAGTCTCAGGTGGGAAAATTAAATGTTTAACTATTTTTGAAAATTGCAAAATCTTGCAGATATTTACCATATTATGGGAAAAAAATACAGAGGCAGGAGAGTGTGTTCCTATGCATAAGAGGCAACTTATGTTTGAGTTAATGGAATAGAGTTTGAGCATTGGAGTAATTCACCCTATGCTATGGGGTGCCATTATGCATAAGGAATTGTGCTTAGGTCTGGCAACCTGGTGCTGAATGAAACAGATAAAATACTGCATGGGGCTGATAGTCTGATGTTTAACAAGTGATTTTTACTTAGGCAGCTATTATTGACATAAAGGAATCAATTTTTCTCTTAGTAGTTGTCATAACAATGCTGGTGGAGGGGATGACATATGTTGTGGTGATAGTGGCAGAGAATTTTTTTTTTAAAGATTTTATTTCTTTATTTGACAGGCAGAGATCACAAGTAGGCAAAGAGGCAGACAGAGAGAGAAGGGGAAGCAGCTCCCCGCTGAGCAGAGAGCCCGATGCGGGGCTCCATCCCAAAACCCTGAGATCATGACCTGAGCCGAAGGCAGTGGCTTAACCACTGAGCCACCCAGGCACCCCGTGGCAGAGAATTTCTATTTTGAGATAGTTATAGCATTAATAGTCATTCACTAATTCTTATGAGGAAGCTTGAAAATTCTACCACACTCTGATTAAGAGGGAAGGGGAAAGTCAGTATCATATTGCTCTTAGAAGATAATTCCCTAGGAGGACCCTAATTTAAAAGTGGCAGAAGAGGGGGCACCTACATGGTACAGTCCATTAAGCATATAACTCTTGATTTCAAGTCAGGTCATGATCTCAGGGTCTTGAGACTGAGCCCCTCTACATACTCTATGCTCAGTGCTGAGTCTATTTAAGTCTATTTAAGTTTCTTCCTGTCCTTCTCCCTCAGCCCCTCCCCCCTGTGGTCTCTCTTTCTCTCAAATAAACAAATGAACCTTTAAAAAATGGCAAAACATTAGATCAGCAAATCCTTATCTATCATTTGATGGTACTCATGGAAAAACAATGAAATAGATCTTCAACTACAGAAACCACTTTCCTTTTGTCAATAACACACCAGGAATTAAACATGAATATGTTTTTCATGAAAATCTTGGGTTTCAAGTCTTGACCAGTGCCTGAAAGGAAAATATACATTACTAAAATGGACTTATCAAACAAAAAAATAAAAAAGTACAGGATCCACTTTGGAGCATATGAGCAGTGCCTTCTAGGTTTAGAATATGCAATTTTAGAAATCATACCCTAGAAAAGACTTGAAACTAATATAGTGTGATGTAGCCAAAGCAAACAGTGTCACTTAAATGCCTACTGGGTAGCTGTACATTTGAAACAAAGAAAGGAATCGTGTTTCACCTTCATAGAATAATATGTGGCCATTATACCTCATTTAAAGGAGATTTACATCTAAATACTCATATGCTTTAGTGATCTCTTGAGTGTTAAACTTCAGAAAGAAGATAATCATAGGAGTCAGATAACTTTACCAGGGAGTTTAGAGGAAAGTCATGTATTGAAGAAAAGTAGTAAGGATCAGAACTGTCTCCAGTTATAGCTACAGTATGTTACATAGGAAAATGTCATGGCTCTATGAATATTGAAGAGCATTTCCCAAGATGTTAAGTTGAAGATTAAGTCTTAACTATAAATTGTCTTTAAATCATATATGTGAAGGAAATCTTATTTTTATCTTATAATTTGTACTTTCCAGCAAAGGCTAATAAAAATATTTTCATTTCTGGTGATATTAAATTCTACTGTGATACGAAAGAGAAAGCGGTGGAGAAAGAGCATCTGAAAACTATTTCCTTTATACAGGCAATGAAAAAACTGGCAGAAATAATAACCATTTTTTTAAAACTCTAGAAATTAATCAAGTGCTTTCAAGACTCCAGTCACTTTGTGTAGAGTGTGTGTGTGTGTGTGTGTGTGTGTGTGTGTGTGTATTGGTTTAATATCCAAGAGAATTGTGAGCTTTATGGTAATTTAGTTTGCTCTATTCTCATGCCCCTTTCTATAGTACCCTGGTGGACTTAAAACAAAGAGCCCTCAATCATGAATACTGGCACTCTGGCAATCACCAGTATCATTCCCAGAGAATTGTCATTATTTGACGTGGTAGGTGGCTCAGTGGGAAACCCGACTTATAAATCTGTCTTCACATGACCTAACTTGGAGCTTACCCAGTGTGAAAAGCCTTTTCTCTGGGATACTTGCTGAAAATATTAGAGACAATTTTTTAACTTTATGGAAGCCTGAGGTAAGTGATAATAGTTAGAACAGGTCATAAGTAACCATAAGGCTAAAAGGGAAAGTTATAGAATGAAATGTCTTCTCTTTTTTTTTTTTTTAAGACTTTATGTATTTATTTGAGAGAGAGAGAGAGCGAGAGAGAGCGTACAAGTGGGGTGAGGGGAAGAGGGGGGAGAGAAGAAAATGTTCCATGCTGAGCTGGGAGCCCAATGAGGTACTTGAGCCCAGGACCCTGATTTCATGACCTGAGCAGACAGAGCAGCCCAGACACCCTCAACAAGTGTTTTCAAAAGTTCTGGCATTTTTACTGAGGTTCTAAAAGTCCACACACAAGTTGGTGGTGGCAACATTCCAAGCGGAGTGTCTATTTTCAAGAAGATATAAGAAGGCCAATGCTGAACAGGAGGCTCTGGGAAAGCAGGAAGTGAAGAAGAAGTCAGAGTTTTCAACTGCCTGGCTGGGTGTTGGAAGTGTGCTCCAACTGTGCACAGAGACCCTTAGCAAGGACTGGCTAAATTATTGGATCCAGAAGGAAGGAAACAGTAAAAAATTGGAGTAAAATAAATAAAACAGAGAATAGAAAAATAATAGACAAAATCAACAAAACCAGAAGATGATTCTTTGAAAAGATGATCAAAATAGACTATTCTTTAGCTAAAATGGCCATTATAAAAATGGGATTCAACTTACTAAAATCTGGAATGAGAGAAGAAATATCACTATTGAAGTTATAGAGAAAAAAATTATAAGGAAATGCTATGAATGTTTTTATGGTAATTTAGATGAAGTGAGAATCATGGGAAATTTCATATTCCTAAAAAAGGAACACCTAAGGGAATGTAAAGTGATGAAAATACTTTGAAAAACAGCTTGGAGGTTCTAAATAAAATTAAATGTAGAGTTACCATATGAATCAGCAATTCTGCTCCTAGATATATACCCAAGAAATTGATAGCATTTTTTCTATTTATTTTCACAAACACTTGTACATTAATGTTCATAGTAGTATTATTCATGACATCTAAAAAGTGAAAATAACTCAGATGTCCATCATTGATGAATTTATAAATAAAAAGTGATATATCTATATAATGGAACAACATTTGATCATAAAAAGGAATGAAATATTAATTAATACATAGAACACGAATGGACTTTGGAAACATTATGCTAGGTGAAAGCAGCCAGACACAAAAAGCCATATATTGCATTACCCTGTGACATGAAATATCCAGAAAAGGCAAATCTACAGAAAGTAGATTAGTGTTTCCAGGAGCTATGGCAAGTGTGAATGGGGAGAGAATGCTAGTGAGTACTGAGTTTTCTTGGGGGTTGGTAAAAATGTGCTGGTAGTAGAGAGTGGTGATGACCAGAAAACCTTGTGAATATACTAAACATATTGAATTCTACACTTTCAAAGTGTGAACCTGAAGGAATGTAAATTATAATTTAAAAAAGAATAAAGGGGAAAAAAGAAAGAAGTGGTTGACTTGAGGCATAATACGATCCCATTTAAGCAGGAATAAATCAATAAAATGAAAACCCTTTTCTTCTGGTCTAACAATCTTTATCAGTCCAGATGCAGGAACAAAAGAAAGGAGATGTTTAAATTAGGTAATTGATTAGTATTTAATAAAGGGACTAACTACAAAGTTATGACAGAGTTTAGTGAAACCAAACAGAGACAACCCAGTAAACTTTGGCAAGGAAAATTTACCCCTTGGCCTGGAAAAGTTACAGGAAACAACATTTAACAGAACCGTTAAAGAAACTGTGCCCAGCGGGCTGTATAATGGGAACCTAGAAACACTGTGGTTTTTGGTAAAGCAACACAGTCGGCCTACTGATACTCAAAAGGGGTAGAACTTGAGGAATAAATACCTCCTAGTTTTCCCATCCTCCATGCTCCTGCTAGTGCTTCTAATGGGCAGCTTGAAGCCAAGTGGAAACCAGAGTGAAAGCAGTCTTTTGAGACAGCCCACAAAGTCAGCTTCCCTAGGCAAAAAAATGGAGTTACAAAAAGCGATTGCAAACATGGAACAGCCTAATGTAAAGGAGATGGGCAAAGAGGACCAAGACTCTTCTTTTGACGTTAGTAGTTGGATACAGCTCTATTAGAAATCTGAGTCCCAGTCATGGAGGAAGCCTGATGTAGGGCATGTCCTGCTTGCTCGGATTAGGCATGGAGATCCTATTTCCTCTTTGATTTTTCATGGAAGTAGTTGAAGTTGGATTCTACAACATCCAATCCCCGTTCTGAAGGGGCTTGCTCTCAGTATTCTCATTATCAACAATATCCATTCTGTGAGTAGATTCTTGCTTTAGGAGGACCATATTTTGTATTAAGAGAGAAGAATTAAGATGGGAGAAAGTAAGCTGAACTTTTTGTGTCTTTGGTTGGACAATTCATCTAAAAAAAAACTGGGTTTCTTCTTTATCTATTTGGTTTTAATCTGGAGTTAATTTAATCTGGAATTGATTTAATCTGGAATGATCTCCCAACACCCCAATTTCAGACTTCTGGCCTCTGACATTGTAAGAGAGTCAATATCTGTTGTTTTAAGGCACACAGTTTGCAGTGATTTATTAAGGCTGCTCTGAGGAACAAATACACTACATATGTGGCCTTATTATTAAAAACAAACACAAACTAACCAACACACATTGTCCCACATAGTCTTATTCCTTCTCTGTAATCCTCATGATGAAGAAAATATATACAGAAACATAGAAATAACTGTCCTGGGAGGATCCACTCACTCATACTCTTGCTCAGACATAAGGAGAACCATCCGAGTCACAGTGAGTGTGCCAAATAAAGATGTTTTGCAAGGGATCTTAATCCTTCTATCCATGAGGGTCTGTTATGACATCTTGTAACACTGGGTCCTATGTCAGGCTGGCATTGGCTTATGAAAACCTCTCTTATGTCTGCTGGCAACTAGAATGCATATTTCACTCACAATCTGAAAATCAATGAATGACTTCAAATACACACATAAAGGTCAGATAGTAAGGATGTTACCAAAGCCATCCTGTTCCAAGTTGAGACATAATTTGGGAACTGGGCATGGGACATCTGAATCCTAGCATAAAGCCATGCAAGAATAGGCCATCCTCTGCAAAACCATCCAGCAAGATGTTGCATAGGACTATGGCTGGTATGTAGGATTTTAAAAAAGACACTTTAGAGGCACCTGGGTGGCTTAATTGGTTGAGCATCTAGCTTTTGGTTTTGGCTCAGGTCATGATCTCAGGGTCATGAGATCAAGCCACATCAAGCTCCATGCTTGGCATGGAGTCTACTTGGTAGTCTCTCTCTTTCTCTGTCCCTCACCCTGATCTCACACATTATCTCTCTCTCTAAAATAAATAGGTAAATTTTTTTGTTTAAAAAAGAGAGAAAGTTAAGGCTTAAGTAGAAAAGAGGTTCATCAAGTTCTTACAAAATCTTAAAACACAAGGCTAATGAAATCATAAATAAATAAATGAGTACCCTACTGCTTCAAAAAATTAATCAAAAGTTCCTTGTATTACTGTCTTGATAAAAGAAGATAATAGCTGATAGGCATTTAGTCTCCCAGTAAAAGTTGTCTTTATGGCTGAATAAAAGATTACCCTTCACCTAAGAAAGAGGGTGACAGTTGTTCTAGGATGAAAGTGAAGTCCCCACTGGCTGAAAAAGGACCACTGGGCCCTGTCCCAGCATCTGCTGTCTTCTATGATAGGACATACAACTTTCTTGATGCCCTGCCCATTACTACAAACAAATCACTACCCACAGAGTTAACTGAGGGTGTTGCCCTTTCTCTCACACATAAAACTGTGTGAAAAGACATTTTGTGTCTTTTAAGTATTAAAGCCATTAAAGAATTTTGACCTTGCAATTAATTTCCCAGGTAATAGTAGTGACTTTGCTGGGTGGTAACAAAACAACTACCACAAAAGGCAGGAAGTGGTTTAACACAGGAAGAACCAAGTGGCCAAGACTGGAGGTCCACACTGATGGAATACAGTTAACATCTGCACATTGCCATGGAAATTACACAAAAATGGAACCCTGGGCATCCAGCACAATGAAGGACTATTAACAGCCATAACTAACTGAAGAACATGTCTTGGAAAACTAAATAAAACAACAACAATAAAGATTTTTTTAAAAGAAAGAAAATGAACTAAGTATCTGAACTAGAAGGACTGGAATGACATGACATTTCTGATGATAATATTGAGGGAACAGCCCCCATTTCCTGAGACAGGCAGCTAGAATGTTTAAGGCCTGGAAATGATGGGGTTGAGTTAGATGACTACGTTAGCACTAAAACCCTCTCATTAAAATAAAGATCAGCATCTATCCTCAGTCTCCTGATGATATTTTTTGGCACTGCGTCCACATCTCAAGGTCAGAAAACTTACTTGGAATTCTCATGACTAAGCTAATCTCACTGACTTGGTCAAAGGGGTGCTTTTCAGTATTCTTTTACAAAACAGTTTGCTGCAGAATGTCTCCAAATGTTTAATATCTTATCCTAATTCAAATCATACAGTCCATAATTTCCTGGTATCCAAACAAACCCAGTGGGCAGGCATGCACAAAATTTGGCCACAAACACCAGTAATCATCATCTTCTCTCAAGCTTTAATAAGAGGCCTGTGGCTACAATGCCATTTGACAATGGACAGCAGCCCTCCTATCAACCTCTGTCATGAATTTGATTTATTTAAAAAAGGAGGAAACCAGGAACTACCTGGATAAAATCCACTGCCTGTGGTATGAACCTTGACCAGTCTAACAGAACCACTACCCAACACCAGAACCCCTGATTAAAGGAAAAAAATAGACTAAATAATAAAGAAATATGAGCAAAGAGATAAAGCAAAATATTTGAGTACTCAAGTATCAGAGTTAAAAGATTTTTGGTTCTTATTTTTTATTTATTTCCCGAGAAGAAGAATATCAATCCTTCTATTTGGCTTTGTCCGGTAAGGATGCTTGGAGTAACTAATAGTGATGGCAATGACAATAGTATAAAATAATGGCAAACACTATAATTTTTGAGCTGAGACACTGTAAGTGATACTTTATATATTAACCCTTTTGATCTTCACAAGTGAAAGCTCAGAAAAATAAATAAATGACCTAACCTCTCAGAGCCAATAAATGATCTAGTCAGATGAACCCAAATGGTTTGGCTCCTGAATGCTCTCTTTTAAGCATTAAGTTCTACCACGTCCCACATAACCCACCCAACACTGCAGATGAGCATTAACTTCAGGATGTAAAAATTACACAATGAGTGAAAATAAACTGTCACCTAATTAGCCCAGTGGTGCCAAAATGTCACTGATCTTAATAATACTACATCCCAGCCAGTTGAGAGCAAAGTACAGAGATGAGCATTCTGGAATATCTGCCAGATGCCAGACACTGTTCTATGCATTTCAACATATCTCATTTAATTAAAAAAAATGCTAAGTTTGAAGAATAATTAAAAGAACACGTGAGCAGCCTTGCAATTTTCTTGAGACTGTGTATTTTTTAAATTGCTTTCTATATTAGTCTTTTTTTCTTTTTGGTAATTAAGCTATAATCTGTGTTAATTTTTAGGATGTATTCAATCTTTAGTTTTTACTAATGTGCTAGGTATTGTTGTAAGAGGTAGCATTTTCTCCTCAACTGTGTAATAATGTATTTTATTTATTTTTATTTTTTAATTTTTAATAAATTAATTTTGTTTATTTATTGACACACAGAGAGAAAGAAAATGAGCAGGGAGAGTGGCAGGCAGAGGGAGAGGGAGAAGCAGATTCCCCACTGAGCATCGTACCCAATGAAAGGCTCAATGCCAGGACCTCAGGATCATGACCAGGGCAGAAAACAGATGCTTAACTGACTGAGCCATTCAGGCATCCCTGTAATAATGCATTTTAAAATACATATATACTCATATACCTCAAATCCACTTAAGAAACAATTAGGTTGAAACTTTATATTCCGAATGGGTTACTCTTATAAGTATATTTTCTTAATTTTGTTTCTATTAATGTTCCTTATTTTAGATGAAGCATTTAATACCTGTTTGCTGCCCCATCATGCAAAATAAGGTAATGTAATAATAATGAAGCCTATTGTGTACTTACTTTGCACCAACCTCTGCTATAAGTAAATTAAGCTGATTAGTTAAATTACCATTCACTTGATAAATTATAGTTACTATTACTAGCATACTTATTCTGTAGGTGATGAAAGAAAGGCAAGGAAAATGTAAGTAAACAAAACTAATCATCAGAAGAAGATGGAATCAAGATTTGAACCCTGACAGCTTGGCTTCTGAGCTGGCACCCCTATACTATGATTTATGAAGATTTCCTTATTTCATTTTTTATTCCTTCATCATTTACTATATTTCTAGGAAAAAAAAAATCATATCCACCCACACACAAATGTAAAAGTTTTCAACATGATAGCCCTGAAATAAGTTTTACGTTAATGCTATATACTTAAATAAGAAATCTATGGAGGAGGTATAAATTAAACTTAAAATTGGGGGGACTATTAGTTAGCAAAATATGTCCTTCACAAACCTTTATCTTTTAAACAAACTGAAAGCTCAGTTCTTAAAATCTTCAGCTAATAAAACAATTTAGACCACTTATTATTTTTATTTTTTTGTTTATTTTTACTTTTTTAGACCACTTATTTTTAAATTATAGTCAATCATTTATTTCACATTCATTTAGTTAGGATAAGAAGTGGAGGTAGGCTGGAAGATAGAATTATAGGTAATCATCAGATGATTTATTAATTTACTATTAAAGTACTATTGTTCAGAAAACATATACTTGGTTGTCATATATTCATATGAATAGAAAAAGGAGAGTAGAAAATGAGCCACATGCATTTAAAACTATTAGATAACCTTAAAATGAGTATTCAGAAACATGGATACTGTAAGGCATTGAATAAAATCATTTTTCCTCTTGGTTCTCTGTTAAAACTTACTGATGGCAAAAACAAAATTAGGAAAATAGAGAAGATAAACATCTTCAGAGAAAGAATTATAACCCCAAACCACAAACTGTGGAGCAAACATGCCAGATATTATGATATCTTAACTGAAACAAGAAAGATCTGAATGCTTTCACATTTTTTTAAAGATCTTATTTATTTATTTGACAGACAGAGAGAGCAGGAGCAGGGGGAGGGGCAGAACAAAAGGGAGAAGCAGACTCCCCACTGAGCCTGATGCTGAGCTCAATTCCAGGACCTTAGGATCATGACCTTGATCAGCTAATTAAACCAAGCAAATATTTAATTAGCTGAGCCACCCAAGAACCCCATACTTTCACATTCATCATCCATGTATCTTTAGAATGAACATTTTGCTAAATATCATGTCACTATTCTGGGAAGTACAACTCTAAAATTTTTTTCTTAAAATAATAACATCTTATGGAATGGTTTGATAATGGTGAAAAAAGGAAAGCCAATGTAGAGTAACTCAGTGTTGTGTAACCATAAAATGAAGGAAATTGAAGTGGATGAAGAATCATTTTTATTTCATATACACTGGGCTCTATGAAGAAGGAAACTCACTGAAGTAAAGAGAAGCAAAAGGAAGAGGAAAAGCCTTAACCCACAGTTGATAGCACAAATATCTTATAGCCCCAGGAAACTAAATCTGAGTCACAATATCTCTGAAAAAGTGAATGCTAATGGTAGGCATTTCCTCTGTGTAGGAAAATTAGTAAGATAGTATTCCATAACAGAAACCTAGATAAAAGAATGATATAAACTGCAATACCTATACCACCCTTCCCTGAAGTATCCCTTAGGTAATACCTAAATCTATTCTAACAAAAGAAGTCCTTGACTTACAAGGGAAAACCCATAAGACTAGCTGGATATTTCTCAACAGAAACTTGGCAAGCCAGAAGGGAGTGGCATGATATATTCAAAGTACTGACTGGGAAAAATCTCCAGCCAACAATACTCTATCCAGTAAGGGTATCATTCAAAATAGAAGGAAAGATAAATAGTTTCCCATACAAACAAAAACTAAAGGAGTCCATGACCACCTAAGTAGCACTGCAAGAAATATTAAAGAGGACTCTTTGAGTTGAGGAGACACCAAAAGTGACAAAAGCAAGAAAGGATCAGAGAAAATCTCCAGAAACAATGACAAAACAAGTAATAAAATGGCAATGAATACATATCTACCAGTAATTACTTTGACTGTAAATAGACTAAACTTTCCAGTCAAAAGATCCAGCTTGTCAGAATGGATTAAACAAACAAACAAACAAACAAACAAAAACAAGACCCTCTTATATGTTGCCTCATTTTAGACTGATAGACACCTGAAGATTGAAAGTGAGGGGGTGGAGAAACATTTGTCATGCAAATGGATGTCAATAGAAAGCTGGAATAGCAGTATTTATATTGGAAAAACTAGACTTTAAAACAAAGACTATAAAAAGAGACAAAGAAGGACATTATATAATCATAAAAGGGATGATTTAACAAGGAGATATAATAATTGTAAATATTTATGCTCCCAACATGGGAGTACACAGATATATAAAAAACAATTATTAAGAAACATAAAGTAACTAATTGATAATGACACAATAATAGTAGGAGACTTTCAGACTCCACTTACATCAACAGACAGATCATCTAAACAGAAAATAAACAATGAAAGAATGGTTTTGAATGCCACATTGGACCAGATAAACTTAGCAGATATATTCAGAACAGTCCATCCCAAAACAGCAGAATACACATTCTTTTAAAATACACATGGAACATTCTCCAAAATAGATCACATTTTATGTCACAAAACAGGCCCCAACTGATAGAAAAAGATTGAAATCATACCATTCACTTTTTCTGACCACAATGCTATGAGACTAGAATTCAACCACAAGAAAAAATTTGGAAAGATCACAAATACTTGGAGGCTAAAAACATACTACTAAGCAATGGGTCAATGAGGAAATCAAAGAATAAATTAAAAAGTACATTGAAACAAATGAAAATGGAAATACAATGGTCCAAAATCTCTCTCTTTTTTTTAAAAGATTTTATTTATTTATTTGACAGACAGAGATCACAAGTAGGCAGAGAGGCAAGCAGAGAGAGGGGAGGAAGCAGGCTCCCTGCCCAGCAGAGGGCCTGATGTGGGGCTCTATCCCAGGACCCTGGGATCATGACCTGAGCTGAAGGCAGATGCTTTAACCCACTGAGCCACCCAGGCACCCCACAATGGTCCAAAATCTTTGGAATGTAGCAAGAGTAGTCCTAAGAGGGAAGTATATAACAATACAGGTTTTTGTTAAGAAGCAAGAAAAATCCCAACTAAACAATCTAATCTTATACTTAAGGAGCTATAAAAAGATCTATAAAGGAGTTGTAAAAAGAAGACCAAATGAAGCCTAAAGACAATAGAAGGAAGGAAACAATAAAAATTAGAATAGAAATAAGTGATATAGAAACTGGAAAACAACAACAACAACAATAGAACAGTTCAATGAAACCAGGAGCTGGTTTCTTAAAAAATAAAATAAAATTGATAAATCTCTAGCCAGACTTACCAAAAAGAAAAGAGAAAGGAGCCAAGCAAGGTCAACACAAATGAGAGAAAAGAAATAACAACTAACACCACAGCAATACAATTCTAAGAGCATATTATGAAAAAATATATGCCAACAAATTGGACAACCTAGAAGAAATAGATAAATTCCTACAAACATATAAACTACCAAAACTGAAACAGGAATAGAAAACCCAAGCAAACTGATAACCAGAAATGAAACTGAATCAGTAATCAAAAAATCCACAACAAATAATAGTCCAGGGCCAGGTGGCTTCAAAGGTGAATTCTACCAAACATTTAAAGAAGAGTTAATACCTATTCTTCTCAAACCATCCCAAAAAGTAGAAAAGGAAAACTTACAAATTCATTCAGCCAGCATTACCCTGATATCAAAACCAGATAAAGACTCCACTGGTCACCTGTGTGGTTCAGTCAGTTAAGTGTCTGCCTTTGGCCCAGGTCACAATCCCAGAGTCCTGCGATCAAGCCCCTGTCAGGTTCCCTGATCAGCAGGGAGCCTGCTTCTCCATTTCTCCCTGCCTGCTTCTCCCCCTGCTTGTGTGTTCTCTCTCTCTGTCAAATAAATGAATAAAATCTTTAAAAAAAAAAAGACTCCATACTAGCAAACCAAATCCAACAATACATTAAATAAATCATTCACCCACCAATCAGGTGGGATTTATTCCTGGGTGGCAAGACATGGTTTAATATTCACAAATCAATCAACGTAATACACTACATTAATAATAAAAGGAGAAGAATCACTTCAATAGGTGCAGAAAAAAAATTTGACAAAATACCACATGCAATCATGATTAAAAAAAAAAAAACCCTCAACAAAGTAGACAGAGAGGAAACAAACAAACCTCAACATAATAAAAGGCATATATGAAAAACCTATAGCTAATATCCTCAAAGGGGAAAAACTGGGAGCATTTCCCCCATTTTCCTGAGAGTCAGGAAAAACACAGCAATATCCTTTCTCACTACTGTTATTTATCATAGTAATGGAAGTCCTAGCCACAGCAATAAGACAATAAAAAGAAACAAAAGCCATCCAAATTGGCAAAGAGTCAATAAAATTTTCACTATTTGCACATGATATGATGATATAATCCTCTATATAGAAAACACAAAGTACTCCACCAAAAAAATACTAGAGCTGATATACAAATTTAGTAAAGTTACAGGCTACAAAATCAACATACAGAAATCTGTTGCATTTTTTTATATACCAATAATGAAGCAAGAGGAAGAAAAATTAAGGAATCAATCCCATCTACAATTACACCCAAAACAGTAAGATACCTGAGTCACATCATATGCTATTGCTTCTTGGTCCTTGATGCCTCCATGGACTCTCTGGAATACTTGCAAACCAAAAAATGATGAGGTATTGTTCATCTACAGCCACTACAAACAAGCAGCTATGGGTGACATAAACACAGAATGGCCTAGACTATTGAATCTCAAAGGCAAGGCCAAGTGGGATGCCTGGGATCAGCTGAAAGGGACTTCCAAAGAAGATGCCATGAAAGCTTACATAAATGAAGTCAAAGAGCTATAGAAAAATTATGGAATATAAGAGACTGAACTTGGCCACCAGCAGTGCATTTCATCTAAACTGATATAATGCCTTGTTGTTCCAAGAATGTGGATGACTTGAAATCATGCAAATAGCCTGTTAACCTAGGTCCTGTACTGGCTCTATCAAAGTAGGGGCTAACATGGTTGGTGACTTGCACTGAGTAGTTTTTTATTCATAGATCAATTAAAAGTGTATATGTTACTTAAAACAACAACAACAACAACAACAACAACAAAACAAACAACAAATAAAGTACCTAGGAATAAACCTAACCAAAGAACTGAAAAACCACTACTCTGCAAATTATAAAACACTGATGAAAGAAGTTGAAGATGACACAAGGAAATAGGAAACCATTCCATTCTCGTGGCTTGGAAAAAGAAGTACTGTTAAAATGCCTATATTACCTGAAGCAATCTACACATTTATTTCAATCCCTATTAAAATACCACCAACATTTTTCACAGAACTAGAAAAACAATCCTAAAATTTGTATAGAACCCGTTATGAGCTGGAATAGGAAAAGTAATGTCAAAAAAGAAAAGTGAAGCTGGAGGCATCACAATTCTAGACTTCAAGTTATATTACAAAGACGTAGTGATCAAAACAGTATGGTACTGATACAAAACCAGACCCAGATTAACTGAACAGAATAGAAAACCCTGAAGTGAACCCACATTGACCAATTACTCAATTAATCTTCTACAAGTAGGAAAGAATATCCAATGGGAAAAAGACAGTCTTTTCAAGAAATGGGGTTGGGAAAATTGGACAGCCACATGCAAAAAAATGAGACTAGACCACTTCCTTTCACCGAACACAAAAATAAATTCAAAATGGACATCAAGACCTAAATGTGAGACTTGAAACCATGAAAATCCTATAGGAGAATACAGGTAATAACTTCTTTGACACTGGCCCTAGCAACTTCTTTCTAGATATGACTGTGGAGGAAAGGAAATAAAAGCAAAAATAAACTACCGGGGTTCATCAAAATAAAAAGTTTCTACATAGTGAAGTAAGTGATCAACAAAACTAAAAGGCAACTTATGGAGAAGATATTTGCAAATGACATATCTGATAAAGGGTTAGTATTCAAAATGTATAAAGAATTTATGAAATTCAACACCCAAAATTGAATAATTCAGTTAAAAATGGGCAGAAGACATAAACAGACTTCTTTTTTTTTAATTTTTTTAAAAGATTTTATTTATTTATTTGACAGAGATCACAAGTAGGCAGAGAGAGAGAAGGGGGAAGCAGGTTCCCTGCTGAGCAGAGAGCCTGACGCGGGGCTTGATCCCAGGACTCTGGGATCATGACCCGAGCCAAAGGCAGAGGCTTTAACCCACTGAGCCACCCAGGCACCCCAGACTTCTTCTTTTTTTGAGGATGTGAAGTATAGTCTTAAACAGACATTTCTCCAAAGAAGACTGACAGATGGCCAACAGACACATGAAAAGACGTTCAAACATTTTTCATTATCAGGGAAATACAAACCCAAACTACAATGAGATATCACCACATACCTGTCAGAATGGCTAAAATCAATGACACAAGAAACAACAGGTGTTGATGAGGATTTAGAGGAAGGAGAACCCTCTTGCTCTGTTGGTGGAATGAAACTGGTGGAGCCACTCTGGAAACCAGTAAAGAGTTTTCTCAAAAAGTTAAAAATAGAACTATCTTTTGATCCATTATTTAGACTACTAGGTATTTACCCAAAGAATACAAAAATACTAATTCAAAGGTATAAATTATCCTTTTTACAATTATAAAATAAATTATCTTTAATTTATAAAGATTTATTATCTACAAATGTTTATAGATAACAATGTTATCTACAACAGCCAAGTAATGAAACAGCCCAAGTGTCCATTGACCAATGAATGGATAAAATCTATCTATCTATCTATCTATCTATCTATCTATCTATCATCTATCTAATGGAATCATGCTTAGTCATTAAAAAATGACATCTTGTCATTTTCAAGGGCATAGGTGGAGCTTAACAGTATTATGCTAAATGAAATAAGTCAATCAGAGAAAGACAAATACCATATGATTTCACTGATATGTGAAATTTAAGAAATAAAACAAATGAGCAAAGAGGAAATAAAAAAGAGGGAGGCAAACCAAGAAACACACTCTTAACTATAGAGAACAAACTAATGGTTACCAGAGGGGAGGCCAGTGGGGGAGTGAGAAAAATAGGCAATGAGGATTAAGGAAAGCACTTGTTGTGATGAGCCATGGGTATTGTATGGAAGTGTGGAATCACTATATTGTATACTTGAAACATTATGCTGTATGTAAACTAACTAGAATTTAAATAAAAACTTTACAAAAAGAAATTTAACTAAAAATATTAAGGAATTCTAGGAAAGAAAGTCATAGAAACCATAACACC
The DNA here is from genome assembly GCF_010015895.1 of Lontra canadensis. Taxonomy (NCBI): domain Eukaryota; kingdom Metazoa; phylum Chordata; class Mammalia; order Carnivora; family Mustelidae; genus Lontra; species Lontra canadensis. The sequence goes on from NW_022631023.1 coordinate 16,282,270, forward strand.
AGAAACTATATCCAAAACATGGTGAATAGCTACATGAAACCACACAAAATGAAATTAAAATGGCAAAGACAAGTTTCAAATATATAATATGATAATATTAATTATAGTCACCATACTGCACATTAGATATCCAGAATTTATTTATGTTGTGTAACTGATTTATCTTGTGTAACTTTGTACCCTTTGAATGACATCTCCCATTTACCCCCTCTCTCCAGCCCCTACCAACTACCTCTCTACTCTCTGTTTTTATGAGTTTCACTTTTTTAGATTCCACATATAAGTGGGATCATGTAGTCATTGTGTTTGGCTTATTTCACTTAGCATAATGTCATCCAGGTTCAATTATATTGTTGTAAATGGGAAAGTTTCCTGTGTTTTAAAGCTGAATAATATTCCACTGAATGTAAATACCGCATTACATTTCATGATTTGTAAATACCACATCCTTTATTAGACACTTAGATTATTTCCATATCTTGGTTATTGTGAATATATTGAAATGAACATGGGAGTGCAGATATCTCTGCAATATGTTGATTTCATGTCCTTTGCATATCTACTCAGAAATGGGATTATTGGATCATGTGGTAGCTCCATTTGTAATTTTTGGGAGAAACTTCATGCTGTTTTCCATAATGGTCCATACTGATTTACATTCCTACCACCAGTGCACAAGGGTTCCCTTATCTCCACATTCTCACCAACACTTGTTATCTTTTGTACTTTTTATTATCTTTGAAATTTGATAAGAGGGTAGTTATGTGTTTTCACCGTACACACAAAGAAGTCATATGTGAGATGCTGGATATGTTAAGTAGCTTGATTGTGGTAATCATTTCACAATGTACATGTATATTCAGTCGTCATGTTGTATACTTTAAATATATATAAAATTTGTTTGTCAATTTAACCTCAATAAAGCTAGAGAAAAAAAAATAAAATGTTCAGTGATAATACACTGTCCTGTTGTTACATGGTTTATACAGACTTTACATTTTTCATGGCATCCCATCTACCCACAGGATTGTCGCACAGCAAACAATGGAATAAAAAAGGCCAAGAGAAGAAGATGAGAACAAATCTCTATGTACACATTGGTCATAAGACAGGATGAAACCTCAGCTTGGAAGCATATTTTCTCAAAGCCAACTGATTTGAGCAAGAAGAGAATGTGCACAGTCCTCAATGGATAACATAACAGTCCATAAAAATTAATCTTCATCAAAAAAAGTAAAGGAAGAAAATGACAAAAGCATAGTAATCCTTAATAAGATGTTGGTAGATAGTAAAGCATGAAAATGGAGACCCAACATCAGTGTTTTGAAGAATAGGAATAAGCACTTACAATGAAAAATTACTTATTGAAAACTTTTAAGAAGGGACACCTGAATCTATAGATAAAAAAAGCACACTATTTTTAAGAGAAAAAAAATATAGATAGATAATGGCCAACACCAAGACTGACCTTGATTTAACTGCTAGATTTGGGGAAAAAAGAAATGACACAGCTGGCAAGTGGCAACTAAAGCAAGTCACTGAAACTTCCACTATAGCCATTGTCTGCCAAAGATATAGAAATTCAGGAAAAAGGGGACACCTGGGTGGCTCAGGGGGTTAAAGCCTCTGCCTTCAACTCAGGTCATGATCCCAGGGTCCTGGGATTGAGCCCCATATCAGAAGCTCTGTTCAGCAGGGAGCCTGATTCCTCCTCTCTTTCTGACTCTCTGCCTACTTGTGATTTCTGCCTGTCGAATAAATAAATAAAATCTTAAAAAAAAAAAAGAAATTCAGGAAAAAGTATAGGTGCCAACTGGTTTCATGCATTAGACAACAGGCAACACAAGACTGGTATGTGAGAGGTGGGAAACAAAAAGGTATGTCCTCAAATTGTGCCAGCTTACTTTCTGAAAGTGGTTTGCAGTCTGCTGCACAGCAATGTGCAATCCAAAAGGAAGTCGCATGACTGGCTGAATGTTAGAGTCAGAGATCAAAGTCTGGGGAAGCCAAGGCACTGGGATATAGCCAAACAGACTAACACAGGGAAGAGCCTTTAGAAAGAGAACTGTGGAGTCTTTGGGTTAGTACTAATCTGTGCCTGCATGAGAGAGGGAAAGAACCATCAAAAGCAATAAGCCAAAGGAATTCCTGGAACTCATGAAGGCCTGGGAAGATTTCACCTTTACTCCAGCCAGAAGGAAAGACATGTGACAGATACACTGATTATCAAGTCAAATTCTCAGAAGAATTAGACCTAACTAGTGTAACAAATCAGCTTCAGAGTTAAGTCTGCTCTGAACCCACCATTAACCAAGCGCATAAGCAAGACACAAAAATCATTCAACTAATCCCAATTACCTTAACTGCATATAAGAATAAAATCCATCTCTCTTTAAAGATATAGAATGAAATCCTTCACTCAACAGCACGAAATTCAAAATGGCCAATATACATTAAAAACTTACCAGAAATACAAAGAAGCAGGAAAAAAGGATCCATGCCAAGAAGAAAAATCAACAGATAGAAACATGAAGAAATGACAGATGACTGAATTAGCAAATGGAAAAGAAGTTAAATCTGTCAGCTATTTATATATTTTATATAGACTACAAAATATACAATGTAAAAAGAACACATAAATATTATGAGGAGGGGATTGAAAGATAAAAAAAATTTAACAGGAACACTTAGGAAATGCATGGTATCTGGAAAGAAAAACACACTGGATAATATTGTAACTGATTAAATACTGTAGAATAGTAGTGAATTTGAACAACTTGCAGTAATCATCACCTATATATGTATCATATACTATATATACTATATATATAGTATATGATATATATGTGCTATACATATACTATATATGTATAGCACAAAGAAAAAAAAACAACAACATTAAAAAAAAAAGAACAAAAAAAATCAATGCCCTTAAAACACAATCAAATAGTTTAATGGTGGGGGGGATAGGGTGGCTGGGTTATGGACATTGGGGAGGGTATGTGCTATGATGAGTGCTGTGAATTGCGTTAAGAGTGATGATTCACAGACTGTACCCCTAAAGCAAATAATACATTAGAGGTTAATAAAAACAAACCAACCAACAAACAAACACTATCAAGTAGTTTAACAATACCTATAATCCCAGAAAGTGGGGGAGGTCAAATTGTACCTGCTGGCAGTTACAATTAAATAGCAGAGGTTGAGATTTTGTCACACTTGATAAAATTGTAAGCCAACAGAAAACAAAAATCAAAAGCACCTTGGCCTCCAAGCAGAATCAATATAATGACCAAATTAGAGAAACCTAGTTAGAAAGAGAAAACATTTAAAAGTGAGAAAAAAAGACATGTTATTGACAAAGAAACTAATATAATAAATATTTCTTATTATAAATATTCTTGTCATTAAATGATGAAGCAACATTTGGTACTCAAAGCAAAATGAGCAAACAACTTAATCTAGAAATCTATTCAAATAAAAATACAAAAAAGTAAGTGAAAAAAATTAAATAAAGGCAAATAAAGACTTTTTTTCAACAAAGATGACAGATTTCATCACAAGTACACATACACTAGAAGAAATGATCTGTAAGAGGAAAATGACAGGAGGTGAAAAGATAAATCTTTGCAAAGGAAGGAGAAATATTGGAAATAATAAATATAAAAGAGATTTTTCTTACTTTCAAATAATGTTAAAAGGCAATTGACATTTATAGCAAAACTAAGAATGTACTCTGAGGTTTATGATATGGAGAATAAAAAACATATGACAACAAAATGACAAAGAACTATCAACTATACAAAGAAACATAGAAATATAGAATTGTAATATTCTTTTCCTTTTTCTTTTTTTTTTTTAATTTTATTTATTTGCCAGGAAGAGACACAGCGAGAGAGGGACTATAAGCAGAGGGAGGGAGAGGGAGAAGCAGGCCTCCCAGCAAGCAGGGAGCCCAATGCAGGGCTTGATCTCAGGACCCTGGGATCATGACCTAAGCCAAAGACAGACACTTAACAACTGAGCTACCCAGGAGCCCCAAGGTGGTAATATTCTTAAACTATATATGAAATAATATAAAAGTTATTTAATAGTTGTATTAAATCTAAAAAAAAAAAATGCAGATACAACACCAGATACAGTCCATGAAAGAATTGGTGAGCTGCACTTCATTAAAATTGAAAATTTCTATTCTGTGAAAGACAATGTCAAGAGAATGAGAAGACAAGTCACAGTCTGAGAAAAAAAAAAAAACAATTTGCAAAAGACTCATTTAATAAAAGACTCTTATCTGAAATATAAGAGAACTTTCAAAACTTACAATAAGAAAAAAAAACAAACAAACCCGGATTTAAAAATGGGCCAAAGATCTTAACAGTTTCCTCACCAAAGACTCTATACAGATGGCAAATAAGCATATGAGAAGATGTTCCACATAATATATCATCAAGGAAATGCAAATTAAAACAAGATGCCAGTACATGCCTATTAGAATGGCCCACATCCCGAACACTGATGACACTAAACACAGGCAAGGATGTTTAGCAACTGGAACTCTCATTCACTGCTGGTGGGAATGCAAACTGGCACAGCCCAAGTAAAAGACAGTATGGTAGTTTATTACAAAACTAGACATATGCTTCCTATACACAATCCAGCAATCTCACTCTTTGGTATTTACTTAAAACAGTTGAAAACTTCTTTCCGTAGGTGAATTGAAAAAAGAAGCGAAAGAGGTGAAAAGAAGCCAGTCTGAAAATCCTCCATACTGTGTATTTTGAACAACATGACATTCTGGAAAGGTCAAAACTATGGACACAATAAAAGAAAATGTCAGTGGCTGCTGAGTTGAGGGGAAGGTGCATAGGGAGGGCACAGAGAATTTTTAGGGAAATGAAAATATTCTGTATGGTATTATAATGATGGATACATGTCATCACACATTTGTCCAAACCTATAGAATGTACAACACCAAAGTGACCCTAAGGTAAATTAAACTATGGACTTTGAGTGATTATATGTTAATGTAATATAACCCTAGTTAAAAAAAAAAAAAGTACTATTCTGGCACTCGATGTTGGTAATGGGGGAGCCTATGCATGTGCGGGGGCAGAGAGTATATGAGAAATCTCTGTACCTTCCTCTCAATTTTGTTATAAACTTACATATTGCATATGTAGGCAATAGTGATAGAAACAGAGCAATCAGAAGAGGTAAGGGCACACAATTCTTTAATGTCAGTAAAGGGGATAAAGTTTTGCAAACACATATAGGTATTAGGTAGAAGAATAAGCAATCATCCCCTATTGGCTTCATTAAGGTAGGTACATACCTTTCTTAGGTGAATGAGATTCCCCTCGCCCCTGTTGCAAAACTCCCATTACTACTGAATTAGTTTTGGGTTTCTTCTTTTTTTGAAAGAGAAAAAGAATGAGAGAGAAAGTGCACACACAGGTGTGCAAGTGTGGAGGAGAGGGGCAGAGAGAGAGGGAATCTCAGGCAGGCTCCACCATCAGTGCAGGGCTTAACAGGGGGTTTGATCTTAAAACCCTGAAATCATGACCTGAGCTGAAATCAAGTGTGTTAGATGCTTAACTGACTGAGACAGCAGGTGCCCCCATTCTGGGTTCCTTCTAAAGCCAACTCTGAGACAAAGACTTGGGGGCAGGTAGTTTATTCATAAATTAATCTCAGAAGGCATTAGTGAAAGTGGAGAAAGTGAGACAAATAATGGAGAAAAACCAGTGTGAATGAGTCATCATTGCTATGCGCTTATTCTTGCTGGGGCCATCCAGAACATACTTCAAAATTGTTTCATGGAGAAGGAGACTGGAGCATTTTCCTGCCTTCTCTCATCTTCCATGGGGTTTGCTTAAGGGTTACCTAAGAGACATTAAGTCCCTTTCCCCAACACCCTCTTTGCTCCTGTCTGAGACTGAGCAGCATTAATAAGCTGGTAGAAGCTCTAAGCCCAGAATCAGAAAGACACAGGCATGAGATGGGAAGTTGTCAATTAGCTAGATACAGGTGAATTTCAGGTATACCCAGTGGACCTCAGAAATACAGTGTAAGTTATCACTAGTGTCTGTTAAAGCCAATTCTTTTCTTCTTTTCCAAATATGTGCACTCTGTGTTGGGGGCCCCTAAATCTGCCCTCAGATTTGATGATTCCCTAGAAAAACCCACATGGCTCAGAAATGCTGTTTTTTTAATTATAGTTTATTACAGTGAAAGAACACAGATTAAAATCAGCAGAAGCAAAAAGCCCCATTGAACAGAGTCCAGAAGAAACCAGATGTTAACTTCCAGGTGTCCTCTTAGTGGAATCTTACGATGGTAGTTAATTCTCTTTGCAATGATGTCTGTCAACATCTGTGGAGCATTGACAACCAGTAGGATCACCTGCAGTTTGGTGTGTAAGGCCTTATTCGGGTTTCATCATGTGTGCATACAGTAGCCCATAGCTACTCAGTTTCCAGCCTCCCCACCTCCCAACAAAAGTTGATTTGACACAGCACGGAGCCAAGCCCCAAGACACAGAAATAGATGTTCCCAATAAATCACACTGTTAGCGTAAACATTGTTAACATAAACTGTCTGGTGCGGTCTACAGTCTCAAAGACTCTTATCAGGAAAGATATACCAAGGCTCACAGGTTACCTCCCAGCATCTGGTCAAGGGCCAGTCCTGAAGACTTCAGAATGTGCTGGATTTGGGTCTCCCCAGGTATGCTGAATTAGCCCTTTACTGTACACCTTCCAAGACACTCTTGATCTTTTCAAATCTTTGACATTGTGCCAACCAAGATCGAGTAACTATTAACAACAGTGTGCTCCTGAGTACAACTTTGAATCACAGGGCAATTTTCCTCTTCTATCTTTACTCTTCACCTTGCTACTTTAAAGTGTGGTATGTGGACCAATAGTCACATCATGGAAGAGTTTGCTGGGAATGAAGAATCTCAAGCAACCTCCTGAATTTAATGAGGCAGAATCTGCATTTTAACAAGATCTGAAAGTTCTTAGCATGGATATAAAAATTTGAGAAGCATGGCACTAGCAGGCACCTTTGTGAAGCCACTGTGAACCACAGTGCAGCTTCTCAATGTGCTCTGGAGCACATGGTTTAATCTAACCAAGCATGTTATCTCATCTACGAAGATGGGATTTGTCACACTCAGACTCACATGTATAGCATATATGTGTATCTTGCAGAGACATGTCAAACATCAGTTTAGTATATTTAAGGGGTCTAGCACAATGATTGGCTCTTTAGGGGTAGCTATGACAATGATGATCATGATGGTTATGATGGTCTCCACCAATATGGAGAACAGAAGGGGAACATGGAGACACAAAATAGGGATTACTGTCATGCAAAGAGGTAGGTGAAGAACAAAGATAGAAAAATGTAAGAGAGGCCAAGGAGTAGAGGTTTTAAAAGGAAGAGTACTTGCATCTCCTAAAACACTTCAAGAAATATTTTAACAAGTCCAGTGGATTTAACTGGTAGGACACTGGGCATATCTTTAAACTTATTTCAATATACTGCTTTCAGTATAATAGAGCTTACCCTCAAAAAATGGTTTCCCCTCCACTCCCGAATGAGGCACCTCATGAACCACGTGCTTCTGACTCCCAGCTTGATCTCCACCATTGTTCCAGTTCTCCTGAAGCAGAACCATGGACATGTTAATTGAGTGTTTATTATCTGATCCTGGCAATGTTTCTCTTAGAGATGCATAAGAGAAATCAGTTATGAAGTAGGACTGCAAGATTCCTCCTTCATTCCTTTTTTTTTTTTTTTTTAAGATTTTATTTATTTACTTGACAGATCACAAGTAGGCAGAGAGATAGGCAGAGAGAGGGAGGAAGGGAAGCAGGCTCCCTGCTGAGCAGAGACCCAAGGACCTGGGATCAATCCAAGGTCCCTGGGATCACGACCTGAGCCAGAGACAGAGGCTTTAACCCCCTGAGCCACCCAAGCACCCTTCCTCCTTCATTCTTGTGACAGCAAAGTCTACTGTGTTATATAAAAATGATAAATTCATGTTGAAAATGAGCTCGAAACACATGAAAAATAAGATACCCATACACATATACCTAACATGTTTTTAGTAATGCATTCATAAAGAGCTGAATTAAATAGATTATATTCTTTTGAATGTCTATGTATATTATATATTGATTTCTAAGAACTAGCCTTTTCATTTTAACATGTTAATAAATAATGTCTAGATACTGGACCTGTATTAAAAATGTACATAATTGATTAATAAGGGAACCAGTCTGTTGATAAAGATGGACTAAAGAGTATTTTGAGAAAGAGAATATTTATAGGTAGTTTGAGAAAAGAATCTTAGAATATAATACTATGAGACTTGAAAATTAGCTAATGTCCAAACGAGCATTAATACATAGTCTTTAGGAATATATACTCTTCTGGGCAGAAGTCTCCAAGTTCATATGTAGTTTCACAGTGTCTTACCTCTGATCAAATAGTTAACTGCAAAATCAAATGCATACAGTTTTCTAGAAAATTTAGTAATACTATTAAACGGTACTCCAATATGACATGGAAAGACCATATTAACCAATCTTTGACAAAGTTTCAAGTGCTAAACTATTTTTTTATTACATGTACTGAAAATTTAAGTACATTTTTATAATAGTGTAACAGATACTCCAAGTGGACTCAGGGACTTGTATTTCATCTTTATTAATTTATCCTTTATTAATTATTATTTATCCTTAATACAAGATGAAACTTGTATTTCATCTTTATTAATTTAATAAATTTTCTCACCCTATAAAAGTGAATTAAAAATGCCTAGTACTTACAAACTCACAGAAGTATAGGCACTTTTTAAGTTTCAAGAAAGATAAACCGGATTAACTCACTGTAGAAATAAAATCAATCAGGGATACCAAGTTTATAAATGTAGTCAGGTTGTCCCCATCTTCAAGTCTCCTTTTAAAAAAATCTAGTTGCATAAAATAGCACTAAATAAAAGTTGTCTTTTAATTTAAATGCATAATAGTAAAGGGTTTATTTCCTTAGCATTCTTCCCCAAAGTGAATACATTTAATATGCACCTAAGTGTATTCCAAGTATTATTAATATTTCTTATATTAATATTTCTTATTAGTATTTCTTAATAAATTTAGGACAATTTTCAGAATGCTTGGAGATCAGACTCAGCATTAGGACATGTTAAAATTTCCTAGGTAATTTTAGTTCACAAGCTAGGATTGCAGGCCACTCTCGTGTTCATCATGCTCCTTTATATTCTTTGCTGAGAAGGGGTCAGTAATTGGTTTGGGGCAGCTTCAGCTTTCTCCAACTGCACAGACCTTTGAACCCTTAGGTCTCAGCACATTTGTGATACCCAGACACCCTCACTGCAAAGCCCCATATCATTTGATCCATACTTAGTAAGACAGAAGAATAGCATGATAATTCAAACATGATTTAAATGACAACTAAGTGTGGTATATATTTCGGAGATTACATTTTAATGGCTTGTGTGTAAAATAAGTTGACATAAAAATCGATTTTTTACTTGGGAGTTCCATTAAGTGAGGGGATTTTCTTGTTGATATAAAGGGTAAAGTGAGATTACATGGGTGTAGAGAAATAAAACTGAAAATGAAATATTGAACAAGTATTCATTTAGCATTTATTTTTTTTTTCACTGCTAACATGACTAAGGAAAAATCTCAAGGAATACACTGCATTAAAGTATCATTTAAGAATACATACTACTGGAAGGGGGAACATTCCTACCCCCAAAAAATTACAGGCAGAAAATTATCCCATGTCATAATTTTAGTCATTTGTACCTAGTTCTTTTTTTTCTTATGCTTTTAAAGATAAGCCAACTTCCCAGGTATGAAAACTGTTTAAACAAACTGGAGTTTACTCTACAAAAAGAATTGAATTAAAAAATTGAGGTTTCATTAACATGAAAAGATATGTTAAATTATTAATAAAGAAAAAAAAACAGTACATCTGCTTATTGTAACACATACCCTGAAGTGGGCAGAAGCAGATTTTGTATGAGCCAAGATTCTGCCTGCATTGGCTTAGAAGTTTATTGTAAAACATTACTGAGCCAAGGACATTTAGAGTAGCAAGGCCAAGTTGGTGTGAAGGTGCCAACGTAGAATAATCTTTAAAAGATGGAGACTCCATCATTGAAGTAGCTGAAAGTACAATTCATGTCACGTCAACGGTTAACTGTAGACATCTGTTACCAAGATACAGAAGCATATCTGTCTCTTAATTTTTAAGTAAAACTATCTGAGTTGTGCTCACCCACTTAGTTTTAATAAAGGTTGTATGAAAGCTTCTTTTGAAATGCTATTTTGTGTAGAGCCAAGTTTTAATTTCTGCCACTTTTGGTCATTATTTCAATTCTGAAGTCTAAGGAGAAAAGGGGGATACAAAAAGAAAGTCCTAACCCTTACTGGAAGCCATCTCTCAAGAAATGTACTTTTCCCTAATCTGGGAGTAGAACCTGGGAGCCTTCATATTACCTTAGGGCCCTATGACTTCCTCATTAGTCTAGTTTTTCCACTGTGAATTTCCTTCGAAATGAGTTCGAAATACAGTAAGTTTTTAATGAGTGTTCATTCAATTTCTATCAATGACAACCCCACTTTTTGAAATGAAGATAGAAAATAAATAAATAAAATGAGCATAGAAATAACAATGAATAGGTTAATGATAGACTTTCTGAAAATCAAAGATTCACTAATATTAATATAACAATAAATGGGAAAAGACTAGGAGACACATTAACAGCAACAAATGCAGTGTTTGGGCAGACAAATCTAGAGATACATCAGAGGGTGGGATCTCAAGATTCAAGGTATAAACCATTCATACAATTATTTTTTTTTTGCTTTGATAGTTGATCCATCAATATTTAACATGGTTCACCAAATGTCAAATATCTCACTTAAAATAAACTTTGTATTCCAATGTGTTCTATAACCTGCAGATCAAGCAAAAAGTCTCATTATCCATCATGAGACACAACAGCCCATCCCAAAAAACACAAAAGCATCTATCACCCAGAAGTTTCCTAGCATCTCAAATGATCCAGAGATAATCCTGGTTTCAGTCATTGTTCCAGACAAATTCTTCCGTTAAGGCATTCACACTGGACAGGTAGTTCATAATGTACTATTTGTTCTAGAATCTAATGTCAGCACAAAGTTCACAAATTGGGCACCTGGGTAGCTCAGGTGGTTATGTGTTTGCCTTTGGCTCAGGTTGTGATTCTGGGGTCCCAAGACTGAGTTGCATGGGCTCCCAAGCAGGGAGCCTGCTTCTCCCTCTCCTCCCTGTTCATGCTCTCTCTTACTCTCCCTCTCAAATAAATAGATAAAATCTTTTTCTTTTTCTTTCTTCTTTCTTTCTTTCTTTCTTTCTTTCTTTCTTTCTTTCTTTCTTTCTCTTCTTCTTCTTCTTCTTCCTTCCTTTCTTTCTTTCTTTCTCGTCTTTCTCTCTTCCTTTCTTTCCTTCTTTCTTTCTTTCTTTTTTTTTTTTTTTTTTTAAGTTCACAGGGCAACTGGGTGGCTCAGTCAGTTAAGGGTCTGGTCTGCCTTAGGCTTGGGTTGTGGTCTCAGGGTCCTGGGATTGAGCCCCACAACAGCAGCTCCCTGCTCAGCCAGGAGTCTGCCTCTCCCTCTGCCTCTGCCTCTCCCCTGCTTGTGCACATGTTCTCTCTTTCTCTCTCTCTCAAATAAATAAAATCTTTTTTTTTTTTTAAGATTTTATTTGTTTATTTGACAGAGAGAAATCACAAGTAGGCAGAGAGGCAGGCAGAGACAGAGGGGAGAAAGCAAACTCCCTGCTGAGCAGAAAGCCTGACGTGGGGCTCAAACCCAGGACCCTGAGATCATGACCCAAGCTGAAGGCAGAAGCTTTAACCCACTAAGCCACCCAGGCGCCCCATCAAATAAATAAAATCTTAAAAAAAAAAAAATAAAAAGTTCACATATCATGTGTGTGCAGATGCATATATGTAGGATTAGTTCATTTGAAATGTCAGTCTCGCTTAGAGGAGCTCTGTTGACCCTCCATAGGTCCAGTGTTGAGTAGAAGATTACTCAACTTATTCCAGGATTAGAATAAATCAGAAACCAAAATAACTGAGTTTTTCTTTGTGTCTAGAATAGACTTTTCTAAACCTAGTATTTCTGTTAAGTAAAATCATTTTAAATTGTCAATTAAGGCATTAAATTATAATTTTCTCATTAGGTCCATTTGACTTTACACATTACTGTCAACTAAAATGAAGTTTTTCAGTTAAATATGGAACATAATATTAAGGAACTGTCAGAATCTGGGTTTTCTCAAACAAGCTATCACTGGGTATTGATTAAAAGACCTTAAATTAAAAAAAAAACTGTTTTTATTCTTTCTGGTTTCAAAACATGATGTTAATTTTAATGCCAATTGTTTGGGAAGTTAATATTTACTGTTAGAAGGCCGAAAACTCAGCTGTATATTTAGGTGTTAACAGTTAAATACAGGTTTGCACATTAAATTTAGTTAGTTGAGCTGAATAGTGACCTCAGATTTAAGGGAAGAGAAAAGTGTACACTTCCAACTACTTATGCAAACCGCCGCTGTGAAGCCAAAGCTAACTTAACAAAACAAGACATGATTTTTAGATTTCATCAGCATTTACCAATTTCTAGGCCAAAAGTAAGATTATATAGTAAAGTAAAAACCATAGTTTTGCATTAACTTTTAAATATTATTTTAAAGTTAACCAGAACATAGAAAACACATTTGAAATAATTTTATTTAGTATTCTTTTAATATAAGCTTTAATCATTTCCTCATATAGTCTTTGAAATTATATTTTAAACACCAAAACTTCATATTCACAATACAATGTGGTTACCAATCTCCAGTTTTGAGCAGAAGCCCTTCAGTGTCATTGGGGAAATATGTAAGTTAATTAACAAGGAAATTTTAGTATGTTTGAAAACAGAATACTTTGGCAAATGATGTGGAAAACATTCCTTTAGAAAATACCAATATCAAGATCAAGCTATAAAAACAATTTTAACCTTGGGCCCACTTTATTATTATTAATAGGTGAATTCTTTCATTGCAACTGTATTTAAAAGGGTAAATTGGCCTGTGTTTTCAACTTGTGACAGTTTCTCTCTCTTATGCTATAATTGCCAAAACCACTGATGTCAGGAACAACGCTCGACTGTTCTCCAGCCTCCCTTTGGGAGTTGGGACACAAAAATAAACCATTAGCTACTACCCAGTATGCAGAGTTGGAATCAAAAGTAGCCTTATTCGGTCTTTGAGAAAGGCTCCCCACCACTAAGATGACAGGAAGTGCTCCAAATTAACCCTAAATTCTGATTTAGCCTCTAGCATAAATAAGCAGGTGTTGACATTATAAATAACCTCTTATTAGGAAAAAATAGTATTTTTAAATAATATGTTTAGGGGTCAATGGGACAGGGGAAAGTAAAAGACAACATAAGACCATATATTATTGTACAATTAAAAAAATATAAAAGACCTGCATTAGAAGTTGCACAGTAGTGGTTCTAGTCCCCATCTGCTGTTCACATATTGTACACCATTCAAAAAACGAAAACAGGAGTCCTTACTTTATAATCACTTGCAGTTATAAATCCTATATGAAATACATAAGAAATGAAAGTAAATGTGCTCCAGTATTTATAGCAGCATTATCTACATTACCCAATTTTAGAAAGAGCCCAAGTGTCCACTGACTGATGAATAAATTAAAAAAAAGTAACATATATACACAATGGAATATTACTCAGCCATAAAAAATAATGAAATCTTTCCAATTGTAAGGGCATAAATAGACCTAGAGATTACAGTGCTGAGCAACATAGTTAGAGAAAGATAATCACCGTATGGTTTCACTCATATGTAAAATACAAGAAACAAAACAAATGAGCAAAGGGGGAAAAAAAAGAGAGAGGCAAACCACAAAACAGACTTACCTATAGAGAACAAACTGGTGGTTACCAGAGGGGAGGTGGGTGAGGAATGATGGAAATAGGTGATGGGGATTAAGGAGTGCACCTGTTGTGATGAGCACCAGGTGATGCAGGGAATTATGGAATCATAATATAGTATACCTGAAACTAGTATTATACTGTATGTTAACTATCTGGAATTTAAATAAAAACTTAAAAAAGAAATTAATGTAATATAAAAATCAAAGTTTTCATGTTAGAAATAAACCTACTATTTTAGATATTTTACGTCAATGATACTTACATAATAAAAATTTGAAAAAATATCTTATTATTTTGTTTAATTGATAGAGAAAAGCAGTTAACAATAATTGGTAGAGTGAGTAATGAAGGATGGATAAACTGCACTCAGAAAGAGATCTATTGCTCTTAGTTAAACTGAAGGCAGAATACTGTTGAGAAAAATGGGTTTTGGGATCTGGTGTTGGTCTGAGATACACTCACATGTAAGATCTTGATAATTTTTTCTCCCAGTGTTTCTCCTTTTTATCATCTTCTATTTTTTAAAAAGATTTTATTTATTTATTTGACAGAGAGAGACAGCGAGAAAGGGAACACAGGCTGGGGAAGTGGGAGAGGGAAAATCAGGCTTCCCACTGATCAGGGAACCTGACATGGGGCTCAATCCCGTACCCTGGGTGATGACCTGAGCCAAAGGCAGATGTTTAATGAGTAAGTCACCCAGGAACCACTTATCATCTTTCATATGAAGTTCTTAGTTCAGATCATCCATGACTCTAGAGTCAACTTTAGTTTAACATATAAAAGATTTAGTGTTAATCTTTTGTTTGCAACCTATTCTTTTTGAATCTTCCTTTTTGATGTAATCTTAGGATTCTTTAGGCTCATTTCACCTTTTCACATATGGAGAAGGTGGATCAAGGTAACAAATTATACTTTATTTGTAGCTCATTAACATTTGTGTGTTGTGTTTATCCTGTAAGGAAATAAATTTAATTATAGAATGACAGATATTTTATATTTGTATAGAAGTTTCAACCAAATAAGAGATATTTGAAGACAGAAAGTCAATATGATGTTACAGTTCTTTTGTTTCAGGGATCTTTCCTCCTCATTCCCTAGGTTGCTCAATGCTTTCCTGGGAAGATTGGTGAAAACTGATAATAGTTGAATTCAAATTTCTGTTTTGAGTTTGCTTTATACTTGAAATCCTCCTCATGCTGACCTCAACACAGGGAGAACCAATATTTCTCTGCCCCCTCTCCATTTTCCAAAATGATAATGGAAAACCCCCTCCTTTATATTTTAAAAATTTTCTGTCAACTTTTGGGGGACATATTTTAGTATGTTTAAAAATTTTAATGTGTATGTAATAATATATTTTTTGCCATTATGTTTCCTTCTTTTTTCTTTATTTCATACTCTAAAATGCACTCTAGGACACTAGACTATATATGTTATGACTTGTTTGAAAAATGTATTGGTCATTGGAATAATATTCCTTTATTAATTGAGTTTTTACTTTACTATATAATATGGGTCATGTAGGGTGAAAATAAAGCTTAAGATATATAATGCTAAAAACTTGGTTTAACTTTCAAATATAGTAACTTTTAAGAACATTATTTCATAACGTAATACTTGAAATGACTTTTAATGACCATATCAATGCAATCATTAAACTGAATTATAGAAACAGATCTTGCCTGGTAACCAGGGCCACACTCCCTTGGTCCACCAGTTTCAGCAAAAACATGCTCTTTATTTGCAATTCAAATTCTAATGACCTTCCAGTGAGTGTAATGCAACTTTTTTTGGAAGCTCAAAAAGTCTGCTTAGTTTGCAAATAGGCACCGCCAGGAAATGCTAGGAAGTTAGAACCTCTGGGAACAAAACTTAACAAATGTAAAACTAAAAATCAGGAAATAAAAGCCCATCCTCCCCATTCTTTAGGAGAACAGTTCTGAGGTACGTTCTACGGAGTTCCTCAAAGGGTCAATGGCACAATTGACCCCCATCTGCCAACAATGCTAACCAGCTCAATTACTCACCCTTCATTAGCTTTCCTTCCTTGTTTACTCTTCCCATTCCTTTACTTCTTCTTCTAAGAATGCTAACTGGAATACTTGTGTCTTGTTCTTTCTGCAGCTTCTAAAGAGGTCAAGTTAAGACAATTATATAGCTTTATATCATCCCATAACTTTTTTCTTACAGTAGTAGAACCATTAATATCACTCTGCTTGATAAGTGGAAGTTCACTATTACCAAACCACTAATTTTCTTGTGGCTTTCACAGGTATTTGCTATGACAATTGCCATCACCATATAATGTACTACCGTGAATTCACTGCCATAAAATTCTTCTCCCATGTCTTGTAAATTTGTAAATGTCTTTGGAGTAGAAATAATATTTTATTCAAGCTTATTTATTTTTTCAAGCTTAATATCTGCTATATTGGTTAGTAAAATCTTAACACATAATAGTCACTCATGAAATGTTTTATAAATAAAAGGATTTTTTTTTAAAGATTTTATTTATTTATCTGAGAGAGGGATCACAAGTAGGCAGAGAGAGGGGGAAGCAGGTTCCCTGCTGAGCAGAGAGCCCAAATCCGGGCTTGATCCCAGGACCCCGAGATCATGACCTGAGCCAAAGTCAGAGGCTTAACCCATAAGCCACCCAGGTGCCCCAGGATTAATTTTTTTATATTTTTTTAATTTATAAGATTAGATCTCACTAGATAGATTAAATTCTGTGAACTCAGCTATGGATAAACATTAATAGTACTTATTGTGTGAAAAATTGCATGTAATCAAACGTGCTTTTTTCTATAAAAATTTTTCTATAAAAATTTTCTGTAAAAATTATTTGAAATTACTGACTTCAGTATAAATAAAGTACATAAGCACAGTCTGAATTTAAACACTAGAACATAGTGTTATTCTCATTAATTCATATTTCACTATTATTAAAATATAGCTCTTTAACTTTGAATTTACTCTAAAATATTTTCATAAGCAAAAGATATTCCATGTTCTTATGTGAAAACTATCCCTTCATTCACACCAAAATGATAAAATTTTAACCCAAAATTTCAGTAATTGTTTAAAAAAAGGAATATGTAATATACAGCCTTAAAAGAATATTTTAGAATTTCATCAAAGTTACTTCATTAGAGGACGTTTGCTTTTGATTCATCTCCAAAACTACAGATCAAATATTATATTGAAATAGGATTGACCTGGATATATAAGCTTGAACTGTTCTCATACTTTTAAAATTTATACTTTGAAAAAAAAAAAAAAAAAGCTATGCTTTGAGTTAGGCTTTAAATTCACTATTTTAAAAATTGCTAATAAATAACCAAGTTAATCACTTGTGGATGAGTATGCAAAAATGCTTTTCTCCATAAAGTAATATACATTAGTCCTAATTGAATAACTACAAATAATAAGAATATGTTTATTTCATGTATAATCCATAAAATTATAGATTGAACTTGAATATATTATGCCATTTATTAATTTAACAGAAATTCTTTCAAGTGAAAACAATATTTTTGAACATTCAAGTAAAAAATGTAGCCTTTGAATGAGATAGGATTTTTAAGACAAATTCATGTGAAGTGCAAATATCTGCAAAAACTTGCATATATTCCATGTTAGATAATGTCAAAATGTGACATGATGAAGCCACTCATTTAAATACTGACCTCACAGTCTTTTTGAAGTTCTGTGGCCCAAGTGAATGACATACTAAACAATATACAGTAAGTGCTTAATAAATATTTTCTACTTTTATTATTTTGGATTCATGAATAGGATATCTTACATAACTATTTTCTTAATCACTACTAATCATCCTTCAGAGCATTTTTTTTATTATTTTCACTTTTTTCCCTCAGTAGATTTTGAAAAATATATTGCATGTCTTAGTAATATAATTTTATAAAAATGTTTTCTTAATTTAGAAAAGAAAAAATGATGTTTGTTAATATTCTACTATTGTCTGCATGAGTAGATGGTGTAGGTCATCCAAGTTGAGGGAAAATTTTTGGTCTTAGCACCCAGAGGTCAAACTTCATGGCCAATGCAGCTGTTCATTTTATCAGAGTTCCATTCAATTTCAGGTTAAGTACTTAAAGGTGTTCCAAAAGTTACCCTCCAAGCTTTCTTTTTTTTTTCTTTTCATTTTATTTTCAGGTTTCTCACTGTGTTGAATACCACACCATATCCATTAAACTCTACTAGGACTTAATTATTAGAGATTATACATTTAGTTTGTATATAATTGGCAATGGAATAGTCAGTATCTTTGGCAAAGCATCTTAGAATTTACAGAAAATGCCAAAATAATGAGGGGTGTAGAAAACTTAAGAATGTATTCTTGGGGAAGGGTGGTTAGTTCTTCATCCATTTAGTCACTTAGATCTTTGAATGAGCTTTAGGAATACAAATGTCATTTAGAAAATGTCTTCACATCCTTTGAGACTCTTAAAAATTTCATCTCAACACTCATGGGACCATGGCAGTTGTTAGATTATTCAGGTCAGTATTCTTCACTATTTATTATTCTGATCCTCTACAGAATTCCCACAATCTAACTTTATTTGGAAAATTTATAGGCTTTCCTGGTCAAAAATGTCTTTTTCCTCTTGTGATGTAGTCAGTTGCCCAAACTTTCCTTTGAATCATTTGGACGATTCCTCTTGATTCTTTTCCTTGATCCAATCCTTGAGGACAAAACCACACATCCAATTAGTTCCTGCTTTCTTGACCTTAGTTTTGATTCTCCTTTCTAACCCAAGTTAAACACTTAGCAGTTTTCTAGTTAGTGTTTTGTGCGTCTAAGATCTCCACATTCCATGACTTCTTTACTCCCACAAGGATAATCTTCCTAAAACACAGAACTGACTGTAGGGTTAAAAATTGTGCTTTCACAACATGAAATATAAGGCCCTTCACAATTCCATTTCACACCAGTGCTGAAGCCTCATTGCTCAGTGCTCTATGTTTGCTCCTTTTCAACCCCTACAAACACAACCAAACTACAGAGCTATGAGGATAATAATGAGTATGTTGGGACTTGCCACGTCCACACCTCTATATCTTTGTGTATGTTCTTCTCTATATCTAAAGTAAATATTCTCTTCTGAACTTTCCCACATAATTCTTTAGAGTCAGTACAGGGACACCTGGGTGACTCAGTTGGTTAAGCATCTGCCTTTGGCTCAAGTCATGATCCCAGAGTCCTGGGATTGAGTCCCGTGTTAGGCTCCTTGGTGATTGGGCAGCCTGTTTCTCCCTCTGCCTGCTGTTCCCCCTGCTTGTGTGTATGCTCTCTCTCTCTCTGACAAATAAATAAAATCTTAAAAAAAAAAATTAACCTCAATGCAAAACTCTTTGTTTCATAAAGTTCTCTTAGAACCTGAGCATTATTAACTGCTTTTTTCTTTGCATTTCAAACTTTTAACTATACTATTGTATTACAGTGCTTATAATATTAGCTCATACATTTATTATTAAAATTTTGCTTCTTTGCTAGATCTTAAGTATTAATTGAGCAGAAACCATGCATTGCTGACCATTATAGCTTCTCCCATTTCCTCAATGCAAGGTAGTTTCTAGATGGTATGCCCTTCTGAAAGGTTAGAAACTTTAGTCATAAGATTCTAGAAAAGAAACATCAGGGTTTATCTTTCTTTATACAAATTTCATTGAATGCTTGTAAGTAAAAAGTGTTACATAACAGTACTTGATTTAGGGATTAAAAAATTAAAATAGCATTGAATAGCATGGGATAGTTCCTAGTTTGTTTTTTTTTTTTTTTTTTTTTTTTTCAGTTTGGAAGCCAGTTGAATTTCTGATAGAGTTTCCTTACAATAGGGCGGCTGGGCCAGGCATAACTAGACCATCCCCATGCTGCCTGGGGCTCCGGGGCAGAAACAAAGTCAAAGGTTGTGGTTGCTGATATGTTCTAGATGCAAAGCTAAATACTCAAAGACCAATAAATACTCAGATAATGAAATATAAATACATTGTGATATGTGCTATAATATATAAAGAGGTATGGGATCACAAAATAAATTTTAGTTGTTGATTTCTTACAAGATTAAAATATTCTAGAAATAAATATAAAGTATTCAAAATACTTGTACTATATTATTATTGTATTCTGTTCTATTGACTGGTAGTACTTAACTGATATAATTCTGATTTTTAATATCCCAGGTATTAAACTTCACATGGTCTGAAAAATTATACTCCTCTTGAATTCCTTAAGTCTATTAAGCAAGTGGTCGATACTTTCAGTATGAAAGGCAAGTTTATCGTTTTCATATACATCCATATGCTTTTCAAATACATTCAGAATACTTTATCAATAAAGTCAGGGACATTAGAGAAAAAAATGCATACATAAAATTTTCTGATGCATTTAAGTAAAAATAGCAAAATATTCGACATAAATAACATTTTCAATATTATTCTGTAAGAATATCAGTCCTGAGGTGGATTTTAGTTTTATAGTTTCAAGAAGACCTAATTTCAATGACTCAAGAGAAGGAAATCTGACATTGAAGACAGCAAGAAAGTTTATTTCAAAAATGGCTCAGGTAATATGACTTACTGAAACATCTTTCTTGGTTTATTCAATAGTTTCATTTTATCTTTTATCTATACATTATCTTTTATCTATACATTATCTATCTATTATCTATTTATCTTTTGTTTATACAATTGACTTAGAATCTATAACAGCACTCCATTGAATGGAATAGCTTCATGAGAATTGGTATATTTAATACTATTCTAAAAACCTTAATATAAATGAATATTCAGTGTCTGTTAATATGTGATATACTTTTTACATAAATATTACATCCCATTTAAATCTGTGCTAAAAATCAATATGTTCACCCACTTCTTTTAATACTGGAAAGAATAAAGAAAAATTTAAAAGGAGCCTAAATTACCAATTAATTTAATGGATTTGTAGCTTCAGTTGATTATGCTAAGACAGAACTTCATCAAACCAACATTTACAGACATATTTATACTTGGGAGAAAACTTAGGTGCTTTTTATTATGACTCATGCATTTATAAGACATGTAATATATTTCATGTCTATATTTTTCCAAGCTATCACCATTATCAGAATTATTAACAATAATCTTTAAGTTTCTGCTATAAATAATTGTATCAGCCACATTGATTTGCCTCATACTGCAAAAATAAGTATCTTCAATATCTTGGGTGGCTTAAAACACCAGACTATTTCCTGTGTAAGCTGATGTTCATTGCATGCTGGAAGAAGGGTGGCTATACTCATCTCAGTGCTTTAGTGTCCAAATTTGTCTATTGCCAATTGCTGGCAGCCAAGCCTGAATGAAAGAGAACTCCTAGCCTCCTTTCACCCTGGAAATGACCTGTATCACGTGTGCTCCAGGTTCACTGTGAAGACATAGTCACATAGTCACATGTCCTCATCCAGCCACAGTAAAGCCTTGTGCCAAGAAGGGAAATGGGTGTATT
Organism: Lontra canadensis; assembly: GCF_010015895.1. Classification (NCBI taxonomy): domain Eukaryota; kingdom Metazoa; phylum Chordata; class Mammalia; order Carnivora; family Mustelidae; genus Lontra; species Lontra canadensis. Next base: position 16,303,822 of record NW_022631023.1, read on the forward strand.
AGGATACAGCACAAATGACTACTACTGCTTAGGAAATGAAAGTTCTACAGGTAGAGTTATAGAGAATTTTCACTTCTCTCAAAGTATCTGTAATATCATCTAAAATGTAATCTTCGTGAAAGAAACTACCTGGAGTTTTTTTGGGGTTAAATAAAATGGTAAAATTTCTTCTAGTATATCTTCTTATTTCACTCAGAAAGAATGATGAGATAATATTTTATACAAGTTTACAAGTGTATGTTAATGGTTAGTTAATATTTTCTGTAAATGCTTGAGGTCTAGTAACTGTCACTAGACTCAATTTTCAGAGGTCAATCAAGTCTCAAACATCTCTATGACTTAGGTTTCTTAAGATGGAGGTTCAATCAGTTTAACCATACAATTCAACTGAACACCACTCATCAGACTGATCTGAAAGTCTCATAAATAGATTCAACATGACTCAGAGCCCAAGTGTCCTTACGATCTACAAGACTAGTATGCAGTACAGTTATTGGACTTTCAGCTTTATACCTGACAGCAATGCCTTTAATTCCTCAGAACAGAGGTAGACTGAGGATCTTTTAAAATGCTATAACTTCTATATAATTTGGCCTATCTTGTTCCTGTAGAAATGGATTCTGTTATTCACAAATATAGGAGTCAGTTTTATTTTTGTAAATTTAATATGTTTCCTTTACCTGGATCCGTTAGACCACAATAAAGCCCCTTCTGGTCACTTTCAGCTACTTAAGGCTTTAATTCTGGTTAAGAATGGGCTGCTAAGACAGAATTCATAACAATAGAAGTTCTGAAGTGGTCTATGTTCTATAGTCATAACTTACACAGACTTGTAGGACTTGATCAACTGGAATGATAACTAAAAGAATTAGGTGGACAAATTTGGGTCCCTTAAAGAATGTGAGCAGAAGTATAATTCATTTCAAATATTTTATGATGTTTTAATTTCAATATTTCACCTGTACGGGCACCTAATTCTTCTGTTGTTTGCTCCTTTGGCTCGGTGTGCTTGTGACTAATAGACTTACTATTCAAAAACATGTCAACTTTTCACAAATCAAGTGCTTTTCCTTATGAAATAAAATTAGAAGTCTTTATGGAATCATGTTCACATGGAGAAAAAATTAGAACACTAAATGACTAGCAGTAGTATTCCTTAGAGATGGTAGCTTTCCCAACACACCAAAAAAGGGCAGGGTGAGATCAGTTTTACTGCTCCCACCTGTGCAGTGCAGGCTGGAAGATGAAATAGAGTGATTCCACATCGTACTTAGAATAGAGCTTTTATTAAGCATTAACTTTGCTTTAAAATCCTTTTGGTTTTGCTATAATTCTCTATTCATTTAAAAAAGTAACACTTGAGTGACAGAATCCATTTAAGCTCACAAAGATTTTGTTACTTGCTTTTTTTTTTAATATGTTCAACCACTAAAAGCTTCTATTTGTCACATATAAAATGTGTTTTATATGTATAAGTTTTAACTTATTACAAAAAAATACCAATTTATTTTGTCAATTTCACAATTATTATCCAATAATTCAAAACATTTATTAGTGAAGCATTAGACTAAGTAGGCTTTTGCAGTAGATACAAAACTAAAATAAACCCTGGTGGCCCACACCTTTGTATAATCCCCCCTCATTGAATATGGTCAGACTTGTAATTTGGTTTCTAATCATTAGACTATGACAAAGATTGTGGTATATAATTATTGTGATTATGTTACATTATATGGCAAAGGTGAAGAGATTTTGTAATTGCAGTTAAGGTCCCTAATCAGTTGACTGTATGTTGATCAAAAAGGTGACTACTATAAGTGGGCCAGATGTAATCAGTTGAGCTTATTAAAAGAAGACATGGATATTAGGAACAAAAGAAGTCAGAAATTTTCTCTCCTGTTATCCTTGAAGAAGCAAAAAGTCATTGAGGATAAGAGCATATGGTAGGAAATTGAGCTGAGAGTTTTTAGTCCTATAATCATAAGAAATACATTCTTTCACTGACTATGTGAATGTTAAAGAGTACCCACCACCTCAGATAAGATGCCAACCCCAGCTGATACCTTAAGTGCATTCTTGAGTCCCTGAGAAGAGGACCAACTAAGCTATGCTTTGATTCCTGATCCACTGAAACTGTATGACGGTAAGTGGGAATTGTTTTAAGCTGCTATATTTGTGGTAATTTGTTATACAGCAAAGAAAACTAATGCACCCTCCATGAAGATTTATTCTCCCATCTCACAACCTTGATATTGTATTGAGAGATAGCTTATATACAAACTTACAATAAAAGTTAAACTATGGAAGTCTTCATGGAAGATGTCAAAATAGATCCATGAGAGTTTAGAAAAAGGAGTGAGAAGCTCTTTCTGAAGGAATCAGGGGCTCTTCATGAAGAAAGCAGATCTGTGTTTATTTAAATATGAAGAAATTCCTCCAGGTGAACAAAGGAAGGGCATTAGAGCTGCTGACTTACATGAATAGAGATATAATGGCAGCTGCATGCAGACTAGTGAGCTATTTACATCGTATGGAAAGTATGTGAAGGGGAGTGGTGAGGATTCAGGTTGGAGAGAAGTTTGGAGACTTGTAGAGAGTGTACTTAGTGTGGGTTGTTACTGAAGCTGTTCTGAGAGAGAATGCTGAGATGGTCTTCCACTTACTACTTCTACAACCTGGCACAAATTACTTCCTAAGTCTCATTCTCCTCATGAAATGGATAAGAAGGACACCTATGCAGTAGTGTGGCTCATTCAATGGCAAAGGTACTAGATGCTCAAAACAGGTCATTATCTACAATGTCTCTGGCCATAGCATGGAGAATGAAGTGGAGATAAGAGGTTGCTAAAGGCAGGTTAGAAGGTACTGTGATTGTTTTGGACCTGTCTGTGTTAACAGTAAGAATAAGAAGTGTGAGAGAGTTATGAGAAATTGGGAGGATACAAAGAACCAGGGATACTTTCTTGACACTATAGACATTTCTAAGAGCAAAAAGGAAGCATCACAAGATATGAAAAGTTCAAAAAAATCTAAACATTAAAACAACCTTGTTTTCATTCCTGAACCCAATCTATTGTTTCATATCATTACTATATCCAGCATTTTCACTCTTAGAGTTGCCTTAGGGAGAATTGATTTTGTTGACTAATGAAAGTGATTAAACATTTTGAAACATGGAATGATGTGATCGCATCTTTCTTGGAGAACATAAACATCATGACTTGCGGAGGGCAGATAGGAGCAGAGTCAGGCAGCTGTGGGTAGAGAGCTTAAAGTAGTACCATGTAATTTGGTAAACACACCTGAGGTTTAGGTGAGAGCCATGATGAGAGAAATGGAGAGTAGTTTTAGACACAATCCAAAGGGAAAATTTTTGGAATTTGGTGATTGAGTGAACATGTGATATAAATATGGAAGATAAAGAGGAGATTCCAGTGGTATCCTGGGCACCATTTGCATTGGCTCCCAAGAGCAGATGTTGCACATCTGTCCCCAATTTCCTGTTCAGTGACATCAAATATTTACTTGACTTAACCACAGCATGAAGAATTCCAACACTGAAATGATGAACATTGCAAATTAGGGCCTTTTTAATGAAAACTGTTGTTACACATGTACTCCCCATCCATTGAATTCTTAGTTTTCAAGTGGAAACTAGCTAGGAAGACAGTGGATACATGAATTGAGAAAGGTTTAGTTGAGAGAAGAAAAATTCGAATTGAAAAAGTAAATGAGATAAAAGAAGTGTAACTTTCTGGTGGAAAAGGGGGCAATAGATATGTTTGCCTGAGTGCTTCTTGGATTGATTTTCCAGAGGCAAGCACTGTGCTTGATACGTGGTTTTATATTCCTCTAATATTGGCTGAATGAATAACTTGTTGCTCTTTAGTAAGGAAATCTAGCAAGAGATTAGAAATGCGAAATTTGAATTTAAAACTACGTATACAACTGGACATACACACAGAGAATATAGCATCACCTATATGGGATTATAGTGGAAGTAGTAGCATAAAAGGATTTCATTAAGAGAATTTGTGCAGGTATTAATAGAAAAAGGCAGAATTTTAAGCAATTATGACCAAAAGCTTTTGAGAAGAAAGAGATAAAATGGCATTGTTCAAAATTCTAGTTCTGAGGGGGAGTGGGAGCTGGGGTGAAATGCTATAAATCAGACAGGTTGAAATCTAAGAATCTGCTAGAGAATTTGATGAGTGGGGTACAGTTGTCATTCAGGTGGGTGGATCAGAATCCACATTTAAAGTTTCTTGAAGTGTAGTCATCATCACAAGAAATCACCTGGAGGCTTTATTAACGCAGACTGTGAGACTCTGCTCAGAAATCCTGATGCGGTAGTGTATTGGGTTTATTCAGGAAGTCTGTAGCCTGTTGTTTCAGAAACATTGTGGAGGGGTTTGAAGATACTCGGGAATAGGATATGGTACTACAAGATTAGAAACCTAGGGTTCTCTTTCTTGCATTTTGCCAGAAACTGGAGAAGATAAAAGCATTGGAATTTTTACTTGAAGTGGGTTTGTGAAGTATATTTTCAGGTTAGGAGTGAACTGAATATGTTAATTAAAGGAGTGTGTAAATCAGAGAACAGAGAAAAGAGGAAAAATAAGTTGGTGTGGGCCTGTGGAGGAGGGAGAAGTGGGTGCTTACTTTTAGAGAAGACCAGGGAGATAAATGGATTTAACATTTAAACTAAGTTAAAATATATATATATATATGTACACACACACATATATATACACATATGCATATATACATATACAAATATGTATATATGTCTATGTACACAAATATATACACATACAAATAAATATGTATGTATATATATATATTTCTTAAAAGAAACACTTAAATGTCAAACATACTCTACCATATTCAGTTGATAAAAGTAACAAATATCATTTAATGTTCATCTTAATATCATCTTAATATCAAATAAAATCTATCTAAAAGAAAAATGATTTCCTTTTAAAACTTAAATTGGCTAGTTTTCCACCATGGTTAAAAATTTCATTCATACTCAAAAGCTTTTTCACCCTTTCTTTTTTCTTCCAAATAAACACAGCTAAGAGCAAAGTTCTACTCTTTTCCTAAAATGGTTGTATAATTAGGAAATCACTGTCTAATTAGATTGATACCATCCTGGAGATTTCAAACAGATAGACATTTTGTGCAGTGAATTGGTTAGAAAGGTGTTGGAAAGTCTGGAGGAGCAAACAGTGGAAGGAGTTTTACTCAGAGATTAGGAAGTTACTGCCATCCGTGGATGGAGGCCACCAACCTGCCCTGGGCACTGAGCCAATGGCATGGCTGCTGAAGCTCTTTTGTGGCACCGCCCTTGCTGCCCCTGCTCAGACTGTGGCTGATGTTGGCACCTGCATTCCCAGCTGTTGCACCTACCAGAGTTGGAAGCATAATAACATCTCCCTTCCTCCTACTGCCCATTTATTACAAGCATCTCTACCAGCCAAATCCAGCTAACTCCCATTTTGTAAAGGAGCTTTGGAAATATATTTGTAAGCTTCTAACTCCTGTGATACTGAGAAGAACACAAAAAAGGTAAGAGTGGGACTCAATACTCTGACAGAAAATGGCCGGCATACTCACCTATACCTTCCCAAAAGAGAAAAACAGGGTGTTCAAAAATATATAAGGATGGGACGCCTGGGGAGGCTCAGTCAGTTAAGTGTCTGCCTTCAGCTCAGGTCTTGATCCCAGGGTCCTGGGATCGAGTCCCTCATCTCCTTGCTCAGCAGGGACCCTTCTTCTCCGTCCTCTATCTCCCCTCTGCTCATCCTCCTGCTTGTTGTCTCTCTCTCTCTCTTTCAAATAAATAAATAAAATCTTTAAAAGAAGAAAAAAAATATATATATACATGGATATTTTGAATAATATGAGAAATGCTAGAAAAATACAGTGTTAGACTATGCATGTTAGCTGAGTTGTGAGACTCAGATGTCTCTTTCTGTCTTCGTTCATTATGTTTTTATTAGTGGCCTTATCTAAAACTTTTCCTATGACATTATAAACACACACACACACGCACACACAAACATACATATCTATACATGTATGTATGCAAGTAAGTAGCTTATTTATACAATAGCCATGTCATAGATTTGATAACATATTGAGTTGTTCAGGAACTATTTATGAAAAGTTTACTATGTGCATTTTACTAGGTCAGATGGAGAGTAAAATAGATAATGTCAGCCAACATTTATTGAGAACTAATTTTGTGATTGAAATTTTTCTAAGCATCTAATATGTGGTATCTCATGGCATCTTATACCTACAGTATGAGTTAGGTACTCTTACTGTATCCATGCTCCAAATTATGACAAAGTAACAAAAAATCAACAAAAGAGGAAGCACAGAGGGACTCCTGGATGGCTTAGTAGGTTGAGGCCTCTGCCTTCAGCTCTGCTCTTGATCTCAGGGCCCTGGGATCAAGTCCTGCATCAGGCTCTCTGCTCAGTGGGGAGTCTCCTCCCCCCTACCCCTCTCTGCCTGCCTCTCTGCCTACTTGTGATCTCTGTCTGTCAAATAAATAGATAAATAAAATCTTAAAAAAAAAAAAGAGGAAGCACAGAGAATTTATACAACTTGTACAACATCATATTTCATAGATGGTATGGTAGTCAGAGCAATAAAATTTTATTATAAGAGCAATTAATTATGTAGCAAAACATTTAAATATAAAGTAAAAGCTTCAATGTACCATAAGAATCAAACAGAATAAATTGAGAAAGTACTTATGTAGACATAACATTTTTCCATGTCAGTATGAATTCCTTGTGTAGTCACTATTCAAATATATTTTATGAAAAGTTTTTATTAAAATAACCTAAAAAGTGTGTGTGTGTAAAATATAAGTAATTTTTCAAGACCACTTTTCTGAAGTGTTTACTTTGGAAGTTATTGGAAATTTGTAATATATTTTTAGGACAGTGACATCATATTAATTCCAAGACCATTATGGCATTTCTAAATTTAGAAAGAGAAATATTTTTATATACATTAGGGTAAGTTGAAGTCTTGACATCATTTCTATTCTAGCAAGAAAAACTAAAGAAGATTCTGAAATGGTATGTACATATGACATGTAATATGTGTGTGCATAATATATATTATTATATATTAAATTTTATATTATTATATATTGCACACACACATATTTGTGTGTGTGTGTCATAGAGACCAGCCAAAGAAAAGTACATGACCCCATTTCCCTTTCTGAGATCATACTATTTCCCATAAGAGTCTCCATGATGACCTTTAAATGCTAACTAGGCTCCTGATCACTGTCTTAGCTGTTAGTTGTTTGATTTAATTTTTTTCTGACACTTTGTGCAAATGTCAGGTCAGGATGTCTCAGACAAATTACATAATGTTCACTGGGAATGTTTTTAATTAAATGACAATGTTTAGATAATCAGACCCATTCAACCACTAGAGTGTATTTTTTTCCAATATAAAATTGTGACCATCTCACAACTTATACAGCAATTCATGGAGGCGAATTTCAGGGGCCCTTTCTTTTTTGTGATGTGAAGGAAAAAAACAGAAAAAACAGAAGCAACTATCTAAATATATTAGCCCTGTGGTATCAAAGAGTTTGTGGAATTATAATGGATAGGGGGCACCTGTGTGGCTCAGTGGGTTAAAGCCCCTGCCTTCAGCTCAGGTCAGGATCTCAGGGTCCTGGGATCGAGACCCACATCAGGCTCTCTGCTCGGCAGGGAGCCTGCTTCCTCCTCTCTCTCTCTGCCTGCCTCTCTGCCTACTTGTGATCTCTGTCTGTCAAATAAATAAATAAAATCTTAAAAAAAAAAAAGAATTATGTCATCTGTGAAGAGAGAGAGTTTGACTTCTTCATTGCCAATTTGGATAACTTTTATTTCTCTTTGTTGTCTGATTGCTGTTGCTAGGACTTCTAATACTATGTTGAACAAGAGTGGTGAGAGTGGGCATCCTTGTCGTGTTCCTGATCTCAACGAGAAGGCTGCGAGCTTTTTCCCATTGAGGATGATATTTGCTGTGGATTTTGTCAGCTGCTTTTTCTGCATTAATTGAGAGGACCATGTGGTTCTTCTCTCTTTTCTTATTAATTTGTTCTATCACATTGATTGATTTACGAATGTTGAACCATCCTTATAGTCCAGGAATGAATCCCCCCTGGTCATGGTGAATAATCTTTTTAATGTGCTGTTGGATCCTGTTTGCTAGGATCTTGTTGAGAATCTTAGTATCCATATTCATCAGTGATATTGATCTGAAATTCTCCTTTTTGGTAGGGTCTTTGCCTGGTTTGGGGATCAGGTAATGCTGGCTTCATAGAAAGAGTCTGGAAGTTTTCCTTCTGCTTCAATTTTTTGAAACAGCTTCAGGAGAATAGGTGTTATTTCTTCTTTGAAAGTTTGGTAGAATTCCCCAGGGAATCCGTCAGGTCCTGGGCTCTTGTTTTTTGGGAGGTTTTTGATCACTGCTTCAATCTTGTTACTAGATATCAGTCTATTTAGGTTGTCGATTTCTTCCTGGTTCAATTCTGCGAGTTTGCAGTTTTCCAGGAATGCATCCATTTCATCTAGGTTGCTTAGCTTATTGGAATATAACTGTTGATAATAACTTCTGATGATTGTTTCTACTTCCCAGGTGTTAGTTGTGATCTCTCCCTTTTCTTTCATAATTTTATGAATTTGGGCTTTCTCTCTTTTCTTTTGGATTAGTGTGGCCAATGGTTTATTGATCTTATTGATTCTTTCAAAAAAACCAGCTTCTAGTTTCATTGATACGTTCTACTGTATCTCTGGTTTCTACCTCATTGATCTCAGCTCTAATCTTGATTATTTCCCTTCTTATGTGTGGAGTTGGTTTGATTTGTTGTTGATTCTCCAGTTCTTTAAGGTGTAGAGACAGCTGCTGTGTTCTGGATTTTTCAATTTTTTTGAGCGAGGCTTGGATGGCTATGTATTTCCCTCTTAGGACCGCCTTTGCTATATCCAATAGGTTTTGGACCGAAGTGTCTTCATTATCATTAGTTTCCATGAATTGTTTCAGTTCTTCTTTGATCTCCTGGTTAATCCAAGCATTCTTAAGCAAGGTGGTCTTTAGCTTCCAGGTGTTTGAGTTCCTTCTGAACTTCTCCTTGTGATTGAGCTCCAGTTTCAAAGCATTGTGATCTGAGAATATGCAGGGAATAATCTCAGTCTTTCAGTATCGGTTGAGTCCTGACTTGTGACCCAGTATGTGGTCTATTCTTGAGAAGGTTCCATGTGCACTTGAGAAGAATGAGTATTTTGTTGTTTTAGGGTGGAATGTTCTGTATATATCTATGAGGTCCATCTGGTCCAATGTGTCATTCAATGCTCTTGTTTCTTTATTGATTTTCTGCTTCGATGATCTGTCTATTTCTGAGAGAGGCGTGTTAAGATCTCCTATTATTAATGTATTCATATCAATATGAATATTTATCTTGATTAACAGTTTTCTTATGTAATTGGCTGCTCCCATATTGGGGGCATAGATATTTACAATTGTTAGATCATCTTGGTGGATAGTCCCTTTAAGAATGATGTAGTGTCCTTCTGTATCTCTGACTACAGTCTTTAGTTTAAAATCTAATTTATCTGATATGAGAATCGCTACCCCAGCCTTCTTTTGACGCCCATTGGCATGAAAGATGCTTCTCCATCCCTTCACTTTCAGTCTGGGTGTATGGAAAACCCAAAAGACTCCACCCCCAAACTACTAGAACTCATACAGCAATTCAGTAACATGGCAGGATACAAAGTCAATGTACAGAAATCAGTGGCTTTCTTATACACTAACAATGAAAATACAGAAAGGGAAATTAGAGAATTGATTCCATTTACTATAGCACCAAGAACCATAAGATACCTGGGAATAAACCTAACCAAAGAGGTAAAGGATCTGTACTCGAGGAACTACAGAACACTCATGAAAGAAATTGAAGAAGACACAAAAAGATGGAAGACCATTCCATTCTCTTGGATCGGAAGAATAAACATTGTTAAAATGTCTATACTGCCTAGAGCAATCCATACTTTTAATGCCATTCAGATCAAAATTCCACTGGTATTCCTCAAAGAGCTGGAGCAAATAATCCAAAAATGTGTATGGAACCAGAAGAGACCCCGAATCGCTAAGGAAATGTTGAAAAACAAAAATAAAACTGGCGGCATCACGTTACCTGATTTCAAGCTTTACTACAAAGCTGTGATCACCAAGACAACATGGTACTGGCATAAAAACAGACACATAGACCAGTGGAACAGAATAGAGAGCCCAGATATGGACCCTCAACTCTATGGTCAGTTAAACTTCGACAAAACAGGAAAAAATATACGGTGGAAAAAAGACAGTCTCTTCAATAAATGGTGCTGGGAAAACTGGGTAGCTATATGTAGAAGAATGAAACTCGGCCATTCTCTTACACTGTACACAAAGATAAATTCAAAATGGATAAAAGACCTCAACGTGAGACAGGAATCCATCAGAATCCTAGAGGAGAACATAGGCAGTTATTTCTTCGATATCAGCCACAGCAACTTCTTTCAAGATATGTCTCCAAAGGCAAAGGAAACAAAAGCCAAAATAAACTTTTGGGACTTCATCAAAATCAAAAGCTTCTGCACAGCAAAGGAAACAGTCAAGAAAACAAAGAGGCAACCCACAGAATGGGAGAAGATATTTGCAAATGACAGTTCAGACAAAAGATTGATATCCAGGATCTATAAAGAACTCCTCAAACTCAACACACACAAAACAGATAATCATATCAAAAAATGGGCAGAAGACATGAACAGACACTTCTCCAATGAAGACATACAAATAGCTATCAGACACATGAAAAAATGTTCATCATCACTAGCCATCAGGGAGATTCAAATTAAAACCACATTAAGATATCACCTTACACCAGTTAGAATGGCCAAAATTAGCAAGACAGGAAACAACATGTGTTGGAGGGGATGTGGAGAAAGGGGAACCCTCTTACACTGTTGGGAATCCAAGTTGGTGCAGCCTCTTTGGAGAACAGTGTGGAGATTCCTCAAGAAATTAAAAATAAAACTTCCCTATGACCCTGCAATTGCACTACTGGGTATTTACCCCAAAGACACAGATGTAGTGAAAAGAAGGGCCATCTGTACCCCAATGTTTATAGCAGCAATGGCCACGGTTGCCAAACTGTGGAAAGAACCAAGATGCCCTTCAATGGACGAATGGATAAGGAAGATGTGGTCCATATACACTACGGAGTATTATGCCTCCATCAGAAAGGATGAATACTCAACTTCTGTAGCAACATGGACAGGACTGGAAGAGATTATGCTGAGTGAAATAAGTCAAGCAGAGAGAGTCAATTATCATATGGTTTCACTTATTTGTGGTGCATAACAAATAGCATGGAGGACATGGGGAGTTAGGAGAAGGCAGTTGGGGGAAATTGGAAGAGGAGGTGAACAATGAGAGACTATGGACTCTGAAAAACAATCTGAAGGGTTTGAAGAGGTGGAGGGGTGGGAGGTTGGGGGAACCAGGTGGTGGGTATTAGAGAGGGCACGGACTGCATGGAGCACTGGATGTTGTACAAAAACAATGAATACTGTTATGCTGAAAATAAAAAAAAAAAGAATTATGATGGATAGTAGAGCCTGGAGAAACTGTGAAAGAAAAATTAAAGTGGAGGAAAGAATGGTTATTCGAGAGATCATATGGGAATGGTAGGAGATGTGTGCAGGTGGGTGTGGGGTTGCATATGTGCAATAAAACACTCCAGGGTATACAATTGTACAAAGATTCAAAACAAGGAGTAGGCTTGAAAATGAGAGAAGAGAAAGTACATTTCCTTTGAAATTTCAGGAAAATATAACTGGTGTTTTGTTTTGTTTTTCTATTATCTTAGACCTTGAGTTACATCTAATGTATGATACCTAAGAATGCATTATTAACTTCAGGTTTCTAACCTTCATAGAAAAAACCCTGTTCCTTTTAAGGATAGTAAGATGTGGTCTGAAGAATTTTTTACCTAAGGGCCAAGGAGAATCAGTATTAATATCTGTAGTATTTTATATATTTCTCTGGGGAAGCTTCACATCTGTTTTTCTATTTTATCCTCACAATAACTTTGTGAAGTGGGAAAGACAAATATTACACTCCTCATTTTATAGATGGGAATCTGGGGTCCGTTAAGGTCAAGTAGCCTGGCTAATGCTGAACAAGCAGGATCAGAACCCAGAGCTCCCGATGCCTTATCCGAAAGTATTTCTAGCACCTTGATGCCTCCCCTGGAGACCTTTTGAAAGCAGCTCTGAGACAGAAGTGTAAGTCAACTTTTCTCCCTTTGAACAAGTTCTTTTCATTTGCTTTATTTTCCTGAATTAGGAATGTTGAGAGGGCTAACACCTTAGTGTATGTACGATGGATTTTTCCTATTAGGTAACAGTGCCCTTTGCTTCACCCACCACACAGCTGGGCTAAGTAATTCTAAAGGAATGTTGTCATGCCAAAGACTCAAGAAGAAGTAGGTTGAGTAAAAATCAATTTATTAAAACAAATCCAAGTTTTTTCATTGGTTATACTTTTAAGAGCCCCTTGGTTAAACATTAAGGTGTTCTTACCACAGAAATAAATAATAATTTTATGTGTTTGGATATATAGCAAAAAAGTAAAAACGATTACACTTTCTGAAAATGTGACTGTTTACAAAGCCCTAGAATGTGTACTTTAAAAGAGCTTAGAAACCAAACTCATAAAAACACAAACAACAGTGCTTTGAAACATAGCATTAGACTGTAGAGTTAGTTTGACAATTGAATAGTAGTGCCATATTTTTTTTTTCTCTTAATGATTCACTTAGTTGATTTGTTTGGTAAGTTCTATCAGACAGCTCTCAAAGATGGATTTGTTCCAGGTGTTCATTAAAAAATGATATCCATCAAGCCGAGATTAAGGTCTAGTTTTGTTTTCCTGTGGCCTAGAATTTGGCTGGGTTTGCACCACGTGAGATGAAATTCATGTGATTTTCTTCCCTCTGCTATCTAATGTGTCAGCATACAGAGGATTCATAGTGGTCCTAAGAGCCCAATGGTCTGTTACACCCTTTAAATAGAATCTACTTGAAATGATGACAATGGAGTGTATATTTCACTCAGGGCAGGTACACATTGATAGTTGAGTTAGAGTACTAGATTTTCTTAGATGTTTCAGTGAATTCACAATGCTGGGTGAACTGACACCTAGAAAAGGAGAGAATGGCACCGCTGCTCTAATAAAAGCAGGGGGGGATGAGATGGGTCCCTTTTATTATCCAAGGATAGGCGCTAATGAGTAAATCACTAAACCTATAATGGGACTCTTGGGCCAAGTCCTGTACTAGACAATACTCTAAGGTTTGGTATTTGGAGAGCTGGGTCAGAGAAGGGACTGATCCACTGGCAGAACAGAATAGAGGTAAAATGAGAAGTCAAGGATATGGGAAATGTGGTGTGTGTGTGTGTGTGTGTGTGTGCGTGCGCGTGCGCATGCGCGCGCACTCACGTGCATGCTTTGTTTTTCATGACAAATATATATTTTTTTGCACGTTGGGTCAAAGAAGGAGAGAATGAGTTAAACTGTAATTTGGCCTTCCATGGTTTAAATGAGTAATTGCTAAATGGTGAATTTGGGGGTTCTATATTACAAAGGAGGTGTGACAGCAGAGCAGCTGTCCCTTGGGGGTGGAAAACACTGGTGGAAACAGTATAACCTGCCTAATAGATGCAAAAAACATTCCTACTCAAAAAGTGCTAGGAAAATAATTGTCAGCTATTCTACTCAAGGCCATAACTGGAGCTGAATCCCTAAGAAATCTCTGTTTGTCTGATGGAGAATTTTGGCTAAGAATTTTCAAATTCTTGGTTCCTCCAGGACTTCTAGCTTTGAGTGACATACTTGAGATATCAGTATCTGTACTTTAAGATAGTTTGAAATGTCAGTAACATACCTCCTTGGTGGAATAAAGTCAGTTTCTCCACTGAAGGTTCATCTTAATTTTTCCGGTATTTACTTCTACTCTCAAAAGGATCTTACTATTACATGTGAATCAGGGATTTTATACTGTTCTGAGTAATAGCACTTCAGTTGAATTATTGCATGGAGATGAGAGAAATGACAACAGTTACATTGGTATAGCACATCTTTCATGCCAGTTTCTCTTCTAGACACTTTAACTATAATAATTCAGAGTCCCTCACGATGACTGCATTTTACAGAGGAAACTGAGACAGAGCATTTGGGGACATAGTTCAAGTTCTGACAATTAGTAAATGGCAGAACTGGTATTTCCTCCCTGGCAGTCTGATTCCAGAGTCTATGCTCTCATCCCCAATAGTGTATAGCTCCAAAGGAAGTGGAGGAAGCAGTCCCACTGAGCTCTATGAAATCTTACTACCTCTCTGGCTTAGTAATTCCACATTCTCTTACACTCTGTCTTCTCAGAGTATATGAGAGAGCTTTCTCTACCAAATCTGCCCTTTTGTCTACTTAAATTCCTTAATACTCTTTCATAGGAAGATCTCCATTTCTCAAGTTTTCATTCTTCAGAAGTATAAAGCAAGAGAAAATCCCCATTCCCTCAGTAGAGTGGAACCCACATGCAGGAAGGAAAAGGATTCTGACTGAATTAATTCATCCTGAATGAGAAAGGTTATTGGCAATCTTATATTTGCATTTTCAAAAGGAGCAAGAATTACTAAATTAATCTTTAATCGGTGAAATTTCAGGCACTCTATACAAAGTTTAATATGTATAGGTAAAGGGATGCCTGGGTGGCTCAGTCAGTTAAGCACCCAACTCTTGATTTTTGGCTCAGGTCATGATCTCAGAGTTGGGAGATCAAGCCCAGAGTTGGGCCCCACATTGAGTTCAGAGCCAACTTAAGATTATCCCTCTCTAGCCCTATACCCCTTCCCCCACCTGATGGGTGCACACTCTCTCTCTAAAAACAAAACAAAATACACATAGGAGTATATTGGATTAAACTAAATTTATCGTTAGGGTAAAGATGCTTGAATATCAGCAGTCTCTTAGTTCAACCTGACAATGTAGAATCCAGGAGGATCTTCTTCTTAACCCATAAAACCAAGCACAGCAAACACATCCATCTAATGGTAAGACTAGTGTTTAAAAACCAGTCCAGAGTCAGGAGCCTATGGTGCTATCTCCAAAGCCCTCAGGGTGCATTTTTTGAGAACTGCCATTTTGTTGTACACACCTGCTTCATTGGCCAAAGAAGAATGGAGTCGTATGTGCTTTGGAGTGGCTACCCCACCACCAGGAGGCCACCTGCAGAAATTGCTTTGTGAGTACTGTGCTGAGGCCTTGTTCTGATCAGAGATGCTTTCTCAAGAGACTGCTAGCAATAAAAATTGCTCTTTGCTCATTTGACCTGGTAGAAATGTTTCCAGTCATAGTTGGATAAACCTGTACTGGTGAGTATAAAGGATGTTTGTAAACTTGCTAAAAGCAAAAATATTTTATAATGTCTGAAAAATTCCCATATTTTAACTTTGTCATATTTGGTCTTTTATTTTTTAATTTAGGTAGAGTTAACACACTGAACACACAATGTTATGTTAGTTTCGAGTGTAAAACATAGCAATTCAACATCTTGTGGGTTATGCTATGATCAACACAAGTGTAGCTACCATCTTTCACTATATAATGTTACTGCAATGTCATTGACAGTATGCCCTATGCTGAACCATATATCCCTGTGATTTATTCATTCTATAACTAGAAGCCTGTATCTCCCATTCCTGTTCACCCATTTGTCCATCCCTCAAACCCTCTCTTCTCTAACAACCATCAGTTTGTTCTCTGTGTATGCAGGTATGCTTCTGCTTTTTGTCTGTTTATTCACTTGTTTTGTTTTTAGATTCCACATACAAATGAAATCATATGAATTTGTCATTTTCTGTCCAACTTATCCTTTAGCATAATAGTCTCTAGGTCCATCCATGTTGTCACAAATGGCACTTTCTCATTTTTATGACTGTGTACTATTCCATTCTATCTATCTATCTAATTTTGTTTATACATTCATATATTGATGGGCACTTAGATTGCTTCTATATCTTGGCTATTGTGAATAATGCTACAATAAACAGAGGGGTGCATATATCTTTTTGAATTAGGGCTTTCATTTTCTTTGGGCAAATACTCAGTAGGGAATTTTTGGGTCATGTAGTATTTCTATTTTTAATTTTTCAAGGAACTTCCAACTGTTTTCTATAGTGACTGATCAATTTACATTCCTACCAACAGGGCACAAGGGTTCCTTTTTCTCCATGTTTTCAACAACATTTGTTATTTCTGGTCTTTTTTATTTTAACCATTCTGAAAGGTATAAGGTGATATCTCATTGCTCTTTTGATCTGTATTGCCTTTTTATGTGTCTGTTGGCTGTCAGTATACCTTCTTTGGCAAAATGCTTATTCAGGTTCTCTGCTTATTTATTTATTTATTTATTGAGAGAGAGAAAGTGAGTGGGAAGAAGGACAGAGAGAATCTTAAGCAGAGTCCATGACCAGTGTGGGGCCTGACATGGGGCTCAATCTCACAACCCTGAGATCATGACCTGAGTCAAAATCTAGAGTCTGACACTTAGCCGGCTGAGCCACCCAGGCACCCCTCTACCCATTTTTTAAAGAATTTTTGTTGTTGTTGTTGAGTTGTGTAAGTTCTTTATATATTTTGGATATTAAGCCCTTATAGAATATATACTATTTAGGTTGTCAAATACAAGTGACCATAGATTTGTTTGTGTCCATGTGCATATGTATATTGTGTCTGCAATATGCATGTACATATAAAAAAAAGTCTTTAAACCGGCCATAAAACTGAGAGGTAAACACCCATGTATCTACCTGTTTAACACCCAGACTAGATGGTTCCATAGTGTGCACAATGACAATCCAGGTTCATAAAGAAAAAAGATGGTTTTGAAACTCTGTTGAATCACTGAAGAAAGCCTAAATTGTATTCCATAAGATTTAAATCATAGTTAGGTTTTGAACAAGGGCACTCAGAGTTTTGAGTAGATTAAATTTTTATCTACTTACCACAGCCCCTGAAATTTCTGTTCCTGAATGATTCTTGATTAAAGCCTTTTGTTCTGGCTTTTGCCAAAGGTAGTTAGGCTGGAGCGGAGTATGGTATGCATACTGAAGTCTGTTCTGGCCTCAGGAAGACCGTCCTCCTCTATCTTATGAAATACATCTGACTTTGGCTGTAGACCACGATAAGGAACACATCAAACACCAGGAAAAAACACGTAATCCTACAGTAAACTGATATCCACCCAGCTGAACTCGTAAGAAAAATTCACAGGCACAGAGTCAAGTAAATAATCATAAGCGTTGTATTTTTTAATACGTATATTTGTTCTAACCGGTCAGTCACTCCCTCTCTTCATCATGGTTTCTTTTAACCTCTGCTCGATGATTCCTCATGAAAAACACTTCAAGCGCTGTTCAGCTATCATTATTATCGACTGAGATAGGTTCCGGGTTCATGTATTTTGTTTTTGATTGTTTTAAAATATATCATTTCAAACATGGAATTTCTTGAAGTTTATTCAAAGTGGAGGAAATATTCTCCTTAGAAGAAAGTAAGGAAAAACCTATGACTCTGGCTTTTTTTTTTTTTTCCTGCCCTCCTTTCTCTACCAAAAGGAGCATGTGGTAAAGTGCTTGTGCCACAAACACTGGCCTTTTCTTCTGGTGGAAAAAAGGCGCTGCTGTTTTACGGTGGCCTGGAGGCCCAAGAGAGCTTGCTGCCAGGGGCTCCCGCTCTAATGGCTTCACCAAGCATCAGCTGGGGAGCAGAGGAAAAGAGAGAAGGGAAGAGGAAGGAGAGAGGCTCAGAGAGGCTCAGTAACCCGGAGCTAAGGCTGTCTGCTCTCCAGAATCTTCCTCTCTCCTTCCTCTTCCCTTCTCTCTTTTCCTCTGTCCCTCCTCATGAGACAGGCGCCCAAAATCTATCAGAGGTTTCCCCTTATAGTTGGAAAGGGCAGTTTTCTTGCATTTTTATTAGAGTTGACATGAATTAGATAGATGTAGAAATGAGCCAGGTTGGATTTAAACTCACTGATTTTTATGCCACGTATTTATCTGCGATTGCCGCTTTTTTATTGTCAACATTAGCCATAAGATTTAGTGAGAGATGTGTTTACGGCAGTGTCAAGCTCTGAAATCAGTCTTGGCTCCAAGACTTGAAGACCTTGTAAAGTTTTCTGTGCCACTTTTGGTACTTCTGCAAATGCAGGGCTGAGATAAATATAAAAGATGATGTGGGAGAGTGCCCAGCTTGCACTTCACACTCAACACATCTTTACTTGGGTTATTATGAAAGTAATTGTAGAATATGCTCGATAGAAGTCAAATATCTCATGGTTCTTTGAAAATATTAGCTTAATACATAAAAAAAAAAAAATCCCATCTAAATTCACTTGATTTCTATGTTAAAATATTTAATGAGGACATATTTGCCAACACTTGGAGAAGTAATTTCAAATCAGATTAAATTTAGAAGTAAACTTCCAAATGAATAATTTCCTGAGATTAAAAGGAAAAAAAGTGGGGCGCCTGGGTGGTTCAGTGGGTTAAAGCCTCTGCCTTTGGCTCAGGTCATGATCCCAGGGTCCTGGGATGAGTCCTGCATCAGGCTCTCTGCTCAGCGGGGAGCCTGCTTCCTCCTCTGTCTGCTTCTCTGCCTGCTTGTGATCTCTGTCTGTCAAATAAAGAAATAAAATCTTTAAAAAAAAGAAAAGAAAAGAAAAGTGTGTGTTTGTTTTTGTTTTGGGTTTTGTTTTGTTTTGTTTTTTGTTTTTGGCCCTAACTCCAAGCAGTTTATATCGATAACTTTTCAATAGATTCTTGAATTTGGAAATTTATTTAAAAGTCTCAGAAACTATGTTTCTTATTACCAGATCCTTGGTGTTCAAAATGTGATCCCTGAATCAGCAATAATGATATCACCTGAGAGCTTGTTAGAAATGCAGTATCTTAAACTCAAAGAAGCACCCAGGTATCAGAATCTGCATTTCAACCAGTTTCAATCACGTGTGATTCAGCCACACGCATAATTTTACATCTTTAGATGGATAGTCTGGTAGCATTGGTTGAACATACCAAGTGACAAGAAAATCGCAGTGTGTTGACAACTTATACCATCAGTGGGTAATTTAATTATTGAAAATATTTTTCATGTTTGCAAAAAAAATTACATCAAAAGGATAAAAATGTCAACTCTTCTGTAACTTTTACTAATTTAGTTATGTTGCCTTCTTACTTCTGAGCAAAACAGTCACAGTCCCATTCAGACGGTGATAAAGCATTTTATTTATTTATTTAATAAAAGCATTTTAAAGAAAAAAATATATTTTTTAATTAAAAAAATCACACTTCCTATTAGTCCTTTTAGGTTTCCACTAGGGATGGGCAAGCTACTACCATGGGTTAAATCTGGCTAGCTGCCTATTTTTGTAAATAAAGTTTTATAAGACAAAGCTATACCCATTTGTTTCTACATGGTCTATGGCTGTGTTTGTGTTACCACAGCAATGTCCAGTAGTTGCAACACAGACAGTATGGCCCACAGTATCTAAAATACTTTCTACCTGCCTCTTTATAGAAAAAAGGTTTCTGAACCCTGGTCTACGCTACAGTAATTTACGCATGTGATCAATGTGCCTGAGACAAAATAAACACATACACTTACACACACAAACAAACGAATGCCTATAAACTGGTGGGAAGGAGTGAGTTCACGGATGCCAATTTCTTGGTTGTGACATTGTTGGTTACCATTGTGTGAAACTGGGAGACAGGTGGAGACCTCTGCTAAGCGCCCCTCTTTTCTCCCACAACAAGGATTTACCAAGCTTTACGTGTGTGTGTTGGGCACTGTGCTGGAGGGTGGGTGGGGTTTTAGAAATGGAAAGAACGCCTGCCTTCAAGATCATCCTGAACATATTCTTCCTCATATACTATTACTTATAAATATCACCTTACATATAATGCCTAATGTTCAAATGAGATTAATGGATATAGAAGAGTAGGACACTTAGTAGTGAAGAATATAGAACAGAAACAAATAACTATTCTGATATGGATTTACTACTTCTCTTAGTGACACCTTTGGATGGATCATTTTGGTATCTTTAGCGTGTACCCAAATCTCTGATGAGCAGAAATTTCCAATTAATAAAAGTGTGCACACATTTGTTCATGAAGCTTTTGTAATCCAGCTCTCTTTTATCCTGTTTGCTGAATTAGCTATTTTTTTAAATGAAAAATAATTAAATAGAAACTGCAGAATCACACTGACCCACATTTGACATGAGGGTTGATTAACTATGCCTCCTGGTATTTTGACTTTGGGGGAAAGTACTTACTTTCTAAGAACTCTTTCCGAATCTATATAAAATGAATAAAGTTAGTAACTGCCTTGCAGGATTTGGGGTAAGAACAATTGAGGTGGTGTCCACGTGCACAACACTATTTGCTGGCTGAGTTTGTGTTCTAAACATTCAATTGATGTGATTATAAATGTTCACTAAAAAAAAATCCCAAGGGTGGAACCCAGAAGCATATCAACTATTACTTTCTTTTAGACAATGACTTCCCTAAGTCATCGCCTTTTTTTTTTTTTGATAGAATTGTGGGTTCACCTGGAGCTGTAAGAAATAAGAGAGGTCTCTACTTGTCACCCAGTTTCACACAATGGCAACCAAAACGAGTACAATGTCACAACCAGGAAATTGGTATCCATGGTCTTATTCCTATCCCACCAGTTTTATATATATTTGTTATATTCATTTGTGTATGTATGTATGTGTGTGTGTGTGTGTGTTTATTTTGTCCCAGGGATGCTGATCACATGCGTAGATTAGTGTGATTACCCTCAGGCAAGATACAGGACATTTCTATTCTGTCCCATTTTTCTGTACTCACATCTACTTCCCCACCATTCTCAATTCTTTTAATTCTCAAAACACACAAATCTATTTTTCATTAATTTTGTCATTTCAAAAATGTTGTATAAATGAAATCAAATAACATGTAATGTTTTGAGGTGGTCTTTTTCTTTAGTTATTATGTATATCAACAGTTCACTCTTTTTATCATGGAGTTAGGCCAGTGTTCCTCTTAGTAATTCCAAATATTAGTGGCAGTCCCCTGGGTGGTGCTGGGGGAGGACCTGGAGGCCAGCTTCATTATCCTATCCTGGCCCCTGGTCACCAGTGCAGCACTCCTAGACACTGCAGGATAAAATCAACTGCTCCAGGCTAAGTAAGGTATATTCTAGCTTGAAATTAAGAAATATAGTTGTTGTCGTGTTCATGTTCTTTGTTTTATAAGTTTAGCAACTATCTTAAAAGGGTGGAAAAGTAAGGACTTCTTTTTAGTCAGTCCTTCCTGGATTCTAGTGAGTGTCTCTTGCTTCTTCCTGGGAAAAGAGGGTGCAAGTGATCAGGAGAGGGCCCTGGAGTTACTTTGTGGGGCTCAGCAACTTCCTCAGCATGATGCTAATGGATTCTGACTCCAATGATAACACGTGGGGGTTTTTCCCCTGCATACCACTAAGCAATTCTCCAACACCAGCTCAGTGTCCTATGATTAAACTCAATTCTGACACTCTCTCCAGGGAGTCAGCATCAGATCCCACAGGTTTAGGGCTCTGGCCTACAACTCTGCACTCCAGTTCAGATGCCATTTGCAAATTCACGTTGTTACCCGTACTTTCCACCCATTGTAAATCAGAGCTTCCATGACGCCTTCCTTGGGTTTGATTAATTTTCTACAGAGGGTCTCAGAAGTCAGGAAACCAGTTTACTTACTGTATTACAAGTTTATTACAAAGGATGCCAAAGGGAAAAAACCAACAGCTGTCTGAAAAAGACACATGGGGTTAGGTCCCAAACAAAGGGGCTTCTGTCCTCATGGAGTTTGGAGTCCAGCAAGGTGACACATGGAAGCACTGTGGTTCACCCATCTAGAGGCATTCTGAATATAATTCTTTTGGAATTTTATGGAAGCTTCATTACATGGGTATGATTGATTAAATTATTGACCTTTGGAGATTGATTCAACAACTTCCAGCCTCTCTTCCTCCCTGGACCTCAGGGGATAAAACTAGAAGTTTCAACTCTTGATCACAGGGTTGTCTCCCTTGGCAACCAACCCCATCTCCAGGTGCTTTCCAAAAGTCATCTCATAAACATAACAAAAGACACCTTTATCGCTCTCAATACAAAAAATTCCAAGGGTTTTAGGAACTCTGAGCCAGGATCAGGAGGAGGACTGGGGATAGGGAAGAAGATCAAATGTATAATTCTTGCTATAAATCACAATATCACGGACGCATCAAGTAAACCCTGAATCTAATTAGGTTTAGTAATTGATCTATATAATGGTGGAAATAATTTCTGCTCTATAAGGTTAGGAAGATATGAAAAAATAATATATGAATGGAGTTGATTCATTGTCTAAAACTTGCAATAAAATTATGAATACCTATATACAGGCAATAGGAACATCTCTTCAGGAATTATTTGGGCTTACATCCCCAACGTATCTCTGAGCCACAAGCCAGGTTCCCTTTCCCTATCACCACCACCACCACTGGAGGGGGATTTCTTTTCCAAAGGCCCCGGGGCTAGGCTTACTTTCTACCTGCTTGCAGCTATTTGTCTCTCTGCTTCCTTACCTTAAAGTCTAGCTATGGAGTGAAACCTATGTTCTCAGTTTCCTCTGTCCTTGCCACCCCCAAAGAAAGACACGAGAATTCATGTTATTTCAATGATCCTAATTTAAACAACCCCAACTAAGACACAGGGATTAAACCTCTAGCAACATGGACAAACTTGGAGGAATTTCAAGTGTATAGAGTTATAGAAAATTGTCTGTCTTGTGGATCCTGCTTTATGGTTCCTGACTTTTTCTGAGGCATCAAAAGCCCCATTAGCTGTCATTCTCAGTTTGTTCCCCCCCACTGGTAATAGCATTTGCTACATTAAATGTCCTCCTGTTAAAGAACACTGTAGCCTGACAGTAGTGAAAGCAGTGAAAACAGATGTTGTGAGGATCAGCAAATCCAAAATATATATTGCAGGCCTGTGGACCAATATTTCTCCCTCTCGGGGAAACATCAGTTGTTATCTTTAATGTCTTCAACTGATTGAATGAGGCCTGCTTACATTATTGAGAGTAATCTACTTTACTCAAAACAACCGATTATAAATGTCACTCATATTTAAAATACACCTTCACAGCAACATCTAAACTAGTGTTTCTCTAAGCAACTTGGTACCATCGCCTACTCAAGTTGGCACATACAATTAACCTACAACAGTATATATTCTCAACTGAAGGTATGATTTTCAGCAAAGAAACTGGAGGAAAATGCCAAATAAGCAAATAAATGGGAAGACAGACCTGTACAACACTTTAGAGCAATCAGATTCTGGAATTTAAAGAAAAAATTGTTTCCACTAAAGATATGATTATGCAAGCAAGGATAAATTAAAGAGAATTTAATAGTATTGAATGTGACAAAATACTTGAGGTCAAGAACGTGAGAAAAAATAGCAGATTTGTTAATTTGTAAAATGTTAAGGAACAAAATGAGAGAGGAGATATAAAGTTAGGAAGTAGATGGAAAATAGCTACATAATTAAGAATTACAGTGATGTCCATGGGAAAGATAAATGGGTAATAACTTCAGAGTGTAATGCAGCTGAAAGAAAGGGTTTTTCTTGTTTTGTTATTGAGATATAGGATGGGGAATGGTTGTAATTTAGGTTTGAAATAAAAATTCAGAGAACAGCAAAAAATGTGTGAAAGTAAGACAGAATTACAAACCCCGGGTTGTCATCCTAATTATAATCCTGTTCCCATAAAACTGGGCATCTGGACTCTTTCCACCACCCTTGAGATGGTGTCCTCCCGAGAAATGAGGACGAGCTTGGTACTTTTCGAGGGCTTAAAGGAAGGTCCTAGATCAGTGTGTCTTGTTATCTGTATGGCATCTAGTCATTTGTCTCCCAACTCTTTACACCCCACATACATATTGTCCTCTGACAGTCCTACTGCCCAGTTATGACTCAAAAATGTCTCCATCTTTCAAGGATACACACTTTGTCATTTTGTGTTCTACTTCTTGATGTAATAGTGATTTCCTCATGATAAGAGTTGATACCATTTTTATATTATTTTCTTGATTAATGCCACTGATATTTAGTCTCCACTTTATGCCATACATGGGGTTTGATGTCAGAGTTTTTGGTTAGCACCAAACAAAACAAATGAGCAATTTCCCACCCCTCATAAAACTTACAGACTAAGTAGGTCAACACAGATTTGTAGGTCCTAGAATAAGGGAATTTTCACCTCCTTTAATATATTTTTGCTTTCTCATCCAAATTGTGATCACACTGCATGCATACTTCTAGACTATAATCCCCAATCCCTTTGACCCCCAGTGATAAAACTCCCTAAAATTCCTTCATTTTCACTTTCTATTCTCCTAACTGGAGATTTTGTTAGTTTTCTTGACAAGATACATTGTTACATGCTGTGGCAGTTACTTGCATGTATCAGGAAGCTGGGCTATTGTGCCCAGTTATTCAGTCAAACCTGGTCTGGATGTTGTTATGAAGGTTATTTTTTTTTTAGGTGTGACTAATATTTAAATCAATAGACCTTACTTTGAGTAAAGTAAATTTTTCATAAATACGTTGGAAGGCTTCATCTAATTAATTGAAAGTTTTAAAAGACTGAAGTCTTTGGGAGACGAAGGAATTCTACCTCTCGATTTCCTTAGAATCCAAGACCATAACAAACTCCTGCCAGGATTTACAGCCTGCCCTTTGGATTTTGGACCTCCCAGCTCCTGCAATTTTGTGAGCCAATTCATTCAAGTCTCTCTCACCTTTCTCTATGTGTAGAGGTTGTTTCTCTGGAGAATCTTAATATACATGCTCTTAAGCAAAGTACTTTTTCCCTTTTTTTTTTTTTTTAAGATTTTCTTTATTTATTTGAGAGAGAGGCAGTGAGGAGAGCACAAGCAAGGAGGACAGAGGGAAAAGGAGACTTCCCGTGGAGATGGGAGCCTGATGCAGGCCTCAATCCAGGGATTTATGGAGCATGACCTGAGCCTAAGGCAGTTGCCTAACCAACTGAGCCACCCAGGTGCCCAACATACCTTTTCTTCAATCACAATCTTTTTCTAGAGGCGACTCCTGGTTCAGACCTTTGTCAGATCTGATCCCCACTTCCTGGTGAATCTTCCCTTCCTGAAACCACCACCACCAGAGTATAATGAGATAGAAGATAATGAGCCCTGGGTGTTATACGCAAACAACAAATTGTGGAAAACTGCATCAAAAACTAATGATGTGCTGTATGGTGACTGACATAACATAATAATAATAATAAAAGAAAATATTGTTTACCAGAATTTGAGGGTGAATGGGGATTGGAAACAGTTGGCTTGTTTGTTTGTTTGTTTGTTTTTCTGGAAGAAAGTAGAGCGAGTATATGGATTTCACATTCCAGAGACTGTCTGTGGTGGGAGTGGTCAGGAATCTTGAAGTTTAGGAAAGGTGTGCCAGGACTTTGCACTAAGCAGTTGTTAACCAAATAGAACTGAAATGGCCTATATAGATGTCAGCAGAAAGCCCCAGAGGAACTTGGACCCACCTGGAACTATGAAACTGGGTGAAACTGGGACAAATGGGGAGGGAAGGGTCAGGTGTACCTGCATTTATGGGTAGATCAACTCTCAGTGCTAATTCGGATTCCAGTCCTGATGATTCCCATTGATAAGATGAAAATGAGGACAAAGTAACAGCTTGTCAAACACATGTTCCTTTTCTTGGTATGAAAAAACAATTTCCCTTACACTCAATCAGCATGGTGCTGATGGAGATCTTCACTGAATCTATTAATTAGCAGAGCCCTTCCCAAATACACTGGTGAGGCTGCTGAGGTCAAAGTACAGAATGGTAATATGGGCACTTCACACTTACGGGCTCCTAAAGTATTACCGCCATAGTGTGGAGATTCCAGTGTCTCTCTTATGGAGCCAAGCTACAATGGAAGAAAGGAGAAATTAAGCTCCAAAAGTACAGTCCCAGAATTAACACCTGAGGGTAATGATAAATGGAATTCAAGGATGCACAAATTTCTTTAGGAGGAAGAAGAAAGTTAAAGGGAAGTCAAAGACAAAAATCAGATTCCATTGCTATAAAAGCAAAAACATGCTTTTTATGCAATGATTCTATATAATCCACACAGAATAGAAATGTGTATTCGAGAGTAGATTGGTGGTCAAAACTATACAGGTTGCTCTAATGCAAGAAAAGACGTGCAAAGATTGAACTGGGATTGCTACTCTCAATAACCGTGTTGCCTAGTTCATCAGTGGTTAAGCTCATTTCTCAATTGTTTCTTTAAGGAAAAAGGGGTTTGATTAAGCATTTTTAAATCCTCCATGATGATAAATAGCAATAATCAGAAGAATCTAGACATCAGACAGATAAGATAGGCTTTATTTCTATTCTCCAACCTTTCCCTATTTTGAGTTTGGGCTGAGATTTAATTGCCTTATCTGATTTAGCTAATGCTACCTTCCTCAGGAAGCTTTCTCCACAATTTCATTCCATCATTAAGGGGGGAAATTGCACAACTGGGAGATACCTATAATAGTAAAATTAGATGCCCTCCCCAAAAACCCTTTTATGATACTTGGGTGTACACGTGTTAAGATTTTTCTAATTAAGTGTTTTAAATATGTATAAACACACACACACACACACACACACAGAGAAAAGAAAGAAAGAAAGAAAGAAAAAAGGCCCTACCAGAATGTATGTATTCTTTTCTAATTTCTAATTATCAAGGGATTCCAAAAAAAATATTAGCTCAATAAAAGTATAATCTCTTCTCTGGAATCCATATAAAACACCAACCTAAGAACTGACACCAAAAAAAAAAAAAAAAAAGAACCTTTTTTTGGCCCCAATACACCAATTCAATAAATTTAGGAAAATTCCAAATTTCTTGCCATTCAATTGCAATTAACTTCAAGTAGAGAAAATTTGGGACCAAATTCGGAGAGGTTGTCCAGAGGTGATCCCAGCTTAACTGTGAATGACTAGAAGAAGCATAATGAATTAGACATTTTAAACATACCTTTTTAGTATCTGAACCCCCTTCATACATGAGGATACTCTCCACCTTATGGGTCTCAGTGGAAGTCAAAGATCGATTTTCATTGTAGAAGCCAAATACAGAGCAAAATCAAAAGAAAAAAGAGACACTCACTTCTGCCTGCACACACATCCTTATTCCTTGCAATTAAACATGATCAGTTAAACAAATCTGGCTCAGATTTAGCATGGGACCTAGGGATTCACAGATACCCCACCCATGACAATGGTGACAATGAAGCAACCACTCCCAGGTTCCAGAGATCACTGTGGCCAATGGTGGAATTAAGTGACCAGGGATCAGGGCCAAGGCCATGGTTGGGAACAACATAAAATATAGTACCTGGGATTTTGGCAGAGGTGGTCATGATGTCTTCACTGAATTTGCTCTGTGGCACCATTTTCCTGCTCTCTCTCATCCCTGCCTATTTTCTCAGTCTGTTCACCATGGTCTTTTCCAACAATTCTCTGAACTAATAGATATACTTTTAAAAAAAATTGCTCTTCTGCCTAAATTAGCTAGTAATTTGACATAATCCCATTAATGGTGGCAAAAGCAAAAGAGTCCGAGTGTAACCTCAATTGTTTGATGTCATTATTAAACTACTATTGGTCAATACATCAAAGAAAAGAAAAGAAAAGAAAAGAAAAGAAAAGAAAAGGAAAGAAAAGAAAGAAAGAAAGAAAGAAAGAAAGAAAGAAAAAAAAAAAAAGAAACAAGTATCAATAGAAAGCTTGAAAGGCAAGTGGTTGCCAGGAGCTAGAGGGCAGGGATAATGGGATGTTGTGGTTTAATGGGTGTAGAGTTTCAATTTTGTAAGATGGGAAATATTCTGGAGACTGGTTGTACAACAGTGTGAAGATACTTAACACTACTGACCTGTATACTTATAAATGGTTAAGATGGCAAATTTTATATATGTATTTTACCACAATCTAAAAAAAAAAATTAATGGGAAAAAAAGTTTGATAAATCAAATTATCATTATTTGCAGAATATACATGTTTTTTTTTTTCCTCAAGACAATGGAGGTCAACTTAAAACATAAATAACAAATTATATATGACAAGAGGTAAAAGATCTAATATCTAATATTGAAGGATAGCTATTCATTGTGAAAATAATGATGGGCTAAATAATATAATGGGAAAAAATCATTTACAATAATCCCAAAAAGTTTAAATACTTATTAAAGATGGTGAACTTATAAAGTAAAAAAAATAAGTAAAACAAAAGAAAGACTTCATTCTCTATGGTAAATGATGAAGTTCTAGAATCTAGGTGAGGTTCGGTGGGGCAAGGTCCAGAGCGGATGGCTAAGAAAGAATTCTTAAGGGCCGCTGCCTTCGGCTCAGGTCATGATCTCAGGGTCCTGAGATCAAGTCCCGTATCGGGCTCTTTGCTCATCAGGGAGCCTGCTTCCCTCTCTCTCTCTGCCTGCCTCTCTGTCTGTCAAATAAATAAATAAAATAAATAATAAATAAATAAATAAATAAAATAAAATCTTAAAAAAAAAAAAAAGAAAGAATTCTTAAGACGTCTCAGGGGCAAAAAGGTGGTTTATTAAAGCACGGGGACAGGACCTGTAGGTAGGAAGAGATGCTGCCCCAGGGTTGTGAGGAGTGGTCTATTATATACTTGTAAGTTAGGAGGGGGCTAGGGATGGTGTAAGTCTCTAAGGAATTTTGGAAGCAAGGTTTCTAGGACCTTGAGGGGCTAGCTATTGTTTGGGAAAAAAGTTATTTATTACCAGTAATAAAAACCTTCTCATGAGACCCTTTAGATGTATATCAGTGGGTCCTATGCTTGGGAATGATTGTCAACACTATCTTGGAGGTTTACAGATAAAATTTGCTAAAGGAATCATTAAAGTAGACTTATAGGATCCTGGTTGGGGATTGGGGGTCGGTCAGGCTAGGATTATCCTTTGCCCTTAGCAAAGCCTCAAGGTGAGGGTAGTTGAGTCCCTAGAGGAGAGTCACTCTGCCTGTTTAAAGGGTTTCTCAGTAGGTAAGGAAATGTAATAATTTTTCTTCTGCCTCTGCTTCCCACATCAGTAAAGATAATGATTTTTAAATTATTCTGTGAATTCAGGGCAATTGTAGAAAAACTACCAATAGATATATTTTTGGAATTAAAAAAATATCAAAATTTATTAAAAAATAAATATGCAAGATAAATA
Organism: Lontra canadensis; assembly: GCF_010015895.1. Classification (NCBI taxonomy): domain Eukaryota; kingdom Metazoa; phylum Chordata; class Mammalia; order Carnivora; family Mustelidae; genus Lontra; species Lontra canadensis. The sequence goes on from NW_022631023.1 coordinate 16,333,297, forward strand.
CAAAAAAAATTAAAAGAAGAATAATGAGGCATGAGCAGACAATAAACTCTATTTCAAAGCTATGATAATTAAAATGGGTTAACACTAGTATAGATATAATCCAGCTGACAATTTAAAAAAATTGACTAGAAAAAAAAATGTAGGAATTTAATATGTGGTAAAGATGGCACTTCAAATAAATGGGTAGAGAACATATAATTAAGTAGAATCTGTTGGGACACATGACTAACCCTTCAGTCATTTCTAAATGGATCAAATATTTATCTGTAAAATATGTGGCCATAAAAATTACTAGAGGAACATAAGTACTAGATTCAAAAAAACAGAAAGGAAAACATTTGTAAATTTGATTACTACAAATAACAAAATTAAACTAACTTAGAATAACATCAATAAGAGAAATAAATCCTCATGGTAAGCTGACAACCTATAATCCATTATCTGGGACACACTTCAGGCAAAGAGAGAGAGAGAGAGAGAGGAAAAGGGAGGGAGGAGAAGGGAGAGGTAGGGACAAAGGAAAGGACAGAGGGAGGGACAGAGAAGAGAGAGGGACCAAGAGAAAGCTGTTTGAAACTCTTCGCTATTTGTTTACTGTTCCAGTACTTGCTTCCTCTTTTGATTAGCATCGCTGCAGGAAGACTTCCTCACCCTGCAGTGACTATGCTCCCCATAGCAGATTTTGCGGTCTTCCCAGGGCTCACAAACACACATCATTTTTCCCCCTGAGATGCTACAGGCTGCCAAAGGATGCTCCTTGCTCAGCGGGCTGAGTTTCAACTCTCTCTCTGCGGGTGGGAGTGGAGGGAGGGCCCTCACCAAGCTTCTAAATTCAATAACTTCAAATGCTTCTCTTTGTACTCCCAGCCCCAAGGGTGACAGTTTCTTCCTACAGTTGCTGTCTCTGAAACACCTTCTAACTTTTTACCTTTCCAGTTCTTGAATACATACCTAAAGAACAATTTATCTTTTTTTTTTTTTTTTAAGGTTTATTTACTTGAGAGAGAGAGGAGTAAGAGCAGGGTGAAGGGCAGAGGGAAAGACAGATTTCCGACTGAGCAGGGAGCCAAAGGCGGGGCTCCACCCCAGGAATCCGGGATCAAAATGGAGCCTAAGGCAGACAGTTAACTGACTGAGACTTCCAGGCGCAGTGCCCCCCCCACCCTCGCCCAGCACGAACAGTTCTTTATCTCACTTAAAGTCACAAGCACACACACACTTTGTTGAGATATGACTGACATATAAGAGCTATACATATTTAAGGCATGCAACTTGATAAGCTGAGAGATAAGCATACATCAAAGCCATACACTTATCTAGTACCCCCCCCAAAGTTTCCTCCCACCGTTTTAAAAATTAAATTATTTTATTTTTTTTAACTACCCTCTTAGCAAAATTTTAAGTATACCAATAGTATAGTTAACTATAGACATTACATCATACATGAGATCTCTAGGATTTATTCATGTTGCATAACTGAAAATTTGGCTAACACCTCCCATTTCCCCCTCCTTCCAGTTCCTGTTGACCACCCTTCTACTGTGTGATCCTATGAGTTTGATTATTTTAGATTCCTTATATAGTGGGATCATACAGAATTTGTTCTTCTGTGTCTGGTTTACCTCACTTACCATGATGATGAATTTTTAGAATATAGATGAGGTTCAGTGTGGGGGGAGTCCAGAGCCGATGGCCAGGAAAGAATTCTTGAGACATTTTTGGTTTAAAATGGTGGTTTATTATATTTTTTTTTCCATTTTATTTTATTTCTTTTTGGTGCTCCAGCATTCATAGTTTATGCACCACACCCAGTGCTCCATGCAATAGGTGCCCTCCTTAATACCCACCACCAGGGTCACCCAACCCCCAACCCCCCTTCCCTCCAAAACCCTGTTTGTTTCTCAGAGTCCACAGTCTCTCATGGTTTATTAAAGCACGGGGACAGGACCGGTGGCCAGAAAGAGCTGCTGCCCTGGGCTTGTGAGGGGTGGCAGGTTAGGTAACTCACCTGGGGTTGGGGGAGGTAAGGAAAAAGGGAGGTTTCAATAGAACTTTTATATACTACAGAGGACCTACAAGATACCAGATACCAGAAGTCTTGCCATTGTCAAGAGTTTTCCCTCTAGCAAAGTATTAAGATTAAGATAGTTGGGAGATTCCTAAAGAATGTCACTTAGGGTGGAAAGTTACAGGATGTCAGCTTTTGCTTTGTGCTCAGGCTGCCTTCTGTTCCCTCATCAATGATGTCCTAAACTTTCATCCATTAGTCACAAATGGTAGGACTTCCTTTTTTTTCTAAGGTGGAATAGTATGCCATTGGATGTAAGTACCACAGTTTCTTTATCCATTTAGCCAATGAAGAACAATTAGGTTGCTTTTATATCTTGGCTATTGTGAATGATGTTGCAATGAACATGGGGGTGTGGAAAACTCTTCAAAATCCTGAATTTAGTTCTTTGAGATATCTCAGAAATGAGGTTGCTCAATCATATGTTAGTTCTATTTTAATTTTTTGAGGAGACTCCATACTATTTTCTATATTGGTAGCTCTAATTTATATTCCCACCAACAATGCACAAGGGTTTCTTTCTCTCCACATCCTCATCTACTATGTATTTTTTTTTATTTTCTTGATAATAGCTACTCTAATACATGTGGGGTAAAGTCTCATGGTGGTTTTTTGAGTTGCGTTTCCCTTATTATTAGTGGTGAACACATTTTCATGTACCTCTTGGCAAGGTGTATATCTTCTTTGGAGAAATGACTAATCAGGTTCTTTGCCCATTTTTTAATTGGGTTATTGGTTTCTTTGCTATCAAGTTGTTTGAGTTTCTTGTATATTTTGGATATTAACCACTTATCTATCATGTATATGGTTTGCAGATCTTTTCTCCTATCTCATAGGTTGCCTTTTTGTTGACAGTTCCCTTTGCTGTAAGGTGCTTTTAGTTTGATGAAATCCCACTTCATTTGTCGCTGTTGGCGTCATATCCAAAAAATTATTGCCAAGCTTAATGTCAAGGAGCTTTTAACTAGGAATTTTACAGTTTCAGGTATTAGATTTAAATCTTTAATCTGTTTTGAGCTTATTTTTGTGTATAGTGTAGGGTCTAATTTCAGTTTTGTGAAATTATTTAATTTTTATATTATTTAATTTATTTATGTATATTATTTAATTTTTTCCAACACCACTTATTGAAGAGACTATCCTTTCCTTATCGTGTATTCTTGGAACACTGTTGAGGATCGGCTGACAGTATACGTGTGAGATTATTTCTGGGCTATCTATTCTGTACCACTGGTCTAGATGTCTGTTTTTATGGCAGTATGTACTGTTTTGGTTACTGGATCTTTGTAATAGATTTTAAAATCAGAAAGTAATTAATTATGCTCTAGATAATCAATTATACTCCAGCTTTGTTTTGCTTGAGGTTGCTTTGGCTATTCAGGGCATTTTGTGCTTCTACATGAATTTTAGAATGTTATTTCCATTTCTGTAAAAAATGCCATTGGAATTTGGTAGTGATTGTATTGAATTTATAGATCACTTCAGATAGTAGTAACTTGATTCTTCCTGGGTTTTTTGTTGTTTTTTGTTTGTTTGTTTGTTTGTTTGCCTTGCACCGATGCCTGTGCATTCAGGGAATAAATCACCTCTACTAATCTTTAGGGACTAGCCTTGAGAGGGAAATACCTTCACCAGTCAGTCTACCTGGACGTTCTTGGGGTATCTCAAACCTTTTCTGCTGATGCACCTACTCTACCGCTCTTGCTCTTTCTTGTCAAGGAAGTCTCAGAATTGTGCACCTTCTTTCAGTCCCAGAGAACTGCATCAAGTGCTGAGAACTGCCCATTGCTTTTCCCTAGGAAAGTGCCCTGAAATGTCAGGGAACTGAGTGCAAGTTGCACGGCTCTCCATTTTCTCCCAAAGAGACGTCTTAGTATTGTGCACCCTCTCCTCACTCTGCAAAGTCATGCCAGCGCTGAGAGTCATCAGGTTCTTTTCCCTAGGGCAGTGCACTTTGATCCTAAGATGATGGACACCTGGCCTACTTTTCTCCCTCCTTCCTGAAACAGCAGTCTCAGGGTGCCGCACCTTCTCCCAGTCCTGCAGGACTGAACTGGTTGCTGAGATGGGTGTGCCGTCTGCAGAGGTGTGTGAGATGCTGCTGGGGCTCTGGGGGAATCAGGGGCCAGCAGGGAAGTGCTGGGGCCGGCTGCCAGGGTCCTAGCTGGGCTTGCGGACTGACGAGGTGCATGGTTCAGTTGATCTCCACAATCCCGTTAATGTGAGCCCACACCCTTTTCCTTGCTCTCAACTGTCCCCAGATGATCCAAACTATGTCAGTTTCCTCAGCGTTCTGCGTTAAGAGACAAGAAGTGGGTCTCTTGGGCAGCAGCTGGAAAAGCTGGGGAAACCAGATGCTCACGTTATTTTCTTTCTCCTTCAGGAGAAAATGCGGGTTCCCCAGGGTCTCTCTGGACCCTGAGCTGTAAGAGGACAGTTGATACAAGTGGCAGATTTCAGCCTTTGCGTGTCACAAGGAGCTGGAATTTCTCACGTGGTCTCTGGAGCTCTCATTAAAAACATTTTCATCTGCGAATGGTTCTTAAATTGGTATTTCCACAGAGGAGGAGCACTCAGACCTTCTCTTTCACCATCCTGCCCAATGTCACTCTCGGTGGTTAAAATAAAGGATGCAGCCTCCTTCTTCTAAGTAGTTCAAATTCATTCTTTCTTCAACGTACACTTTACCAGAATGAGACTCGCATTTCAATCTTAAAATGTACGTTGTTTTCACTTAGGGTAATATGGGGTTCTCCCACATAGCATGATGCCGGCACTACTCTGAGGATGAGAAAAATGAGGGTGTGGCATTTGTTTCTAAGAACACCAGAATCTCCATTATACTGCCTATTCAACTCAGCCTAGTGCACCTCTGACTTCATACTAATTCCTTTAAGTTATCATACTGAAAGCTGTATTTTTAAATAATCATGTAAAAACATTACTTTTGAAATATACCCCTCAATGTGAAGGACAAAGGAATCTATTGAATAGCAGGTTGGCTGCTAGCTCTTGCATTAAAAAGTGGAAGAGTGTAATTAATATTCAAATCCAATTAATATTCAATATACATGTACAAATCTCAGACATGTCTTGTTAAGACAAAGGAAACTTCCCTAGTCTTTCTTGGATTATTTTCATTTTTATTGTTTAGTTCTGCACATATGAAGGAGGATGCACTAGTATAAAGCAGATTGGTATATATATTTCACTTCATTTTTCTTTTTTAAATTTTGCTTATTTATTTGGCAGAGGGAGACAGAGAGAGCACAAGCAGGGGGAGCAGCAAGCAGAGTGAGAAGCAGGTTCCTGGCTGAGCAGGAAGCTCGACGTCGGGCTCCATCCCAGGACCCCAAAATCATGACCTGAGCCGAAGGCAGACACTTAACTGAATGAACCACCCAGGCACACCTATACTTCTGGTTGGCTGGACTACTTATTTGTACAGCTTACTTATACCTCCTCTGTCTCTGCTTCTGCTGATACTGTAAGCATCACTTTCATCTTCTGAAGAATTATCACTGGATCTATCCAAAGTTATGAGGTGGAGGCTCTGATAGGACACACCTTGTGTTGAGCAGCTTTCCTAGCATGGCCACTAGCTGTCCATGGCCATTGGGTCTCCACAGGTCTCAGGAGCACATCAAAAACTATTTTTCAAATAGTACATAGTTTTCTACTTCATATGGAATTCCTATAGAATGCTAGGATGGTCTATATTTTTATTTTCTTATTGAAACTAGACCTTACCACATATCCTTCTCCACAACAGGTACCTCTACAACAATAGAAACTGTCAGGCCATATAACTGTTTGACAGGGCTGTTTGTCCACCACCCACCGAAGGATCTTTTCTCTTCTGGTCCACTCAAAGCTGTCAGCCTTCCATAAAATGTTTAGAGTAGTATTCTTAAGTATAGCATATGGCATCTCCAAAACCAAAGGTGCCTAGAAAAATTTATGTTTCTTTTTTAGTGCTGAGAGTTGCCAAGACACATTGATTTTCTCTTTTCTCTGAAAGACATATCTGGCATGCCCAAGATCACTGGACCCTAAAGATTCACTGATACAACGGGCTCCTGGAAAGAATGCCTGTGTCCTAAATGCAGGATCTGAATGACACATTAGAGCATCCCCTTGTCATACTGCTTCTAGTGTTGAATTACAGATTTTGTGTGTATCTTATGACCTCTACTAGATTAAAGAGAGATTAATTTCTGATTTACCAGGGTATTTACCAAAGCATTAAGAATACATTTTCTTGCACAATGTAGGTGCTCAGTGAAATAATTGATGCACTGAATTAATGTTAAACATCAGTCCAGCCAAACATTTATTTTATTATTTTTTAAAAAAATATTTTCTTTATTTACTTGAGAGAGAGAGAAGGTGAGAGAGAACATGAGAGAGGAGAAGGTCAGAGGGAGAAGCAGACTCCCAGTGGAGCAGGACTCAATCCTAGGACTCCAGGATCATGACCTGAGCCAAAGACAGTCACTTAACCAACTGAGCCACCCAGGCGCCCAGTCCAGCCAAACATTTAAATATATAATCATGAGCTGCTCTGTTGTTAGTATATATAAAATAAGAGACTGGGCAGTAAAAAGTTACCATAATCAGGTAATATATTAAGTAAATGCATAATAATGCTGTAGAAGTTGAGACAAAGTTAATTTAACTTTGGTTTCAGTGAGTGTATCTAACTATTATTTTTAAGTATTTTTTTAATTTCAGAATTTATTTGGATTTCCAGAAAAGTTGTGAAAGAGTACAGATAGTTCCGATAGACCCCACACCCAGTTTCCCATTTTATTATCATATTCCAGTAGTAGGATATATTTCTCATTATAAATGAGGCAATGATGATACATTGTTATGACTATAATTCATATTTGATTCTGATTAATTATTCTTTACCTAAGTAATTTTTGTGTGTGTGTGTGCCAGGACCCCATCCAAGATACTACATTATATTTAGTCATGTCTCCATAGATTCCTCTTGGCCGTGACAGTTCCTCAGATTTTCCTTGATTTTGATGACCTTAACAGTTTTGGTGAGCAATAGTCAAGAATTTTGTAGAGCGAATAAGTTTTTGATGTGAATAAGTTTTTGATGTGCTGAAGTGTAAAAATGGATGACCCAAATGTTGGTTTCCCATTCAACTCTTGCATCAATTTTCATGCTCTTGGAGTGGGGTTTTCCTGTTTGATTTCGACTGTGTTAACATTTCTGGAAGTGGTCACAGTGGATAATGAAATAAAAGCAAATCAGCTGTTATACTGACTTTTGCAGTCAAAGAGAGTGTTATAGAGGAATGAAAACTTTGAGTGCTGTATTCTCTGCCACAGTTGATCAATAAATGTCAGTTGATTAAATAAATAACCATCCCATTCCTGCCTTCTTAATTTTAAAGCCAAAAAGTTATTCAGATTCTTATTTAAAAGAAGCCCCCTCTTTGGTGACAGTTACAAAATGGAAACATTTTGCAATCCTTGCACAACTAGTCTTGCTTGTAAATCTCTTCTGTACAAAATGATTACTTAATATAATAATGTTTTTTGCAAAAAAGACTTCAATCTCTGTCTCCCATTTACCAAACACCTTCTGACAATATGTTTATTAGCAGATAACTCCTAGCCATTGTTAAAATACAATTTTAAAAATTATTATTTTCTTTATATGTAATTTTTAAATATAATAGTTTTAGCCAAATAAAGAGCAATATGTTTTATAAAATGTTAGCTATTTTTTGTCATAAGAAATTTCAGGTGAAGTTTAGTACTGGAAGCCTACTACTCACATGCTTCTCTCTCTAGGGTATAAAACAACGGTGTTTATAAGCAAAGAACTAGTGCCAAATGGGTGCCATTTTGTAAGATTTATTAACAGTGTCCATAGCCTGTCATGTTGGTCTTTCTGGCAACAGCTAGGTGGGAGAAAGTGATGGATCTTTATACAGTCCACCCGGCATTGAATTTAAGCTGGCCTAGAGCCCTGGGATTTGCCCATGCAAGCGTGGTGGAAAAGCTGGAGATGGTGACCCTACTAAAACACACCGCACTTATTATCTTAACTCTGACCATCAGGTAATGTGACCCCATACCAGAGCTAGCACACACATTGCAGTCCATTTTTTATACTATCCCCTGGGGTTGTATAGTACTCAGCCTGCAAGGTCATATACAGAGACTGAAACTATAAACTGGTTACCTAAGAATAACCAGGAGGCCGACCCAAGAACATAAGTTTATGTAAAGAAATTTATTTATAAAAGTTGAATATTTGTAGTGTTATTAATGCTCACACATTTGTGCCAATAAATTAGAAATTTTAGATGAAATAGGCTGATTCCTAGAAAACATAATCAATTTATCAAAGGTAAGATAAGAATGAATAAAAATATGATTATTTCTAGATCTGTTAAAGAAATTGAGTCCATAGTCTAAAACGTTTGTCCCAAGAGAATCCTATGTGCAGAGGGCTATGTAAGTATATTCTTTTAAATACTTTAGGAAAAATACAACACCAATCCACATGGATTAAAAGTTTCTAAAAAAAGAAAAAAATATATACATCTCAATTTGTTTTATGAGGTTTTGTGCTTCCCCAAACCAGATAAGAGCATTATAGGAAAGGAAATTTATATGCCAAACTCTTTTATGAACATGTATAAAAATAGCCTAAACAAAATATAGGCAAAACAAATACAGCAATATAAAATAAGCAACAGCTTTCCTTATTAAGTAGAGTTTGTTCAAAGAATGCAAGGTTGGTTTAACATTTGAGAATCAATGAAATTCAATGCATTAACAGAATGAGAGAAGAATCATTTGATAAAATCACAGTTGATTAAATTTTACTCTCAGGTATTGTAAATGTATGTAATAAAATTGGAATAGAAGAAAAAATTTTAATCTGACATATATATTTAAAAATGAACCACATCTTTTTAATCCATCCTTCTATTGATGGGCATATAGGTTCTTTCCATAGCTTGGCTATAAACAATTGGGTAATCTCTCTAATATGAGGAATTTGAGAGGCAGGCTGGTGTGTCATAGGGGGTAAAGAACAGAAAAAAATTAAACAAGATGGGACCAGGGAGGGAGAAAAACCATAAGAGATTCTTAATCACAGGAAACAAACGAGGGCTGCTGAGGGTGGGGATCAGGGAAAACGGTGGCTTGGTTATGGACATTGGGGAGGGTATGTGCTATAGTGAGTGCTGTGAATTGTATAAGACTGATTATTCACACAGACCTGTACCCCTGAAGCAAATAATACATGATATGTTAATAAAAATAAATAAATACATAATAAATAAAAACTAGCACAAGTATCATGCTTACTACTGAAATATTGAACTCTTTAATTAGAAATGAGACAAGGACACGTTCTATCCATTTGTTTTCAACATTCTTTGGAACCTCTCTTTGGGAACAGGAAGAAAGTAAATTAAAGTTATAAAGATGGTAAAGCAGAAACAAAGTTGTCAGTTGTCAACTTTTTTTTTTCTAAGTTTACTTATTTATTTATTTATTTGACAAAGACAGAGAGTGAGAGAGCACAAGTAGGGGGAGAGGGAGAAGTAGGCTCCCTGCTGAGCAGGTAGCCCAGTGAGATGCTCTGAGGGGTTCCATCCCAGGACCCTGGGATCATGACCTGAGCTGAAGACAGACACTTAACCAACTCAGCCACCCAGGCACCCCTCAACTTTAAATTTTATAGGTAACTTTGGTTTTACCTAGAAAATCCAAAAGAACCTATTGATTAATTAGAATTAGGAAGTTTAGCCATCTTCTGAATACAAGGTTAATAAGGAAGCATCAATTGCATGACTACATGAAACTACAGTTGCATCAAGTAATCAAACTCTTACTCCATACAGTAAGAAGGACGAGTTTCATACATATAATGTGAGCAAAAAATCCAGAGAGAAAACACCTCAAACTGTATGATTTCATTTGCAAAATGTTAAAAACAAACCAACCAACCTTGTAAAACCAATACATGTCATTACAAGTCAGGACAGTGGTTAACATCTGGGCAAGCAAGAGGGGATACTGCTAGGGGGCATAGAGGAGGATTTGGTGATGCTCGTCACACTGGTTCCGGGTGATTGACTGAGACATTTTTGTGTTTACTTGGAAAATCTTCCCAGTTGATCATTTATGATCTAGGCAGTTTCCTGTGTTTGTTTTAAACTTCAGATGAAATGTTCCTAAGGAAATTTAGATGCATGCACATGCCATATCAGCCCTTTTATTTCTGTTTTTAACTCTTAACTTTTCCATGTACTTATGCCCAAGGCTAGCTAACACTTTCTTATCTCAGTATATTAGCTAACAAAATCCTGATAAGCCACATCAGATCATTTGGCTCCATTGTTCAATCTACTGGTTTCCTATGCCACTTAAAAACGAAATTTCTTATTATTAGTCAAAAGATCCTCCATGATCAGCCCCATGCTTTCTACCCTCATTTCTTCTGAAACTTGTCTTGTACCTGTGCCTCAAACCCTTTTACTGTACTTTATCATGGAGCCTCTTTTCCCCAGATAGCCAAGGCATCCCTCCCTCCTCTATTTCAATTCTTTATTTAAATTTTAATTTTCAATGAGTCCTCACTAAAGTTCAGCACTGCACTGTGAGTACCACATACATTCCCCAAATTTCCCAATATCCTTTTCTGCTTCTATTTAGCTTTTAACACTTACCTTTGCTATCCAAAACTTACAATGTTTGTTTTCATTCTATCCCTTAAGAATATAAGCTCTAAAAAAACAGGCCTTTTTTTCTGTTGTGTTTTTGTCTATATCTACCATGCCCAATATATAGAAATGCTTAAAAAAGCATTAGTTGGTACAACTGAGCCATCCAGGTGCGTCATTTGTATAGTTTTTTTGTTAAAGAACTAAGCAAGCGGAGCACCTGGGTGGCTCAGTGGGTTAAAGCCTCTGCCTTTGGCTCAGGTCATGATCCCAGGGTCCTGGGATCGAGCCCCGCATCGAGCTCTCTGTTCAGCAGGGAGCCTGCTTCCCTTCCTCTCGCTCTGCCTGCCTCTCTGCCTACTTGTGATCTCTGTCTGTCAAATGGATAAATAAAAACTTAAAAAAAAAAAATTAAGCAAGCAAATGGTTTGTCCATTGCTCGTAGCTACATTAGCTAGAAAGGTGTCTTCTGAAAAGAAATTCAATGACTTAATTTCACTTTTCAGTAATAAAAATGGGGATAATATACAAATTCCTGTTACTCTGGGATTCTAATCTGCTGAATTTGTTTTGAATTTTAAATTAAAATACTCACCAAAAAAAAAAAAAAAAAGTGAAATTACCCTACCTTAGAATTCTGTTCTTGGAGCTAAATACTCTTTTCACACATACGAGAAAAATCCCAAAGTAATTTAATTACTAGAGGGATATTTAGTATTAAAATGATATTTTCCAGACTCCAAAATGCCATTTTACCAAGAACTGATAATTTAGCTTGAAAAGTTATTTGCTAAGCAAAATCTTTCAAGAGTGGCAATTTGGATAGGACTGAAGCAGAATTAAGTCACAACAGGAGTGAGGGGAAAAAAGCCAAATAATATGAGATTTCCTGGAATTTGGTTAGGGAGTAGCTGAGAAGCTTGTCTGATTCATTTCCAGTTATTAAAAGGATTTTTGCATTGCCCTTTCATGGAGACTTAAGTTCAAAGAGTTTATTAGGAACTGTCACTAGGAAGGTGTGGGAGAGACCCTCATTCACACCATAGTTTTCAAGAGCATGAACCCTTCACCATTTCTTAACAATTAATTAGATTGTTGGAGCAGGAACTTGGCCTCTGTATAAATATTTTAAATATAAAGCATTCTTTAGAGCAGTAATTTTTGATTCAAGATGCCAAGAGGCATACTTAGGGAGTTTTAAAAAAAATAGCTGATGCCCAGTTTTTTACCTCTGTATTATAATTTTATATTTTCTGGAAGTGACATCCAGTTATTAGAATTGTTCTAAGTTCTTCCAAAACTTTGAAACTAAAAAATGATTTTTATCTATTTATTTCAGATTTTTAAGTTGTTCGTAGTTTAAGGAAGAACTAGGGATTGAGATCTACTACTTTTATTGCTTTCATAATTTCATTTCTGAATAAAATACTTGGAACTCTGATGTTAAAAACCAATTGTGGTTAATGCACCTGTATGTGTCAAGGGCAAAATTGATAATAAATCTGTTACATTTTGACATAAAATTCAAAAGAATCTAATGTTTTCTCAAACATGTTAGTAATTTTAATACTTTGGTAGTTCCTGTTCATGGGCTCTTTTCATGAGATTGTTTTCTGAAGTAGTAGATAAGAACTTACCGAAGGCAAACACGAAGATGATTTGCTTTTGTAACAATTTAAACATTTCCCCTGCTCTTCTATCATTATTCACTCTTACTTAGCAATGGAATCATTTTATTTACCAGAAACATTACTCAAGGCTTTTCATAAAATTTTCATAATTGATTAGGACTAGAATTTAATAAAAAACAACTTGAGTAAGTGGCACAAAAGAGTCTACTAGGAACCCTGTTTTCATTAGAAATGGAGGATGTAATTGAAGACGTATGTGAGGAAATAAGTCATTTGTAGTGGTATCAGTTACAATGACTTGAGTACCCATGGCTCTGCAGTCTTGAATCATTCCTGGTAAAACGGTTTCATCCTTGTTATTAATTTTCTTGTCATGAACACATTACTCAGGCAAATCTTTCCCTTTAGCCAATGGAAAAACTCTTTAAATAAGAGTCTTAACACCTTTCCATGACATAAGGCTCTCTTTTGGAAACTTTATATTTTAGATCCCTTTCATGTCAAAACTTCCAAATGCCAGCTCGTAGGCCATACGGTTAATTAAGGTTCCGAACACGATTTATTCTTCTATTCTTTGGCACACATACTTATTCCTCACTTTATGGAATGCTTTTTGGGTTGTGAATCTAGTTTCTATCTCTACCTTGTCTTTGGACATATAATTACTTTCCAAATCCCATTTGAGGATGGACTGAAGTCACTGTTTTTCTATCTGTGAAGGAAAGGTTGGTATGTGGAATAAAATATCATTATTTAATTTGGAATTTGGCCAGATCTCTGGAACTTGTGACCTTGTTCTGATGAAGTGTTCAGGGATTATTTTTTTCCCCAATCACAAATAGTCAAAGATGTCTTATATAACTCATAAAGTGCTCTCATACTAGAGAACTAGCTTAGTGAAAATTTGAATGAGAACGTTCCAGAGGCAAGGTTATACATATACCATTCTCTAGAGGAGTGAACTTTCCTGTTTAAGTGTGATAATTCACTATAGTTTATGGCATAATTGCTCCAGATTATATATCCCAAGTGCCTCGAGGCAATTGATGATTCTAGAAGAGTAGGTTTCTTTCTTTCTTTCTTTTTTAAGCATACATTTGTTGGGACATACAGAATTAAAACAATTCAATTTATAACCAAGACTCATAATCATAAAGATATGACTGAGAGGAAATTCTGTATTTTAGTAGAATTCAAGCAACATATTTGTGCTACTGTATATATATCACTATCTAATTTTCTTTCCAACTTTAATTCCCTGGAGATTAGGTCAATACAATATAAAATTATAATAATAATGAACACTGGTTTTGCTAGGCACTATGAAAAGTGTTCCGCATACATGATCTCATTCATTCTGTGAAATAGCTCTATAAGTATTTATCTGCATTTAAACATGATAAAAAATTCTGCAAAAAGATAAAGCAACTGGCCCAATGTTACACAATTAAATGTGGGAGATCTGGATTGATGAGTATGACTTATCTGACTCCAAAGTCCATGCACATTTCACAATGTGGTTTCATCCACTATAAATTATGTTCTGTATCTCCCATTGCCAAGGGGACTAAAAACTGAGTGCAAAATCTCTAATCCTAGGAGCATGGTATTACCTAGTTAAAACCTGTTTATAGAACATGTAATATATTCCACAGTAGAGAATCCATTTACTGGCATATCATATATATTCAATATTTGATTGGTTAAACAATTAATTAACAGTGAAATAAAGTCTGTCAATATACTTGATTATGATCACCTTCGTAGTAATCAGAGACAGGACTAGAATCCTGAATCATGACTTTTAGTCCAGGACCGTATTAGTTTGGATAAGTTTAGCTTGTTACAGAAGACTGTCAATTACTAGCCGAAAAAAGTTATCATTGTGGTTTTCTGTCATGTGCTTATCCAGATAGATATTTCAGGGCATTCTGGTATCAGTGATTAGACTCTTCTATCATGTCCTCTGTTCTCTTCTTTGGAAAAGTCAGAGGAGATGCACATGTCATCTGCTGATTCAGCACTGCAGACCACGGTTTGGGAAAGAGGGAAAGTGAGGGCACATGCTCTTGCCTACTAAGAGCATGACCCAAAATTGGTCATAACATGGTTCACTGTCCAAAGGCCAGAGCTCTGTCAGTTGGCAAATCTAAATGCAAGGAAGGCTAGAAAATTTAGGACCTTAATAAAAGTAACAATCAAACAAATAAAACAAAGGTTACAATGGATAGAAAAGCAAACAAATGTCTCCAATAAAAAGACACTATATCAGGCAATTATTCTGATATATTATTTTCTGATATTTGTACATTTAATTATTATCACCATTGTAGATCATGGCTAGAATACAAAAAAAAAAAATTACCTTCAGTATTTTTCCCCCTCTCAGTTAATTATTATCATTGACTAAATGATTACCAGGAAGATAAAAATGAGGGAAGCATACTTTTGAGAAAACTAATAACATTTCATGTACTAATGAAAGACACATTTACCATCTAGCTTGTCTTAACATAGAGTATAAATTTCAAATAAAATTGTAATCATGATATACACAGAATATTAGAATTAACAATCATAGAATAACAAGTTTTTAGAAATGTTGTGTGTTTACTTTTAAATGTATGATGCCTTGAGTACACTTCTCAATTTCATTAAGTAAGGGATTTTTTTCTTTTATTCATTTATTGAACAAATATTTATTGAGAGTTCTTCTAGACCTTGGGGATTGAGCTGCAAACAACACAGACAAAAACCCTTCTTCTGGTGAAGCTTAACAATCTATAAAAGAAGTAAGATATGTTTTATGTAGAAGGTGGTCAGTGTGAGGAAGAAAAGCAAAGCAGCTAAAGGGAATAGAAGAGGGGACATCACCCATAGAAAAACAGTCAAAATTTTTAGAATAAATGTCAGGGAATCCCTCACGCAGAAGGTAACAGATCTGAAGTAGATGAAATATTTACCAGTGTGACTATCCAGGGAGGGGGACAATAGTAGGTTTAGAAACTGATGCTGAAAAATACTTGGAGCTTTTGTGTTCCCAGAAGAAAGAGCAGGTGAGGAGAGAGCAGGTGCAGGAGAGAGCAGGTGGAGGAGAGAAGAGATGAGATCGAGGAGAGAATGAGAGCTGGGTCCTGTACACAAGCCACTGTCAGGATTTGTGTTTTTAACCTGGGTGAGCTGGAAAACCACTTCAAGCAGAAGAGTCACTTGAGCTCATATTTTTAAAGCTTTATTTTGCCTTTTCTGTTTGGAATAGACTGTAGGAAAGCAAGGACTGAAGAAGAGAGAATACTTAAAGGAATGTAATTCAACTGAGAGATGATGGTGAACTGTACCAGGGCATAACGATGAACATGGTGTCATGTTGTCTGAATCAGGATCAATTTTGAAAATAGATCTGAAAGATTTGTGGTAGCAGAGGAGTAGTCACAAAGTTTGGAAGAAAGCCTTTCAAAAATTGTATTAGAAGCTAAAGAAAGGTACTGTCTCATGGGAACAAACCACAACAAAACAAAATAAGGCAAAACAAAAACCTGAGAGTAATCAGGAGTGTAGAGATACAAAGACCATA
Organism: Lontra canadensis; assembly: GCF_010015895.1. Taxonomy (NCBI): domain Eukaryota; kingdom Metazoa; phylum Chordata; class Mammalia; order Carnivora; family Mustelidae; genus Lontra; species Lontra canadensis. Next base: position 16,349,281 of record NW_022631023.1, read on the forward strand.
CCTATCAGTATTTAGTTTTCCGGTCTGGGTAGAGTGCTGATTTACAGATGATTCAGAGTTTTTTTGTTTTGTTTTGTTTAAAGATTTTATTTGCTTATTTGTCAGACAGAGGAAGAGAGAGAGAAATAGGGCACAAACAAGGCGAACAGCAGGCTGAGGGAGAAGCAGTTTCCCCCCTGAGTAGGGAGCCAATGAGGGACTTGATCCCAGGATACTGGGATCATGACCTGAGCTAAAGGTAGATGCCCAATTGACTGAGCCACCCAGGCTTCCCGATGATTCAGGTTTTAATGATTGTGTGTGTGTGCGTGTGTGACATTTGAGTAGTTGGGAGAGAAAGACTAAACACTGAATGCATACTATTGACAATGATAGACAACTCTAAAAACAAAGCAGGGAGTGGAGAGGGATGGGATGCAATTTTAGGAAGGATGCTCTGCAAAGATCAGTGAAGAACTAACAGTTGAGCTGAGATATGAAGGAAGAGGGAGCTGTGACTCATATTCTTGTGGCTGAGTTTCCTGGCTGACAAAGTCAGACCTGTCCTGGAGCTCATATGCCAGGAACAGCTGTTGGTTGGAGTCAAGTGAGACAGCACGCGGAGTCTGAGAGGTGACCTGGCACTACAGCACCAGAGAGTCCTGAGGCCAGAGTGAGGACCTCAGATACTAGTCACTTCAGGGCCTGGTGAAAAACCATCAGATTTATGGCTGGTCGGTATATGATTTGATGTATGTCGTCAGATAGACATAAATGCAACTTAAACATGCTGAGAAGCATCTTAAAATATGCTGCTATCATCTTATTAAACTCAACTTTAAACTTTTTTTTTTTATGACGTTTAAAATCCTCATTAAATACTCAAGGGATAAGACCTATGAAGGAATTAGTTATCAGTAAATGTAGACAGTATATTATTACCACGAGAATATGAAAAAAGAGCTGTAACAAACATTCAGTTTCATGGTTTTAGAATTTAATAACTATCGGGGCACCTGGGTGGCTCAGTCAAGCATCTGACTTTGACTCAGGTCATGATCTCAGGGTGCTGGGATGGAACACTGCACCAGGCTCCCTGCTCAGTGGGAAGCCTGCTTCCCCCTCTCCCACTCCCCCTGCTTGTGTTCCCTCTCTTGCTCTCTCTCTGTCAAATAAATAAATAAAATCTTTAAAAAAAATAGAATTTAATAGCTCTCTAAGAAGGATAGGTATCATTTGACAGAGTGGTCCCAGATTCCTTCTAACCAATTATTTGTTTAAAATGCAAAACATTCATTTTAAATGCTAGTATATCAGACAAATACCTTCTGGTGACTGACCTGTATAGTGGGATTAATGACAAATGAAACCCATCATAGGAAAGGTAATTGATCATTTTTCTCTGAAACATGGCCCCTTTTCTTCTGTTCTGATAGCACACTTCCTAGGGTGTCCATCCCTCAAAATATGCAAGATATGCACTGTAGTTAAATTATCTAGTTGCTTAATGTACAAACAATATTCCTGACATGATTTAAATCCTCTTCTTTCTCTTAAACATGACAGAATTATGGCAGTGCTATTTGATGAAATATTTAATCAGATTACTAAGGCTTTATATTATCTTGTATATACACAAATTTTTGAAGCTGGTTAGTATCCTATTAGTATATTTTATCATAATATCAAATGGTAATATTTATTGTATTTACCATAATATTTATGTTAAATAAATAATATTTATGTTAAATAAATAAGTTATAGCAAATTCCTTCGGAATCAACTTTGGATTGCTTTATAATTAGTTAAAAATGTTACTTAATTTTCACAATAGGTGACTCAACAATCGAAACTGAATGTAAGCTCTGCCACTTGATTATTTGGTTTTGAAGCATATGGCTCCAACCAATGTCATAGACATACACAGTAGCACAGAAAGGTACATTAAATTCTTGCCAGAAAATAAAACTTTAAGCCATCTGTTGTAAAATTCTAGCAAAGGGAAGTAGTATCCTTCACATATTTGACTGCTGTGACTTCCATCCTTGTATGAAAATAACCATACATTTTTACCACAGGCTTTGTCTCTATAATGGCCTTTAATAGGTCGCCGGCCAATGTTTTGTTTCATTATATTGTAAGCCAATATGTGGGTTGTTTTTTTTTTTAACTGCTGAAAAATATAGCAACAGTCAACTGATACAGAATCTATTGGAAAGGATAAAACACAACTTTTAAAGATACTATTTTATAGGTAGATTTTATAAAAAAGGCGATAGTCAAAATCATTGCAAATGATGAAAAAAGTGTGCATCTATGTTCCACCTGACTTTGTGGGGGAACTGAATTTACATGAGGTATGTAGTAAGGCACCTGAAAATCCGGAGCTGTGGGAAACATGAGAAACACAGTGCAATATGTGAGTGGTTTAGGATGTAGCAAAGGAAATATTACTGTTTAATGATGGGAGAATATCTATCTGACTAAGGCAGAGGGGGGAGCACAAAGTTCCCATCCCTACAGGGCAAGAGGAGTGGAAGAAGAGCTTTCTCTGGAGAAGGAAAAGAAAAATTACCTAATATTTTATTGTTTAGGGGCTGTTGCCTCGTTGGCTGGCACACTCTCATCTCTGTGGTGAACGTGGATTTTTTGTCTTTGTGTGTAACGAAGTTGAATTTTTCTCTTCAAAAACAATAAATTAGAAAAATGCTTTTTAAAAGCAGAGTTTTATTGCACTAACGATCTTTCATTCTGTTATCGAGTTTTCTTTCCTGTGAAATATTTCGTATTCGTGGTTTATTTCTACTGACATTTTTTGGTAAAATGTAGTCTCTCTTTAACCCCTTAAAATCTTATTTTCATCCATATTATTTTGTGGGAATCACACTAACAAAGTTCAAAAGTGATTCTTGAATCCACCGACCTTCAACATATCCTTCCAACTCAGTAGATAGGCATAAAGAATGCATTTTTGAACTTCTTTGACTATAAAATGACAGCATGCTTATTTAATTTTTACTCTTTATCCAGTCTGTATTTTATTCACTTATGACCTCATAATTCAGCTACTTCCAAAAGCCTGGCTAGTCCAGCACTGATTCACTTTTTACTGCTAATGAAATACATGGTGATACTCATATCTGTTTTCAGGACATTAAATGTGTGCCTCTCCTTTAAAACTCACAAAAGCTGGAATTTCATATCGCAACTTACCTATAGAATATTCCACTTAAATATTAATAAATAGGTCTTTTACTTATTTATTAATAAAAATCTCTTTCTTATCTTGAACTCACTAAATCTAAATTTAAATATATTATATTCCTCCTCCAAACCATTTACGATTACCAACTTTATCATTTCCATTGATGTCATTACTATTTTTCCAATATCCATACTTAAACAACTGGGCATCATTTTACTTCCTTATCCTCCCTTTCTATCCTCCAATAATATTACATATTCCAGATGTGAAGGTCATATCCTCTTTATTCTGTAATGAATCTGGAAAATATTGATGGATAAATAGTAAAATACATATTTGGAGTTAATATTTACTTGTTTTATTTTTACTTCTGTGACACAGCCTAATAATGGCCTCCTTCCCACAGCAAAACCAAGATGACTTTTAGCTGCAATTTTAAGGTTCTTTTCTGATCCAACATTCCTTTTATTTCTTGACCAAGCTCCTAGGTGTTGGAATCAGTCCAAAATTCTTGGATCATGTTAGTCTCTCATTATACATGAAATTATGGCATTTTGGGGTCTGTGCGGCAAATAGGACGGGGTTGTTGCCAAAGACATATTCCTATGCAATTTCTTAAATGACACATATTAATTTCTGTATTCAGGAGATGGAAGTTGCCAAGTCAACCTATGAGGCCCTCCAAGTTCAATACCTGACCCAGCTAATTCATAACAGTGTTACTATTTTCAATGTAACAATGTAGGAGTGAGCAGATTTTAACTGCTGCTTACAGTTTTTACAAGATGGCAATCATAAGGGCAGAACAATTTCTAGATTCCATAACATTTTTAGCTGGCTAACTTCAATAAGGTTTCCTTCTCTCTACCACTACAACCGTACCTCCCTCCTATTGTGGTTAACATATTCAGGTCACTTCTGAATATTAATAGTAGGTTTCCAAACAGAAACCTTGGTTTACACTATTATATTTGATACATTTTCTATCAAGCTATTGGAATACTATTTTTATAAATTCAGATTCCTAAAATTTTAGATCTTGAAGTATGTTAAGCATTTCCACAGAGGAAAATATGATATTATCAATTTGGTCTAATTGCCTCCTTGGGATATGATGTGACCACAGAAATTAACAGCTAAAAGAAAGCAAAGGGTGTCATAGGTAACTTGACCCATCTACTGACTTAATTTTCATTGAACAAAACTATAAATAAATTTCACGTTTCATTCTAAATTAGGAAAGGAAATGAATCAGAAAATTAAAATAAAGTTGGGTTTGAGAAAATTCGGGAAGTGAGAAACAAATCTATTTCCATTCTTATTGTTATTTGAAACAATATGTTCCTTCCTACTTTGGACTTTTATCACTCTTAAGGAAAAAGAAAAAACGCACAAAGCCTTTTTATAATTGAAGCATGTGAGACAAAGACATGACCAGTTTGTTGATTTTCATAACTATGCCTTTACTCTTGGCCCTGAAATTAGTTCTTGAATGAAGGGTAGCTGGTAGAAAGCTGACCTGACCCTTTGGAGTTAGAAGACGCAAGAACTTTTTTTTTTTTTTTATTTAATTTTTTTTCAGTGTTCCAAAATTCATTGTTTATGCACCACACCCAGTGCTCCATGCAATACATGCCCTTCATAATACCCACCACCAGGCTCACCCAACCCCCACAACCCCCTCCCCTCCCAAACCCTCAGTTTGTTTCTCAGAGTCCACAGGCTCTCATGGTTCATCTCCCACTCTTATTTCCCCTAACTCACTTCTCCTCTCATCTCCCAATGTCTTCCATGTTGTTCTTATGCTCCACAAGTAAGTGAAACCATATGATAATTGACTCTCTCTGCTGAGGCAAGAACTCTTAATCCTAACTTTGTCGTAGACATTCTGTGTGGTCTCATTTGCAGAATCCGTACCAGATCTGTTTTTACCTACATCAGACATGGTATTTGAAAATGCTTGAGGGTGTAAAACCCTAATTACCAGAGTTATTATTTTCTAATTAACAAGCCTTTATATTCTTTTCAATTTCTCTTTTCTTGATAGAGCAATCATGCTAAAAAAATGCAGAATCTACTTTTTAAAAAATGCTTTTTTCATTAACCTAGAGAGGAGACTATTTCTTCAAAACTATTTTAGATATCATGAAATCTTTTCAGAATCAAGTTCTTTAATTTAATATCACCTTATTCTTCTCTACAGTAAGAATTTGTCTCTTAAAATAACAATGGTTCCAGAGAGATCTTTTCATAGGAGTAAACTCAAAAATTTCTGTATCTTTACTAGCTGGCCTTCCTTTCGAACTTTGTGCTGTCCTAAATGGTTCCTGGAGGGAATTATAAAAATAACTCAGGTCCTAATGAGAAAACAAGTCTCCAAAGCATTATTCAGAGATTGTCATCCCCTGGCTTTGAATTTTTACGTGACAGAGTTCTATTGTCCCATGTCGTTATTCATGATCTCAAACTGTCTGTTCTAATTTCCAAGAAATGCTAAGCAAAGCCGGGTTCAAGTTCAGGAAGAAGCTTTTCCCCCTTCAATGAAAATGAAATTGTAACTGGAAACATGGTTGATTAGATAAACACCACTTGTTTACTTGTGAATTATCTCCAAATGCTGCTGGGTATCCTTTGTTACAAAGATGAAAAGGTATCATTTGGGTAAAGGTTAGGCATAAGAAATTCTCCTAAAATTATGAAACATTAGAAACATTGAGTTTTCTTGTTAGTTTCACATTAAACTTTTTGTTTTTTAATGTGATCTTTGCAAAGGATAAGCATATATGTCTTGGGAAATAGGTTTTCTGTCATTCGTTTTTACATATACGCTCAACTAAGTCTCTGATTAAAGAAAAGTAAAGTTACATTGTAATATGGGAAATTAGATTATATTTTTAATTTTTTTTTTGATATAGAAAAGTAAAGAGCATTCTACATTAAGAATATTATTCATGGGGCACCTAGGTGGCTCAGTGGGTTAAACCTCTGCCTTCAGCTCAGGTATGATCTCAGGGTCCTGGGATGGAGCCCCGCATGCATCTGACTCTCTGCTCAGCAGGGGGCCTGCTTCCCCCTCCCCCTCTGCCTACTCCTGATCTCTTTCTGTCAAATAAATAAATACAATCTTTAAAAAAAAGAATATTATTCATTGTACTGTGGTGGTTGGGTGGCTCGGTCATTAAGCGTCTGCCTTCAGCTCAGGTCATGATCCCAGGGTCCTAAGATCAAGACTCAAATTGGGCTCTCTGCTGGGTGAGAAGCCTGCTTCTCCCTCTCTCATTCCCTTCTTGTGTTCCCTCTCTCACTATGTCCTTCTCTGTCAAATAAATACATAAAATCTTAAAAAAAAAAAAAAAGAATATTATTCATTATAATGCCAACTGTTACAGGAAAGTGTATTTTCTATTTCAGCAGCTATTAATATCAGGCTAAAAATCACTGAGACAATGCTGGTCAACATGTTGCTTTTTGAAGGAATTTTAATGGGTTATATTATAATTTTGAAGGAGTTTTAATGGAAAAGAGCATACCTCCATGAACATAGTTCTTTGATTTTACAACATTTAAAGAATTGTTCTATTAGTGTCTTTGTTGCTGAGGGGTTGCTCAGTATGCACGAACTAATTTTAGTCACATGCATAGCTTTGGGGGAAAATGAAATCATCATGTTGTATGATCGTTGGTATGCAAAGCCATAAGGTGGTATATTGTTACCCGTCCTCATCTTGAATTTGTGGAATCATTACATGGCCTCCAGCATTCAGTATACTGGAAGAAAAGGCGGTGTAGATGAACACACTGTCCTCCATATATAGGTTTATACCTGTCATGAAATGTACATTATTCAATCTTATAAAGGTCAAGATTTATTTTAAGCAGGGTTGAAAGAAAGACTAGAGCAGGTTGGTATCTGGCATTGAAACCTGGTCATTTCACTAAAAGTTTGACTCGGTGTCACCCCTGTCTTAGACATTTCTGGTCACAAGATTCAAAGAGAAGAAAAAATAATCACAGCTTTATATAGTGTAGGTTTACCATTTTTAACTCAATATAAAATAATCAGAAGAAACTTCATGTGCATTCACTGAAAATTGAGGTTTCCTTCCTGGGGATGAAATAGAAAGTTCTCAGAGTGCCTGCAAGCTACCTGGCCAGACTTTTCACCCTTGGGATGCTTCCAAAATTTTGTACCAGGGCCCATCATCTTGACTTGTATTTTGTTTCCACTGTTCCTGTGCCTTTAGAAGTTTCCACCAAGGCCTTGCTCAAGCATCACTTCCTCTATGTAGCCTTTTCTGGTCCCTAGGTAGTATTTCCCTCCTTTGTTTTCCACACCATTTGCCCCACAACTCATTTAGCTTCTGCAACAATGCATTCTGTTTATCTCTTTACGCATCGAATTTGTCTGCTATCTTTTGTGCTTTCTAAGAGCAATGAGTATGACTTATTTTTTATTTATTTATTTATTGTGACTTATTTTTTTCTTTGTGTCTCCAGACAGAACCTAGCAAAATGGCTAGGACAGAGAAGGTCAATCATAGATATTTGTGGAATAATAAACTTATAATGCCAAACTATAATAAATCTACAAACTATACACAAACAACTTAACAAACCATAAATGAAAGTTCTTTTATTTATCTTTTTCTGTCCATTTTTAGAGTCTCACATAGACTACTTCATAATGTTTCTAAGTGTTCTCTGGATATCAGAAATTAACAGTGACCTCAAAGTGAGCTTGGGCTCCTGACAATTTTTTTTTTTTTAAGATTTTATTTACTTATTTGACAGACAGAGATCACAAGTAGGTAGAGAGACAGGCAGAGAGAGAGGGGGAAGCAGGCTCCTGCGGAGCAGAGAGCCCGATGTGGGGCTCAATCCAAGGACTCTGGGATCATGACCTGAGTTGAAGGCAGAGGCTTTAACCCACTGAGCCACCCAGGTGCCCCAGGGCTCCTGACTCTTAAATCTTCCACAGACTTGGTAGTTTTATTTATTTCTGTAACCATAGGTATTAGTACCCTGTCTAGCATGTGCCTGTTGCTGAGTAAGAGGTTCTAAAGCAAAAATGTTCTCTATATTGCTAGCCTAATTCCATAAATGCTTCCTAGTTCTTTTGAACCATTTGTATTTTCATCACCTACATGATCCCTTTCAGACTTTTGTTTTCCTACTCTTCAGGTGAGTCCTGATCTGTGTTCTTTGTACCTTACAGTGTTAGTGTCTTTGGCCAGATAAACAAAGGGGGCAGCAAAGTTTTGAAAATGGCAATGATAGTTACAATTTTCATAGCTTTATCTTTGTATATTAGCATTTCCTACACAGTTTATAGTACTTGACATTACATAGGGCTGAAATGAAAATTTAATCCATCAGACATTATGTGTGCGTGTATGTGTGTTCTGTATATCGGAGGTATATACAAGGAAGTGTTTAGTTGCCTTTAATTTTACCTTTATTTTAAAATTTATAATGATGAGGATTATCTGAATATTTACATTTATAAATATAGCCAATAGACTTAAATCAATGAGAGTACTTAATACAAATATGTGATTAAAAAATATCATGCCAATGTTTTCTTAGAGTTCCAGCCAAGGAAAAACACTCACCTCCTATTAGATAAACGGCATCTACCTGGTCAACATCTACTCTCTTGACTTTAACATCATGTATTTATACATCATTAAACTTCAGGAGAGTTAGATTTCCACTGCTGGATGTAGAGACTGAAGACAGACCACAAATGGGTCAAGTTAGCAGATGTAGGTACTTAAGACATATTGAGTTGGAGGACATGAGATACCTGGGTCTTTTCCTCGCTCACCTTCTGCTGTCTCAGTTTTATCATCCCCAAAATGTGAGGCTTGGATTATGTTTGCAAGACTATTTACATATCACTACATATGTGATTTTTCCCCATTTTTTTAATTGTGGAAAAAAACACGTTATCACCATATTAACCACTTTAAAGTGCATAGCTTAATAGTATTAAGTGTATTCACACTGGTATGAAATAAAATTTCTAGAACTTTTCTTCTTGAAAATCTGAAACTCTATACTTACTAAGCAACTCCTTTTTCTTCCCTCTACCCACCTCCACCTTGGTAACCACAATTCTACTTTTTATGGTTTTTGACTACCTTAGATATGTTATATAAGTAGAATCATTTAGCATTTGTCTACTTGTGACTGGCTTATTTCACTTAACATAATCTCCTCAAGGTTTATCCATGTTGTAGCATCTGAAGGGATTTTCTTCTGTATTAAGCTAAAGAATATTCCATGATAGGTGTATATTGTGATTGGTTTACTCATTCATCTATCAACAAGCATTTCTATTGATTCCAACTCTTTGCAATTGTGAATAGTGCTGCTTGGAACATAGGTGTGCAAAGATTTCTTCAATGCTCTGCTTTTTTTTTTTTTTTATTTTGGAGATTATATACCCAGAAGTGGGGTTGATAGGCTATATATTTCTGTTTCTGACTTTTGGAGGAAACTCCATCTATTTTCCTTAGCACTTACACTATTTCACAATCCCACTAATGGTGCACCAGAGTTCCAATTTTTACACATCCTCATTTGCACCTGTTATATTCTGTTGACTTGATAGTAGTTATCAATTAGTGAGGTGACATCTCATTGTGATTTTGCTTTTTATTTCTCTGATGATTAGCAATCCTGAGCATATTTTCAAATGTTTGTTGTCTGCTTGTGTATTATCTTTGGAGAAATGCCTATTCAAGTCCTTTGTCTATTTTTTGATCATCTTTTTATATTCTGGATATTAGCCCCTTACCAGATATATGATTTGCAAATATTTTCTCACATTCTACAGATTTTATTTTCACTGTGATTGTGTCCTTAGATGTACAAAACTTTTTAACTTTGCTATAGTCTTATTTGTCTCTTTTTGGTTTTGTGGTCTGTGTTTTTGATGTCCTATCCAAGAAATTATTGTCAAATCAAATATCATGAAACTTCTCTCCTGTGTTTTCTTTTGGGAGGTTCCAATGTGCGATTTTTTAAACCTTTGTCTTTTTTTTTAATCAAAGAAGAATGTACTAAAAAAAGAAGAAACTACTAATTTAGTATGCATTATGAAACTAAACGGTAATGTATTTTGACAATGATTAGAATTGTTTTATACTTTTTGTCTCAATGATCATGGCTATGACAACTAATCAACCCACTTTGCTATCCATGTTGTAAAACTATTATTGAAAGTGTTGATAATCTATTTCAGAACAGGAAAAATGTTTTGGTTGAATTACAGATATCAAGTTATGGCCATGTAAGACTACTAATTATCCTTAAAGCAATACTTGTGCAATTCTTCCTCTGTACCTTTATTAAGTACTCTCCAACCCCTCCCTTCTTACTTAAGGTAAGTCTTCTTTTAAGGCCAGATAAAACCCCACACATGAAGCTTTTTTCTATTTTCGTATTATTAGTGGATCTCTTTTCTTACTGAGTTAGCTCAAACTTGTTCTTTCTATATGTTAACTCTCTATACTAACTGCTATAGTTACAGCTTTGTTTTAAAATAAATAAGTTCAATAAAATGGAAGTTTATTCCTGGGTGGTTGAAGAGAATCTATGCTATTTTTCCCCCTGACATTTCTGTCTCTTAATTGTTAAACTTAAGAATCAAGTACCAAAATATTTATAGTATACTGACATGCCATTATCCCTGTGATGGCAGCACTATTGATGGAACCAGGTCATAGTTTCAGGGATGGGACAACAACAGATTGCCACATCAGCTGTAGCCTCTGGGGAACACTAAAATAGAAGCCAGGGTAAATGAGAGCATCTGTTTGGTGGGAGCAGCAACAGGTGCAAATCTAACATTGAAGTAATTGCAGAATGACAAAGAGGAAATAATTCAAAATGTTAATACTAGATAAAGAATAAATAGCCCAAAATATTAACACTAGTTCTTTTTAAATTATGAGTTTATACATGACTTTTAATTTATCTGGATCTTAATTTTAAAACATTTTACAAGAGTCTATATTGTTTTAATAGTTAGGAAAAAAGTTATTTGAAAAGGACACAGAGTGTGAAGGAATTATAATAGCTAATAAGTTTCATAAAAAAATAATTTAGGGTCACATTGTTTACTACGCTTTTGTTGAATAGTGGTGTGTATATATATATATATATATATATAGAGAGAGAGAGAGAGAGAGAGAGAGAGTTGAGGTGGTGAAGAATAGACTTCTAAGACTGGAGGTTGCTAGGATTCAGTGATTATTTTTTGTTAGTAAGGGCTCAGTTACCTGAATTTCCTCTTTAAACTGGTGTTTTGGGGAAAACAAGTTTAAATATCTCTTGAGTCTCTTCATATAAATTGTAAAGTCTTAAAATTAAGGCATAATTAAGTCCCAATAATTTTTAAACTCCAAATACCTAGAGACCGAAGGAATGAGTTTCTTAATTTATTTTACAATAAATATTGAATACAACTCTATCAGTTGGGGCTCAATCCAAGGAAAGAAAACTACACAGTAATTTGAACAGAGAAAGCTTAATGTACAGAATTATTCACTATAACAGGGGATTGCTGTAACGAGGGGCAGAATAGTAAAAGAAAAAAGCTCTATAGAGTACAGAACTAGCAAATGCAAGTGTAGGGAAGTAGTCTCCAAAACCCATGGCTAATCAGGGAGATTCAAATCAAAACCACATTGAGATACCACCTTACACCAGTTAGAATGGCCAAAATTTACAAGACAGTAAACAGCATGTGTTGGAGAGGATGTGGAGAAAGGGGAACCCTCTTACACTTGGTGGGAATGCTAGTTGGTGCGGCCACTTTGGAAAACAGTGTGGAGATTCCTTAAGAAATTAAAAATAGAGCTTCCCTATGACCCTGCAATTGCACTATTGGGTATTTACCCCAAAGATACTGATGTAGTGAAAAGAAGGTACATCTGTATCCCAATGTTCATAGCAGCAATGGCCACAGTTGTTAAACTGTGGAAAGAGCCAAGATGCCCTTCAACAGATGACGAAGATATGGTCCATATATACAATAGAGTATTGTGCCTCCATCAGAAAAGATGAATACCCAACTTTTGTATCAACATGGACAGGACTGGAGGAGATTATGCTGAGTGAAATAAGCCAAACAGAGAGAGTCAATTATCATATGGTTTCACTTACTTGTGGAGCATAAGGAAGAACACTGAGGACATTGGGAGATGGAGAGGGGAAGTGAGTTGGGGGAAATTAGAGGGGGAGACAACCACAAGAGACTGTGGACTCTGGGAAAGAAACTGAAGGTTTTGGAGGGGAGGGAGGTGGGGATGGGTGAGCCTGGTGGTGGGTATTATGGAGGGCACGTGTATTGCATGGAGCACCGGGTGTGGTGCATAAACAAAGAATGCTAGAACACTGAAAAGAAATAAAATAAAATAAAATGAAAAAAAAAAAAAAAAACCATGGCTAAAATAGATCACACAAGAAGATGGTTTCTCCCCAACAGGATGGGATCCAAGCCTTGTTGCACATGGCTCATTGGATATCAGAGAAGATCCTGAGGTGCTATATTGACAGAAATTTTTAGAAATATGCCCTCCTTGGTTGGAAAGAAGTCCACTTTCTAGGGTATAATGGAAAGCCATTCATAAGAGCATGTCTGTCCAGAGACATCCTACCACAAAACCACATGAGAGAGGTTCAAGGGGAAGTTGACAGCCACTGGGTGTTGCTGTCTTCATGCATTGTAGGGAACCAGATACTAGAGAAGCTATGCCCCAGGGAGATAGTCTGATGAAAGGGCACACTGGAACCAGAAAAGAAACTCCTTTCACTTCCAGTGTCTCTCCTCTCTTTCCTGACAAATCTTTATATTCTGGAAGCTATTTAAAGAGCCTCTCTTGGGATGCCTGGGTGGCTCAGTTGGTTAAGCATCTGCCTTTAGCTCAGATTCTGGCATAGAGTCCTGCATCTGGCTCCTTCCTCAGTAGGGATCCTGTTTCTCCCTCTGCCTGCCACTCCTCTCTGCCTGCCATACTTTTTTTTTTTTTAATTGCCCATATTAGGGTTTGGACAGTCCTTTGAGACATTCTAACCAAGGTGCCAGTGAACAGATTCTTCTATGGCCAGTCATTGCCTGTTCACCCAGCATTTCCTCACCAGTAAATCCCTTCATATGTTTCCACTGCCTGGTTTTTCATAAAGGAGTCCTCCACTCTGTCTTATTTTACAATCATATTCATCTTATCATCTACCATTTTATAATCATGTTATAGTCCTTGTTCTGGTAAACATTCAAATAATAATTTCCAATCTCAACTAATGAATGTTTCCTGCTAGGTCTTTTGTATCACTTTATGTTCCCATATAAGAAGATTAGACATCAGTAACACTTTTGACACAACTTTATATTCAACATTTGTGAAAATTAATAAGCCATATAATATACTTATAGGAGGGAAATGTTAGGTGTCACTTTATTTTCATAATTGAAAGAGGAGCTAGCTCTATTAATTATGTGGTCATTGTAGTAATATCTATGTGAGAATTAAAGCAATGGTTTTTATGATAGTAGCAGCAGAAATAGAATGAGGAGAAAACAGATACAATCTCTCATGTAATGTAGACACTGTCAAATTAATAATTAGTTAAAACTTGATTTTCCTAAACTTTAGGTTGGATTAGATTATCTCTATGATCCCTTGTGCCTTATAACATTCTATGATTCTGCAATCAAAGATGAGGGAGGATTTAAATGCCAAAGATTTCAAATGTTGGGGGGAAAAAAAAACAGAAAGAAAAATAATATAATGGGGATTGAGGAGGGAAAAGAGTAGAAATGTTGAGTATAGTTTTGAATTGAATTTATTTTTCAAGTTGTGTTGGGACATCCCAGTGGGAAGGTCTGGTAGATAATTAGACTTACAGGATTGGATCTTAGGTAAAATATTAGTTTTGGAGATATACTTCTTGCTATTTTTGCCAAAATATTCCTTAATTGTGGGGTTCTCTGTAATAAAATTATAAGCCAATGAGTATAGATACCAATAATTTTTATTTAAAACAAAGACTATGTGAAGTAGTGCTGGACACAAATGAAATTGAAATTAATTTCAAGGGGCTCATCTGGATCCAATCATGGAGTGTTTGAGTCTTTAAACTGGCACAAATAATGATCAGACTTGAGTTGCTTGATCTTTGTTCTTTACTGAAGCAGAAGCAAGTAATACATAAGATATAGGAATAAATAGTGGGTATGAGGAAAGAAAAAGAGAGTTTCACAGTTCTTCCATATGTCTCTAATACCTCACAAAGTCATGGCAGACGTATTGGGGCCACTTACAGGTCATGTCTACCAAGTAAGAATAATCAAAGGAGTTAGGAAGCAATGACATTAATTTGACAAAGAAACCACCTTATTATTCAAGAAAAATCCCAACTGCTTCACAATGACATACTCAAGAATCATAAGTTGTACTGTGTCACCAGCCATGGCCTTCAAAGGGCCATACATAAATAAGAATTTCTGATATTTGTACAGTGATGTATCAAAACATCTTTATGAATAAACAGATTTGAGATTTTGGTTAAGAACATAACTCTGGAGTCCGAGGTCATGAATTTGAAACTCGACTCTATTAGCTTGCTTAATGACTGCGGACAAGTCAGTATTACCAAGGGTTAGTTCCTCATACAGGTAAGGAGATAAAAATAGTACTTCTCTGAAAGTGTTGCTGGATTGATAAAAATAGTTGACATTTGTAAAGGTTTAAACAATGCCTGGCATAAAAGAAGTCTTCAAGAAATGTTCACTATTGTACTACAAAACCCAAATGATAACAATTACCCTGAATTCCAAGCTCTACCCATTTCACAGATAAGGAAACTAATAGAGAGGTTATGCACAACGTAAGAAAATAAAGATTTAAACTGAAAAGGCAGAACAGGGAAAACAGATTTCCTAGGCCAGGTGATTTTGCCTTGGTAACATTTATCCTCTTTCCATCAAAATTATGCAGGGGTTTTTGTTGAGACCCATTAATCTCCAGGGAAGGAAATAGTCAAAAGACAAATGGGAATCAAGAGTAGTTTGATATGAAATTAATTAATAGTAAAATTATAAAACTTGCTAATTTATAATTTGAACAAAAACTGTTATACAAAAAAAATATTTTAATCAATATGGGTGCTTAAATGTAGGGCAGAATACAATAATTTGTTATGTTTCAAAGTTTTTACATCCCAATGACAAAATCTAAGTCAATATAGAAGATGATATATGCCTCTGACAGGTGCATGATAATGTAAGAGAGTTAAGAGATATGGACAATTGTTTCAGTTTAGGAGAATTAAGTATAACATTATTTGAATTTGGTTTTGAAGATTGAATAGACACCATATGAGCAGGCAGAGAAAACAACATGGACATATGTTGGCCACATGTAGAGAAAATAGAAATGGGATGGAGAACCATAGAGGAAGAGAAAGAAAGAAGGAGAAAATAATGAAAAAAAAATCAAGGATGGAATGTAAAGAAGTAAAAGAAGCAGGAGGAACCAGGGAATGAATGTCTCTTGGAGTATTAATCAAAGGAGTTACCTCAGGTGATACAACACACCTTTTTTGGATGGCATAGACTTCTCTTATTACTGCTTCTTGAAGAGATCATTAACTAAAAAACACAACACAACAAAACAAAAACAAGAAAAAAACTCTTCTAAATTCTTCAACTTTTATTTAAAATACATTCATTTCTCTGTGAATGGGGCAGCCACTGTACTTTTATCAAGAAATTATTTTAATTGACTCTAAGGATATTGGCCAGAGTAATGATGAGCCTTTGTAGCTTTAAATTCTGATTGTCCACAAATAATATATAATCAGCTAGTTCAAAATTTCTCTACCTTGGAGGGAGGGGGGTTGGGAGAAGGGGGGTGGGGTTATGGACATTGAGGAGGGTATGTGCTATGGTGAGTGATGTGAAGTGTGTAAACCTGGTGATTCACAGACCTGTACCCCTGAGGATAAAAATATATTATATGTTTATAAAAAATAAAAATTAAAAAAAAATTCTCTACCTCTTACTTAGACCCCCTTGGACTATTGTTATCTTTATGCAAAGTGTCAATGTTGCTATATATGTGTGTGTGTGTGTGTGTGTGTGTGTGTGTGTGTATGCATATATATTTGTATATATATGCATATATATACATATATATTTGTATATACAGATATATATATATACAGATAAGCACTGTCCCTTCTAGAAATTGCATATATCCGGATGTTAGATATATATTTTATTTTATTTAACAGAAAGAGAAAGAACTAGCAAAAACAAATGAGAATGGAATATGGAATCAGAAAGTCATAAATCAGAAAGTCATAAATCAGAAAGTCATATTGACTTGACTTTGCACTAGACAGATTGTTTTGGATGCGAATAGCAGAGAACTCTGACTGCACTAGACTAACATTACATTAAGAGAAGTTATCATTGTATATCCCCAGGTATAAAGAAGCTCAAGCCATGGTAGTTGAAAGATCCAGTTTCATTCTTCTCTAGTTATTTTGGCTTTTTGCACCTCCCTGTGTGGTCTTTACCTTCAGGATGATACCTGTGTGGATTCTGTTCCAAGTCTCAATTACAGACATGCAACATACAAAGGAAGAAAAGGAAGTATCCTTTCTTAAGCCTGTGGAAACCTTACTTAAATTGAATCAGTGTAGCTAACTCAGGAGTTTTCTGTGTCCCTCCGTCATACTCCAAAGCAGCCTTGCAAGTATAAATATCTAGGAGAAAAACTAGGAAATATATACCCAACTTTCACTGAGGAAAGCCAGCTCAAACATTGTACCTTGCTACCTCGAGTTGAAACGTTTTTAGTGTTCAGTTATGTAACAGAAACTGAAAGCTATTTCTGCTTTAATATTTATTCCCTCTTCTACAGTGAGAATAGCTGACCACCATATCTACTGGCTAGAGACACCCCAGTTTCTCAGATACACTGGATCTAGTGGCTCTGTGACTAAATTCTGGGCAACTTGTGATAAAAGTAGAAGTGGTGTGAGTAACTTCTGGGAATTTTTCCTAAAGGGAGTGATTTGTCCTTCTCCTACTCCTGTCTTCCTTTCTGATAGAGGATGGTGACATGATAGATGGAGTCAGAGCAAACATCTTAGACCATGAGTTAAAAGCTGGGTGCTTAAGATTGCAGATCAGAATAGACATTGCCTCCTTTCCGTTCATGTACAGCTCCCATACAGGCTGAGAACTAACTACATTTGTGTGAGGGAAAAATAAAATCTGATGTTATTTGGTCACATTATTTGAGGCTTGCTGTCTTTGATTTCCTAACCTAATAGTAATTGATATTTATAAATATATTAAGAAGAAGCAGGCAGGTAAATGATCAACTTCTATGTAACAAAACCAAATCTTTAGTACCTCTTGCAACCTTTAGTTGAAGACTGTATTCAGTGTACATGCACTACCATTTGGATCCCTTCAATTTATTGTTAAGGAAGATAATTATTATGAGAACAGTATCATCTTGAATGATAGTCATTCCAGAAATCAGTGATGCAATGTAAATCATCTCAAATCATCTTTTTACAAGATCCTATTTAAAAGTTGGGGAAAATAGCTGTTTCTTACAACTGAAAAATTTCTAATATCAATGCAGTTATGTGGTACATTGCACAAGCAACATTTTCTCTTGATAATTTTAATCTTAATGTGCCTTTTCCCTGAATAGGCTTCATCTTGATTTTGGTCCCAGTTGCAACATATTTTGCTTATTAATTGGACAAAGCTATATAGCAAATAGCTATATTCAATTAAAGTATAAGCTAATAAATGCTTGGATAATAGTTTAATAACTGATTAAAGTGATTTTCATTCTATAAGCAATGATATAAATGTAATGAATTCTTATTCCTGCAAACATTTCAGATTTATTTAAAAGGAGGCTTTTATTATAATATCATCCTTACATAATTGAGGTCTGGTTATGTGATAATGTATCTTAAGTATTGTAGTGGAGGGTTATTACCCAACACCTAATGTTTTATGTATGAATTTGGTAACATAGAAATATGTTAAGTATATTAAATAACTTCCTCCTAAAATATTTTATAAAATTATCTGGTTTAAATCAGTATGTTTTGTCACTGTAAGCATGTTCAAGAAAAGAGAAAAATATATCACAATTTTCAAATGTGAGCCCTACTGTATACATACTGTTAAGTAATTGTGAATCACTTGAAGGAATAATTAGGAGTACAACTAAGCTAACCAGATTTATCAAATAAAAATACATTGTATTTTTTTCTATTTTATCAGGCAATCCTAAGTACTGAGACTTAATAAGTTTAACATTCTGATCAGTTAGTGTGACCTGGCCAATTGTTTCATATTTCCAGGTTAAAAAACATTAGCTCAAAGGGGAAAGGAAGTGAATTATCATTTATTAAATGTTCTATGTCAGGCATCGTTGTATGTGGAACTTTTAGAACAAAAGGTTTCTGGCCTGATCACAATCCTATGTGATAGGCATTAACATAGCTTATACATATAAGATACAACTGAGAACATCTATTCACACATTTATACTAATTATCCAAAATATACAGAGAGAAAGCAATGAATTTGGTATTTGCTCCCAGCTCCATTGGACTTTTAAATCTTTTGATTTCTGAACAAAGAAATAGCCATTGTTCCTTGAGTTCTATTTTTTCTTCTTTGCCACAAAAGAAGTATGTCTCAGGAGACTGGCATTTGCGGATATAAATCAGTGGCTCCCTTGTTCTTTGGCATCTGATTGCGTTCAGCTAGTGGGAGTTACCAGCAGGTAATTAGGAAGACTGACCCCAGATTTTAATAATTTACCATGGATAATCCTTTTTTGAATAGGGAAAACTCCAGGGATATGAGTATATTATGGAGGAAAGGAAGGAATTGGGTATGTCTGCTACTGGAAGGTTAGGTATTATGATATCAAAGTTCTGTTTGAGATGCTGTCATTTAACACACTGGTGAATAATGATATATTCATATTATTTGAGATAGGATGACTTGATTAAAGCAAATACACTAATTCTCATGGCACCTTTGTCTAGTGTGGAAGATTTAGAATAAATTTTTACAAACAGTAATAAGTACTACTTTAAATTATAATAAATGATTTGAAGAAAAGCTGTGAATGAAATGAGCAATTTAAACACAGAAGCTTGATTTAGAAAAGGGGTATGAAAGACAGTCATTCCTGAGCCAGTGTTATTTTTTCTCAGGCCTCAAGGATGAATAGACTTATTTAACAAAGAATGGGAGGGACAGTATTCAAGGGAGAGTGAAGAAACAATAGAGATGAAGGGAAATACTGTAGTGGTGCTGTGATTAAAGACATAAACAGGAAAGAGGTCACATAGATTGATTTTGGTGGGTGAATGTGGGGAAAATAGAAGTTCAGTTGTATGCAATGCAAGCTGGATACACTGGCTTAGAATTTTAAGTGAGAGGGAGTATGGAGATATAAATGACAAAAAATAATCATACTGAGCAACAGATCAAAAACAAGCATGTGTACTCTAAGTTTTAGCACACAATCTTTGACAAACAGTTTCAAAGCTTTCAAGAAGCATGTTTATTCTTCTAGACTCCTCAGAGTAAAGCTTTAAGTGGAACCATAATGAGCCTGAAAATTTGGTCAGTCCAATCACCAGGAACAATGGAAGCAATATTGCTGAATCTCTAGCTCATCATGTGAGATGAACTACAACACATCAACAAATCAGATATCTCGGTCTCCTTGATCTTGCCATGTTTTCCAAAGCCAAGTCTACATGGTGCTATGCAACCGTTTAGTCTGGGTTCAGAAATGTCTGACATCTCTCTATACAGTAGCAAACTAATATGTTTGAGGAAATAAACAATCGCATGGGTGGCCCCAACTGCATGTTCAAACTGGAATTAATATCCCCAGAGTTCTTTGAAGCCCTGACTTTAATAACATAAACAAACAAGGGAAGATATCAGTAGTCACAACCAATAAAATGTAACTTAATTTAAAAAGTACCAAAGAAAGTTAAGATGATTCAAGCAAATATTCAATGAAAATAAACACAAAAGATAAGTGAGCAAAAGCAGTCAAGTTAATGAGTCTTTTATAATGGTTTATGATCAAATGCAGTAAACACACATACACTCAGACACACACACACACACACACACACACACACACACACACACAGTGTTTTTAGCTGAGACTTGAAACAGTCCTGAGTAAATAAATGGCCCACACAAGAACTGGAAGGTTGGAGGATGGAAGAGTTTAGAATTAGACTGGATCATGGATTGAGTCTGAACCTAAGGAACCAGAGGCTGATGGAGGTTATTAATTTGAAGTTTAATACAACGAGTAGTGACCAGGATAGCTGACTTTGGTAGACTTTAGGAAAGTCCAATTTGGGGAAATCCTATTCAAACAGACAGTGAGATCTGTAAATTGAATTTCCACACAGATCATAATGGGGATGATTATTATAAAGTAGCAGAAAGTCAGATACTCATTAGAAGTATAGTATTAGGACCTTAATACTAGGAAAATACCAGGGGGAGTAAGATGTTTTGGTTCAGGCTCAAAGTATACAACAGAAGACCACTAGACAGAAGTGAGGTATACATCTGATCTCTGGAAATAGGCATTAGTACAAGTGTTGCAATACAACAAAAAGTGAAGGGGACTTATATTGCCAAAAATGAAGGGTTACCCATCTTACTCCTGAATGGCCATAACTTCCATCATAAAGATGGAAGAAAACCCAAGCTATAAATGAGAGCTTTATGTGAATAAAGAGGTCTGCAGAGAATGGGTATCAGTCTGGGTCTAAGTGGTAGCTTGTGTTAAAGTGATCAGAAACAAAAATAAAAAGATTTAATTGCTTTATTCATTAATCTTGATAGATAGATAGGAATAGAATTATGGATAAGCATATAGACATGTAGGTATATTCATTTAAACCTTAAGCTGATTGGTTAAATGTAGACCATTTATCACAGTCTTTCAAATATTAGCTGGTACCTTTATGTATCTAATACTTAAAATTTCCGTAAGGCAGGAAATGACAAGTGTCAGTGAGGATGCAGAGAAAGGGAACACTCTTACACTGTTGGTGGGAATTCAAGGTGGTACAGGCACTCTGAAAAACAGTATGGAGTTCCTCAAAAAGTTAAAAATAGAGCTACCCTACTACCCAGCAATTGCACTACTAGGTATTTACCTCAAAGATACAAATGTAGGGATATGAAGGGGCACCTGCACCCCAATGGTCGTACCAGCAATGTCCACAATAGCCAAAATGTTGAACAAGATGAGATATCCATCAACGGATGGATGGATAAAGATGTGGTATGCATGTACAATGGGATATTACCATTCATCTGATAGGATGAATACCTACCATTTACGTTGGAGTGGATGGAACTGGAGGGTATTACACTGAGCAAAATTAGTTAATCAGAGAAAGACAATTATCATATGGTTTCACTCATATGTAGAATATAAGAAAGAGTTCAGGGGATTATACGGTAAGGGAGGGCAAACTGAACAAGAAGTCATCAGAAAGGGAGAAAAACCATGAGAGATTTTTAACTATAGGAAACAAACTGAGGGGTGCTGGAGGGAGGTGAGTGGGAGATGGGGTAACTGGATGATGAGCATTAAGGAGGGTATGTGACATGATAAGCACTGGGTGATATATGCAACTGATAAATTTGAAACTAATGATGTACTATATGTTGGTTAATTGAATTTACATTAAAAATAAAGAAATAATGTTTTTAACACTAATTTTCATAAATCCTGGTCTCTTTGGCACCACCCCTGCTACCAGAGGTCCAATAAAATTGGGTACATGGTTTGGCTAAGGTCATGATCTCAGGGTCCTGGGGTTGAGTATAGCATTGGACTCCCTGCTCAGTGGGACGTCTTTTTCTCCCTCTCCCTCTGCTTCCCTTCTCCCCATTCTTGCTCTCTCATTCTCTCTCTCAAATAAATAAATAAATAAATAAATAAAATATTTTTAAAAATGATTGGGGCTCTAGTTAACATCAGCAATTAGTGAGAGAGTCTTTGAGTGGGGTGTGCATGTAAACATTGTGCAGGAAATAAAAGCATGAATTATGACCATGGCTTAGAGTTATGCTCTGAATAATTTTGGATTTATTTTTATAGATAAGATAAAATAGAGATTTATATAAAATTTTAGGAAAAAATAAAGCACTTCTACCCATTTTTACCTTTATTTTTGTGGCAGAGAATACATGATCAAACCCCTCTCAGATATCTTTTTAGTTGGGTGGGTCATATGACCTAGTAGGGATCAGTGATTGGCCAAAGAATGCTGAGAAATGAAGTAGGATGCTTGCAAGCCCATGAATTTCCCCAAGTGATCCTGCCTTTGTGTTTTCATCTGCCAGATGAATAGAAGGACTGCGAGAATATAGACCAGGCGCAACCACAGGACAAAAGGAACCTCAAACCCAAAATTGCCACTTGGAGGGAAGATTTGTCTAATCTCAAGGATCAGACCCACATTGGACCATTGTGTAAGCAAGAAATAATCTTTTATCTTGGTAAACCATTAAAATTTTGGAGTTGTTCACCCTACTCTTAACCCTGCAAGTCTTAAATTTTATTATCTTCTAAACCAAAGTAGGCAAATATTTTGAAGTTCTTTTTAAAACCCCAATAACACTAGGGAATGTAAAAGCAAACAAGTCTTACAGTACTTTAGTGGTCTGTATTTAAATGTCTAAAAACTGAGCTCTGTGTAAGGAACAGTAACAAAATATCGTAAGAGTGACCAAATCTCAAATCTTTTTACACCTAAATTTTTATCTGAAATGAATATATTATGTACAAATTGTTTTAATAAAAAAATTCATCTTTTGGGGGCACTGGGTCGCTCACTGGGTTAAAGCCTCTGTCTTTGGCTCAGGTCATGATCTCAGGGTCCTGGGATTGAGACCTACATCGGACTCTCTGCTCAGCAGGGAGCCTGCTTCCCTTCCTCTCTCTCTGCCTGCCTCTCTGCCTACTTGTGATCTCTGTCTGTCAAATAAATAAATAAAATATTTAAAAAAATTTTCATCTTTTTGTATTTGAAGTGGCTTTTAAATAAACACATTCTGATATAATACAGGAAGAAATTTCCCAGTTACATTATATAAACTAGCTATAAATTCTAAATGACCAGGGAAAGACTATTTTTGTAGTAATATGGGGGCTCCTGGCTGGCTCAGTTGGTAGAACATGTGACTCTTGACCTTGGGGTCATGAGTTCAAGCCTTACATTGTGCCCTGAGGTTACTTTAAAATATATATAGCATGCAAAAATTTGTTAATAAACACAATGTCAAAGACAAGTGATTAAGAAAAAATGTGCAATGCATGAAATACAAATAATATCATCAATAAGGACTTTCTATAAGTAGTTAAAAGACACAAATAATAGAAAAACAGTGAAGGATGTTTACCACTATAAAAGCGCATGAGAGGCAAAAGACCTCAAATGTATGAAAGCATAAACCTTTAAAAGTAGTCAAAGAATAAAGTGGAAAATGAAACATTTTCAGCTCATTGCCTACCTATGAAAAAAAGTCAATTTTTTCTTCCCCCAGTATTCTCAGCACCAGAGTGCTATCTTTTAACCACAACTCTACAAGTACTTAATGATTTATTGCAATAAATGATTATTGAAAAATATGGGAGTGTTCCTAATGCCCATTAGTGGAATAGAGATTTAGC
Organism: Lontra canadensis; assembly: GCF_010015895.1. NCBI lineage: Eukaryota > Metazoa > Chordata > Mammalia > Carnivora > Mustelidae > Lontra > Lontra canadensis. The sequence goes on from NW_022631023.1 coordinate 16,373,263, forward strand.
AAATTATGGCATATCTTCATTATGTAATATTGTGTAGCTTAAATAAGAACATAATGAGCTATCATTAATGTGGAGGCATGGGCACAAGTTATATTAATGAGTAAACAAAACCAAACATACAAAGAAAAATTCACAATATAATCCTATCTTTAGAAAACAACACAAAACAAACAAATGAAAACATTTATGGGAGTATGTATCTATGTATGTGTAGTGAGGTATATGTGTGTATGCATTTATCAGTGCATTTCAGGGCCATTCAGGGCCTCAGAGGTTCTGGGCAATATTAGATTTCATCAGTGCAGCAAAAGAGAAAAAGCCCCAAATGTGGAAATCTTGCATTTTAATAGGAAAATATGGACAGTAACAGCAAAACCAGTGAAAGTAAAATGTAGAGTACAATAGACAACGAGAAGGGCTATAAAAAGGACGTAAAGCAGTGTTAAAGAAGGGACGCACTGGGAGAGCTGGGAGTTGTTATTTTGAATGCTGCAATGAGGATTCATTTCAGATCACATTACAGGGATAGGGCCTTGGCAGATGCTAAGACATGGGAACTAGGAAATGCAAAGCCTGATCCGTAAAGATATAAAAGCCTACAATCGTTGCAGAACACTTAAGATTGTGAATTCTTTCTTAAAAATGGTGAACTGAAGAATATCTAAAGGAACTGCATGCTCTAAGACCCTTAAAATAGATGAGCACTGTCTGAAACAGTAACAAAATTTTAGCAAGAACAAGATTCTATAAATTATCCTTTTGAAAAGAGGGATAATGAGAAAATAACTAGATCTGTTACAATATTACAAAATGGTAAAAGTGTTATAAAGCAGTAAGAGGAAAGATATAATTTTACCTTAAAGATTTTTTTATGGAAAATAGAGTATAACTTTAGCAAATGGCTATCATTCCTTCTTATTTAGATAAAAGAACATTGCAACTCTTAAATGTAAACAAATTAAAGTTAGTAGAACAAAATGAAAGTAATAACATATTAGAGTAAATAGGTTAAGGTGTTGGAAGTTTTAGGAAAAATCCAATCCAAAGTAATTTAACCCTTAGAGAACATGTATTGTCTCACTTAACTTGGAATTTCATTTAGGTCTGGCTTCAGGAAGGGTTTGATCAAAGCTTTTGGTTGGTGTTCCATTCTTTTCTGGGTGCTTCTCTCCTTACTTCAAACTTCATCTCTCCTTAGCTTCTTTCAAGGTAGCAGAATAGCTAAAGCAGTCACATCATTTACATCTAGAAACCCCAAATACTGTCCAGAAGGAGGAAAATTCCCTTTCAACAATTTGGCATTAGTCTGATTGAAATAAGTCAGATTGGTTGTCCAACACTGAACCAGTGATCCCAAGGGGATAATATTTTATGGGTTGTCTCAGACCATTCATCTTCCATCCCAGGAGCTGAGTGAAGAGTGAATGAAACACACAAACCTCATGACTCCTACACAGTGGGGGGGTTGGTGGAATGAATGCCAGGAAGTCAACTATCCATGCCCAATAAAATTACCATTTAGAACTAGTCAGTAGCAAAAGTAGCTTTATGAAAAACACAAATTAAAGAGCAGAAAGACTAGAGGAACTCTCCCAGGAAGCAGAAGGAATTAATTGGAAACAAGACAGTATTTGCTACATAGAAAAATAGATCACAAAGAGGAAATCTGCAAATAAGAATACAGAATATGCAAAACAAAAATGGCAACTAAGAGCATGACCGAAGAAAAATCCCCACATTAGAAAGAGAATTTAGATAGGAAAGCAGTAACTAACAAAATACAGTGGGACAAAATTGTTAAAATCTCCATCGAAAGAAATGATTAAATATCTCTAGAAGAACTCATTCCCTGATGAGTAGAAATTCAACACTATACTATATATATTTCCATATATGACCTTACTTAGTCTAAATCCTCACTATTATAAAACTGTGAGATAAGCCCTATCATGTCCACTTGGTGCTTGATGAAATTGAAGTTTCAAAGGATTTAAACAATACAACTGATAGAATTGCCAAACTTCCATTTGAACCTAGGCCCACCCCAAAACAAAATCTGCATGCTTTCAATTGTCCCATTTAAGAAAGTGAAATGAAAGAACAGCTTGCCAGAAGTTTGCATAAAAAGTAGAGCCCCATTACAACATTGTTGCTGTTGATGTGAACTTGCAATGACCATGGAAACTAAATACTCATTATACAGATAAAGGAATAGGAACACTGTCCTCTCCTCTTCCCACTGAGTGACTTTCCACTAACATGAGCCAAAACTGGCTTTTAACTAATCCACACTCAGCAAATGAATAGTGTCCTAAAGTCAAAGAATCCTCCCCTCTGTGCTCCTTATAATAGACAAACCTAAAAGACAGGTAAATAGTCATAGACTTCTCTGCAACTAATAAAAGGATATATTCAGTATTATTAAGACAAGTTGAAACATGGTATTGGAAAGATATTTTAGCAAAACTATTTCTAACGATTTCCAACTGCCAAACCACTAGCTTCCTTTAATTTGGGCTCTCCCTTGTTAATGCACAACATTCTTAGTGGTTGGAAAATGTTCAAAGAAAAACCAAGAGAGGAAAAAAAAATATATAAGTAAAACAAAACATTTCTTCTCTTTTTTAATGCCAAAGAGCAGGAAAAATATAGAATAATTTAAACAAACATAAGATTTGGTGCAAAAGAAGATGAGATATAATATTTTTTCTTTTTCCCAAATCCACAAGCTACAATACATTGGCTTGGGGAGGAAAGTCTTGGCATAGGATGCAAGAGTTTGCTTGTTGTGGTGGGTTACCTAGTATTAACATTGACATTGAATGAAGTCTTTTTTCTGAGTTACCAAATTGCGACTAAGTAAATGTTTATTGTACACAGACCATTCATTAAAACTAAAACAAACCAAACCAAAAAAGCCCACAAAACTCTATTCAATATCAATTGTATGTGCTGTGGGTTGAATCCTATCTCCCCTCTCCCGCCAATTCCTTAGTACCTCACAATGTGACTTTATTTGGAAATACAGTCATTGTAGAGGTAATTAGCTAAATGAGGTTGAAATCTACTGGAGTAGGGTGGGCCCTTAATCCGGTATGGCGGGTGTCCCGTACAAGGGGGAAATTTGGAATTAGACATACAGGGAGAACATTATATGAAGACGAAGGCAAAGATCAAAATGATACAGCAGAAGCCAAAGTATGCCAAAGTTTGCCAGGAAACCTCCAAAAGCTAGAAGAGAACTGTGGAAACAATTCTCCCTTACAGCCATCAGAAAGAACCAGCTCTGCTGACATTTTGAATCTGGGACCTATAGGCTCTAGAATGTGGGACAATAAATTTCTGTTGTCTTAGCACCCAATTTGTGCTTTGTTATGCAGCCTGAGCAAACAAATACCATGTTTAAGAAACTGTTCCTTGGGAAGAGGGGTGTTAATACGAAGATGATTCACAGATGTAAACAACAGACCACAATATAGGTATCACCAACAAATGCACTCCCTGGGTGAGGAAAAGAGGAGTGAACTGGAGAGAAAAACTGAGAGGCCAACAGCTGTACACTCTGGCCGAAGAATGTGTTCAGGGGCCCATATCATCAATCACTTTTTTTTTTTTTAGGATTTTATTTATTTATTTGACAGACAGAGATCACAAGTAGGCAGAGAGACAGGCAGAGAGAGAGAGGAGGAAGCAGGCTCCCTGCTGAGCAGAAAGCCCGATGCAGGGGTTGATCCCAGGACCCTGAGATCATGACCTGAGCCTAAGGCAGAGGCTCAACCCACTGAGCCACCCAGGCGCCCTCTTCAATCACTTTTAAGATCAGGCTGTTTCGGTTTTGATGTAATAGGTTTATTGAACAGTGAAAAGCCAAAGAGCTTTTCTGGGGCCTATAAGTATATTTGAGATGGTGACAAACAAAAAATGTCAATCCATATAAGTACCATCACAAAATGAAAAATCAATAAAATTTTGATTGGGTATCTATACATGTAACATGTGAACTTGGTTAACTTAAAGTTGATATTCAAAAGAAGTTTATAATAATTGAAAAGTACTTGAAGGGTATATTACGTTTGTTTCGGCATGAACTCCAAAGATTGTATGATAATTTTCAAGAAATAAAAACCAAGCACAAACTAAACATAACTCAATCATGGTCCATGTAGCAATTGCAGAGAAAAAAATTACACAAATCTCTGTCAACATTTTATAGCACACATTGATACTTGATTTGAAGTGTGGTTGTGTTTTAATATACATATATATGGTATTACAAAGGATAGCTAAGAATAACAATGCCTAGAACACAAGTTGCTCCTAATGATATGGAGCATATCAGGGGTCAAAGGGAATATTCAATGATGAAACTGTCACTACTCTTCTTATAGATTTTTGAAAATCTAATTAAAAACACTTAAAAATGCTAATGTTTTACCAAGCACGTAAATTAGTATCAAGCCGGGAATAATTCACCTTAACCCATACGATAAGGATTTTAATATTTTCAGGTAAAAGTTATAATACAAATAAGTCACAGCAATGCTAAGTAAAGCATAGAGAATGCAGTTAATAATATTGTAAAAACTGTATGGTGACAAATGGTAACTACACTTATTGTAGTGAACATTTTATCATGTACATAACTGTCAAATCATGATGTTGTAAACCTGAAATTATATTTTGCCAGCCATACTTCAATTTAAAATAATAAAAAAAGATTGAAAATGTAAGACATTTGTATAAACTTTAAATGCAAAAGTGAAAATTTTCATGGATTTTTTTTTTTTTTTTAAATAATCGAACAAGGCAGTGCCTCAAAATCTCCCCAGATTTTAAATCAGTGCAACACAGGGCAAAAATAAGAAATCAGGATTGGTTTCCTAGAGTGATTTTCAATGAAAAAATGTTGACTTTCCAAATTTAACAGAAAGGCCAGAAGACATCCCAGACTATTTCAATTGAGTGAACTTCATGTTCTTTGAATGTCTCTTGTTACTAATATTCTCATCAAATCAAATATTTTGATTTGAAAAAAGTTGTTTTTGTCTCCTTTGCAAAAGTGTTTTCTTTGATTAAAATAATGCTGATTATAAGTATTTATGAATATTTTGGCCTTAAAAAATTGTCATTGATACTTGTATTGGCTCTCAATCCCCATCTCATCTTCCTTCTATTTGAAGGTTAAACCATGTCTCCAAGCTCTCTTGAAGCTTGACTATTGGAAGTGAATCAGGGTCATCTAGGCAGAGGCCCTTAAGCCAAAGCAGAAGGCAGATTATGACAATTAGACAATTTCCCTCAACTTCTTAATGTTGTTGCTCCTTTGGAAGATCAAAGAGGTAACAGGCTTCACTCTTCAGCAAATTGGGTGTCAATAAAAAGAAATTTAATGATCTTGCTCCCTTTCTGTTTGAATGAGGCTTTAGAAATTCATTTTTTCAGGTGTCTAGTGTTGAAAGGAACATGACTTCAATGGTGGCCATAAACACATAGCTTCCTTTTTAGGAAGGATCTTTCCTAGGATCCATTTTAGAACTTGTTCCTTCAACCTCTCCAGTGCCTATACTCCTACTTTACACCTAGTTCCTACTTATGTCTCTTTTTCCATAAGATACTTAACATGGTTTGTTCTCTAAATTAAATGTTTACTGATACATACATTTAAATAAAAATACATCAGTGTATATCATTAAAGATCAAGAAATATATTCTCATTGCATTATTAATCCAATTTCCAAATGATATTAAAGATTGATATGAACTAAAAGTCTTTGACTATGGAGCATTGCATATATGATGTGGAAATCATGGATGAAGCTTTAAAGATGATATTTAGTGAAAATCAGTAACAACAAATGGGAAATAAAAAATACATTTTCTAGAGTATTTAAAATAGTTTTTAAAAAGCCATGTTTATATCAACTCAATTCATTTTCCAGAAAATTGCCAAGACTTCACTTAGAAAGTCATGAGATTTTGCAGTAGTCTTCCTGTGGGAGAAAGGAAGGAGAGTGGGGAGAAGAGAAACAATAATTCACTGCTATCATGGTCCTTTCTTTTAAAGAAACACAATTCAGAAGGACCTCATGTGTCATCAGTTCCAACCGAGTTCCGGGTCTCATTAAATCTTCATGACTCTTGCTTCAAATACACAACTCAGTACTCTATTCATGTTCAAAAATAATGATTCTTATATGTCAATAATGTGCAAAAACTGGAAAATGTTAATGCTGGTATTTGACTATAATGATCACCTTGCTCAAGGCCAGAGATCTGTTTAGACCAAACTAGAATCTTGATTTCATTCTACTGGTTCTATTAGACACATTGTCTCCTGTGGTCAGCAGACCCTGCTTAATTAATTTAAAAGAGCCTTTCAAGAATGAACCTAGCTGTTAGGTGCTATTTGGAGGCATACCCACCCTTCCAGCATTTGGAAAACAATGAGTAAATATGGGGCTAGTAAAGCTCTTTGTGCTGCACCTTCCCTTCTGTAACTAGACTTGGCTCACATCTGATTGCAGGAGACATCTCAGTGTTCTCCAGCCAGCAGATTTGGGAGTCTTTCTTACCTGGAGCTCAGTACCTGAAGAACTTCCCCATGGGCTAACAAAAATAACTTCATCACTGCCCTTCTCCCTTACCAAGTCTAAAGATCACTTTTCTAGTGCTCATTTCCTGCCCTTGGCTTGGCTGTTTTCCAGGATGACTGGACTGGACATTTCCAACTCTCATCATAGAAAACAGCCCTCTCTCCATAGAGTTTGGCCGTGTCTTTGGACTCACAAACATAATCCTTCGCAATACATGAATACTATATATTACCACATTTGTCCATCACTGAGTTACTTCATATCAAAGTAACTCCATGAATGGGTGCTTAATTATAGATTCTACAGTAAAACTTCAGCAAACCCTGTCAGGTCGTCTCTATGGTCCCTCAGCTAGCATGGGATCCAAATACATCACAACACCCTTGCTTTCTGTATCTTGAGCAAATGCTAGAACAAGGACACATACGCAACATATTTGCCAAGAAACAATAAATGTAATTAAGGGAAGTGCAGTCTAAATCCATATTTATAAAAGAAACATTTCTAAGCAGGATGCTAATCTTCAGAAATAATGAATGAAGAGTCTTGTATATTATCAAGTAGCACAGTTTAGTTTCTTGGAGCCAGGATGTCTGGACAGTCAGCATCCCAGAATGGACACTTTGCTTAAACATTGCATAACTGAAAACCTATTAAAGTGATTATCTGCAAATTGAAAGCCCATTAAAGTGATTATCTGCAAATAATAAACTTCCCTGTTCTGAAGGTAACTTTGTTTCAAACTCAAAATTCATAAACCTAGTTTATAGCTTTCAAGTGTTTTTTTTTTTTCTGTTTTCTAGTTATCAAAATTTTAAAAAAAGACAAAAACAAAACAAAAAAATAAATAAATAATCTCCTGGTGTTCAGAAACAGCTATTACATACAGAAACCTTGAACTTTTGGAGAAGATGAGGTATTGAAGAGGAACAGCCCACCTGGAGGGAGCAGGATCAGTCACCAGAGAGAAACAGCACACATAAAATGCATTGACCTGTAATGGTTTGGTCCTCCCAGTTTTTAGTTGTAGCTCAGCGGTCATATAGAGGTAGTGATCTGCATAATCAGCAAATTCCAATCATGTTTATCTTATTCAGTAATTATGTTCCATATTAGTTTTCTAGGGCTACCAAAACAAAGCACCACAGACGAGGTGACTTAAACAACAGAAATTTATTTTCTCTCCATTCTGGAGGCTGGAAGTCTGAGATTAGGGTGTTGGCAGAATTAGTTTCTTCTGAGGCCTCTCTCATTGGTTTGCAGGTAGCCAACTTAACTCTATCTTCACATGATTTTTATCTTTTTTTTTTTTTTTTTTGTACTTATGTGTCTGGGTCTTAATCTCTTTTTAGGGACACTAGTCTTACGGGATTAGAGCCCACCCAAACTTTATCTGTTTAATCTAATTACCTTTTTACATACTACCCAAATATAGTCACATTTGAGGTACTGGGTGTTACTGTGGGGGACATAATTCAATCCATAACATGTTCCTTGTTCTGATTTGTCTTTTATCCCTTTAATTTCCCTAAAAATGTCGGCCTTCTTTTAGCCAAATTAATGCAGATATTGAAATAAATATATTGGTGTATCTTCTGTTTATGCAATAACAGTATTTAAAATTCATATTCCACAATGCTTTTTGTTTCCTGTGGTCTTCTCTCCAAAATGAATTATAGCAATATTAAATGTCAAGACCATTGTTCAGGAAATTGGAATATAAGGAATGTATAACCACTGCATGAGATAAATGCATTGAAGATTTTTTTAAAGATTTTATTTATTTATTTGACAGATAGAGATCACAAGTAGGCAGAGAGGCCTGCAGAGAGAGAGAGAGAGAGGGAAGTGGGCTCCTTCCTGAGCAGAGAGCCTGATGCAGGGCTCTATCCCAGGACCCTGAGATCATGACAATAGCCAAAGGCAGAGGCCTAACCCACTGAGCCACCCAGGCGTCCCTGCACTGAACATTTTTATCATGACTTATTTTGACCATGAAGGATGTACATACTATTTTCTGCTATTACAAATGACATAATGAATAAACATACACAGACAAACTTTTGAGTACATTTAATTACCCTATAAGATTAATGCCTAGGAAGACACATTACTATTTCTAAGACTGTCTACATTTCTAAGGCATTTAAAATATTCCTCCAAAATTGCTTTTCAGAATAAAGTTATTATACATATACACACCACAGTAAATTACTAGTTATAAAAATAAATAAGAACCTTTTCATAATGACATGCAAAACAGGGTGCTTATTGTTCAAGTAGCATTTCATCATTTAACTTGATAATACTTTGGCATTTTGTTTAGGTTTTTCACCTATAAATATCCTTTGCCAATTTTTCTATTGACATGTTATGTTTATATAATTGATCTATACAAAGTTATCATAAAGGCCAATTTGAAAATTGACTATAGTGGCTTGTCCACACTTCCATTTCAGTAATGAAAATTTACCCACTTGAATTATCCATAGTTTATTTTATAGGAAAAAGCATCATAGAATTTTTTTTGTAGCTATATACCACATTTTGTTTATTTAAAATTTAATTTTTTGATATTTATTTCTCATCATTTTTGTTTTGTTTTAATATTTAATTTTTTATTAACATATACTGTATTATTAGCCCGAGGGGTACAGGTCTGTGAATCACCAGGTTTACACACTTCACAGCCCTCACCATAGCACATACCCACCCAAATGTCCATAACACAACCACCCTCTTCCTATCCCCCTCCTCCTGGAAACCCTCTGTTTTGTGAGATTAAGAGTCCCTTATGGTTTGTCTCGCTCCCGATCCCATATTGTTTCATTTTTTCCTTCTCTACCACCCAACTTCTCCACATTACCTCTCAAATTCTTCATATCAGGGAGATCATATGATAATTGTTTTTCTCTGATTGACTTATTTCACTCAGCACAATACCCTCTAGTTCCATCCATGTCATTGCAAAAGGCAAGATTTCATTTCTTTTGATGGCTGCATAGTATTTCATTGTATATACATGCCATATCTTCTTTATCCATTCATCTGTTTATGGGCATCTAGGTTCTTACCATAGTTTGGCTATTGTTGACATTGCTGCCATAAACATTTGGGTGCACATGCCCCTTCGGATCACTACGTTTGTATCTTTAGGGAAAATACCCAGTAGTGAAATTGCTGGGTCATAGGGTAGCTCTATTTTCAACTTTTTGAGGAACCTCCATGCTGTTTTCCAGAGTGGTTGCATCAGCTTGCATTCCCACCAACAGTGTAGGAGGGTTCCCCTTTCTCCGCATCCTTGCCAGCATCTGTCATTTCCTGACTTGTTAATATTAGCCATTCTGACTGGTGTGAGGTGGTATCTCATTGTGGCTTTGATTTGTATTTCCCTGAAGCTGAGTGATGTGGAGCATTTTTTCATGTGTCTGTTGGCCATCTGGATGTCTTCGTAGAAATGTCTGTTCATGTCCTCTGCCCATTTCTTGATTAGATTCTTTGTTCTTTGGGTGTTGAGTTTGATAAGTTCTTTATAGATTTTGGATACTAACCCTTTACCTGATATGTCATTTGCAAATATCTTCTCCTATTCCATCAGTGGTCTTTTGGTTTTGTTGCCTGTTTCCTTTGCTGTGCAAAAGCTTTTGATCTTGATGAAGTCCCAATAGTTCATTTTTACCCTTGCTGCCCTTGCCTTTGATGATGTTTAAAGAAGAAGTTGCTCTGGCTGAGGTCGAAGAGGTTGCTGCCTGTGTTCTCCTCAAGGATTTGGATGGATTTCTTTCTCACATTAAGATCCTTCATCCATTTTGAGTCTAATTTTGTGTGTGGTGTAAGGAAATGGTCTAGTTTCATTTTTCTGCATGTGGCTGTCCAATTTTCCCAGCACCATTTGTTGAAGAGACTGTCTTTTTTCCATTGGACATTCTTTCCTGCTTTATGGAAGATTAGTTGACCATAGAGTTGAGGGTCTATTTCTGGGCTCTCTATTCTATTCCATTGACCTATGTGTCTGTTTTTGTGCCAGTACTACACTGTCTTGATGATGACAGCTTTTTTTTTTTTTTTTTTAAGATTTTATTTGTTTGACAGACAGAGATCACAAGTAGGCAGAGAGACAGGCAGAGAGAGAGAAGAGAAACCAGGCTCCCCGCTGAGCAGAGAGCATGATGCGGGGCTCGATCCCAGAACCCTGGGATCATGACCTTAGTGGAAGGCAGAGACCTTAACCCACTGAGCCACCCAGGTGCTCCAGATAATGACAGCTTTATAATAGAGCTTGAAGTCTGGAATTGTGATGCTACCAACTTTGTCTTTTTTTTCAATATTCCTCTGGCTATTTGAGGTCTTTCCTGGTTCCATACAAATTTTAGAATTATTTGTTCCATTTTTAAAATAATGGATGGATTTTGATAGGGATTGTATTGAACGTGTAGATTGCTCTAGGTAGCATAGACATTTTCACAATCTTTGTTCTTCCAATTAATGAGCATGGGATATTTTTCCATTTCTCTCTGTCTTCCTCAATTTCTTCCATGAGTACTTTAAAATTTTCTGAGTATAGATTCTTTGCCTCTTTGGTTAGGTTTATTTCTAAAACCTCCATACTGTTTTCCAGAGTGGCTACACCAGCTTGCCTTCCCAACAACAGTGTAGGCGGGTTGCCCTTTCTTCACATCCTCGCCAACATCTGTCATTTCCTGACTTCTTAATTTTAATCATTCTGACTGGTGTGAGGAGGTATCTCACTGTGGTTTTGGAAACAGTCAACAAAACCAAAAGGCAATTGACAGAATGGGAGGAGGTATTTTTTTTCTTTAACACTACTGTTATAATCTAGTAATGATTCTGTTCATTTAAGTACATGTTCAAAACAACCATTTAATTGTGATGGTACTACTATTTAAAATTGCATTTTTGTTTTGGTGACTGTTGGTGGTGGCCACATGGCTGTGTGCTAGAGGCATGAGCATTGTTGGCTGCCACCTCTGGGCTGGGCTGGACCATCCTCTTAGAGGAGGCTGAGGAGCTGAGCCACAGCCATGGCCAGTACAGTGTTATCATCCAGAATGACCATTGTTTCTCCAGGATTTGCAGTGTGTTACATTTTGCAAGCCATGAAACACATGGAGCCTCAAGTAAAACAAGTTTTTCAAAGCTCACCAAAATCTGTCTTCAGTTGTGGTTATTATAGAGATGGATTTGAACCCTGAAAGACTAAATGAGAACTAGTATTAATGCTAGCCACGAGCCTTGCTGCCAATAAAGAAAAAAATATGAAATGCTCATTGACAGATTATGCTTTTAAGTCACCTGGATGAGGGAGGATCTCCTTGCACAGCAGCCAAAATCAATGAAGCTAAAGATTTGCTAGAAAGTCAAGCTTAAAAAATTAAGTAAAGGTGTGATGTTTTAAGTTCTTATTAGTTTATGTATATAAGTGCCAGATCTTTTTTTTAATAAAATGCCTCAAACCTAAGAAAAAATTCTATTTTTTTTAAAGATTTTGTTTATTTATTTGACAAAGAGAGATCACAAGTAGGCAGAAGAGAGAGAGGAGGAAGCAGGCCCCCCACGGAGCAGAGAGCCCAACTCGGGACCCGATCCCAGGACCCCGAGACCATGACCCGAGCCGAAGGCAGAGGCCCAACCCACCATTTTAAACTTGATGTTCATTTCTTGCTGCGGCATGTGAAGGTGGTAATTTGGCAGATTCCAGGTCCAGATTATCACTTAAGTGCAGAAGAGCATTACAACACAATCATTTTCTTAAAATCAATTACAAAGCTTTTCTAAGCCAACCTTCTCCTTCAGGCTTTATCTGAGGATCCTTCCCACTTGAAATTTCATGGCAACACTACAGTTTATAGAAATGTGTAGCTAAAATAACTTAGATATGAGCTAGGGATAGAGAAATCTTGGAAGAGGAAAAAATCTGTGCAGATATAGGGCCATGAGAAAAAAGGTAAGTGTATGCATTCTCAAAATGTTTCATTAGAGTGGTCAGGTTGGGACACAAGTTGCAGGAGCATCAGTAGGAAACAAGTTTACTGTTGAATGAAATAATAAAATGGAACTATTATAATACTTTTGTAACTAATGGTACTAATGTAAGTTGAAGTTTTTCCTCTGTCTTCTGTTCTTCTTCCTCTTTCTTTTTTTGATAAGAACTACCAGACAGTGTTTTAGACTTTGCTTAATATTGGTATTACTTAATATTTAAAGAATTTATATGTTACAACAATGTATTTTCTTGTACTTCTTTTCTTTGGAGGAATTTTTTTGATAAATTCAATTGAGTTAATACAGAAATAGATATAGAGCTTTCAGTTCTTTTTTTCTTTTTTTTTAATTTTCCCCAAGTTCTTATTTAAATTCCAGCTAGTTAACACACAATGCAGTATTAGTTTCAGGTGTACAATTTAGTAATTCATTGCCTACATATAATGCCCAGTGTTCACCACTTATGTCAGTGTTGATATATTTTGTTTTTCAAAGAATTGTTCTTATCATTGAAATCTTCAATGTTGTTGAAATAAAGTTGCTCATATATTCCACTATTACACATGTATTCTTAATAAGATTTGCAAAGAGATCCCTACTCTAATTCCTGATATTAGAGATTTTCTATTTCCTAACTTGCTTTTTCTTTGACCAGTCCTGCTAGTAGTTTATCAATTAACTGATCTTTATTTTTTTCAGCTCAAATTATTTTATTATTTTTATGATCATGTTCAATTAGTCAACATATAGCACACCATTAGTTTTTGATGTAGTGTTCAATGATTCATTAGTTGCATATAACACCCTGTGCCCCTCACAACATGTGCCCTCCTTAATACCCATCACCTGGTTACCCCATCCCCCCATCCCACTCTCTTCTGTAGCCCTCAGTTTGGTTCCTGGAGTCCAGAGTCTCTCATGGTTTGTCTCCCTCTCCGATTTCTTCCCATTCAGTTTTCCCTCCTTTCCCTGTGGTCCTCCATGCTATTCCTTATATTCCACATATGAGTGAAACCATATAATAATTGTCTTTCTTTGCTTGATTTATTTCACTTAACATAAACCCCTCCAGTTCCATCCATGTCAATGCAAATGGCGGGTATCCATCTTTTCTGATGACTGAGTAATATTCCATTGTATATGTGAACCACATCTTTATCTATTCATCTGTTGAAGGATATCTCATCTCCTTTCACAGTTTGGCTATTGTGGACATTGCTGCTATAACATTGGGGTGCACACACTCCCTATTTTCACCACATCTGTATCTTCAGGGTAAATACATAATAGAGCAATCAATGAGTCATAGGGTATCTCTATTTTTAACATCTTGAGGAACCTCTATACTGTTCTCCAGAGTGATTGTACCAGCTTGCATTCCTACCAACAGTATAAGAGGGGTCCCCTTTCTCCACATTCTCACCAAAACTTGTTGTTTCCTGTCTTGTTGCTTTTTGCTATTCTAACTGGTGTGAGGTGGTATCTCATTGTGGTTTTGATTTGTATTTCCCTGATGGCTAGTGATGTTTTAAAAACCAGACAACTTTCGTGTTTCTTAACTTGTCTGTTTTTTCACTTATTTAGAAAATAAATCTATGTATTTTTAATATCTGTTATTTTTATTTTCTCCATCCTTTTACTAAATTTGCATATAAATGACTCATCTCTTTCTAGCTGGAGAAGATGGAAAATTCTATCACTAATTTTAAACTTTCTTCTTTTCTTAAAACATTTATAGCTATATATTTCCCCCTCAGCACCATCTTTGCTACATACCACACATTTTGATAAGTTGTGTTGTGATTAGAATTAAATTCAAACACTTGTGGGGGAGCATAGAATATTGTATAGAGAAGTTAAATCATTATGTTGTACACCTAAAAATGAATGTGATATTGGATGTCAACTATGCTCAATTAAAAAAAAAAACAACAACAACAACACAGAAACAAATTCAAAATCTTTTGTAATTCTCTTGTAATTTCTTGTTTTATTATATTAATTATTTAGAGGTATGTGCCTTAATTTCCAAAATTTTGGGATTCTTCTGGCTGACAATGTGATCGATTTCAAATTTAATTTTCTGGTGGTTGTCAGAAACTACTCTGTATGACTTCAGTTCTTTTGCCATAGGTTGTTGCAATGGGCCATCTTTCACTTACCACAAGAGAATTAAAATTAATATTGCACCACTTCATGTGAAATCTGAGAACCTTAAAATAATGTTATGTATGCATTCCCATTCTATGTATCAATGCTGTGAGAGATTTTCGATCTACTTATATTATAAATCTCAAATCTCAATATTGCAATTTTAGCATTAAACCATAACTTTGTTTTAAAGACATTAAGAAAAAAATGTATAGTCTTATTTCTGATGATCTTCCTTCCTTCCTGCAGATCTGTATTTCTATCTCGTGTCAATTTGCTGCAGCCTAAAAATTCCTCTTACCATTTCTTCTTCTACAGGACTTAAGAAATGTATCTTCTTGGTTTTTGTTTACCTAAAAATATATTTATGTGGCTGTTGTTATTTTGACTGGATGTAGGAATTTGAGTTGAAAATTTATTCTCATTTTCATTAATTTGAAGGTCATGAAGATCTTCCTACCTTCACTGATTCTATCTGCATTCAGCCATTACTTGTATCTTTGTTCCCTGAAAAATGTTATCTTTTTCTCCTCTGGAAAATATATATATTTATCTTTGGATTTTATCAGTTTGACTGTGATCTAAATATAGCTTTTATTGTTCTTGTCTTGGCTTTTGTTAAGCTTCTCATGTCGATAGATTAGTGTTTTTCTCCAAACCCAAAATATTTTTGGCTGTTACATCTTTAAAATTTTTCTCCCTTTTTTTTCTCTTACTCTCTTTCTGGGAATCTAATTACATATATACCAGACATACTGACATTGTTTCATAAATCCCTGAGGTTATATTTTTAAAGAATTTTTAAAAATTTTTTTTAAGATTGAGTCATTTCTATTGACGTTCTTTAAATTCATCAACCCTGTCTTCTGCCATCTCCAATCTCTTATAAAGTTCATCCAATATATTCTTAATGGACTTTGTTTTTTAAATCAGTTTTAGACTTGCAAAAAAAATTGAAAATACAGGACAGAGAGTTCTCTTATAATATTTCCAGTTTCTCCTATTGTTTACATGTTAAATTAGTATAGTACATATATTATAATTAATGAGCAAATACCAATATGTTGCTATTAACTAAAATCAATATTTTATTCAGATTTCCTTAGTCTTCACTTAATATTCTTTTTTTGTTCCAGAATCTCATCCAGGATACTCTAATATGTGTAACTGTCATGTGTTTTTAGGTTTCTCTGGGTTGTGACGGTTTCTCAGACATTACCTTGTTTTCATTGGCTTTGACAGTTTTGTGGAGTCCTGGCTAGTTTTACTGAAGGATGCCCCACTACTAGAATTTACATGATGCTTTTCTCACAAATAGATTGAGGTTCTGGATTTGAGAAAGGAAAATTTCAGAAATAAAATATTTTTTAAAATCATATATCAAAACTACACAGTAAAAAATGACATATGAGGTTTGATGTTGACCTCAATCACCTGGCAACTGCCTGAAGTAGCATTTGCCAGAATTCACTGTAAAAAGTTACACTTTGCCTCCATTTTACACACTGATTACTTGAGAAAAATCCCTTTGTGCAGCCACACAGAGACTTATGCTGTTCTTTTAGGGTAGAGTATCTATATAAACTATTTGGATGCTTCTTCATAAGAGATTTCTTACTTTTTTCCCATCTGCTTACTAAATCATTTATTCATATCAGCTTGAACTCATGGGTATGCATTTCATACTTCAGGCTGTAATCTAGTACTCTTAATTTCTTTTGTTGCACAAATTGTTCCAACTTTAGACATTAGAAACCCTTTTAGTTAATTATCCAATGTATTTCTTTTTTTCATTGCTATACTATACTTTTCTTTAAAGTTCTTCAAGGTTTTTCAATTCCCCTTGAGATCCTCTCTTTATTAAATAATTGTGACCAATACTTCCCTTATATCTTGACATATTTATATAATTGTCACTTCAAGTTGCCTGTCATCTAATTCTAGCATGGGAATCATCTTAGAGTTCTTTTGTATTGATTGATTGTGTCTGGGTTATGTGTCACTTTTTCCTCATTCTTTGCATGTCCAGATTTTTTTGTTGCATCAGTCATATTGCCATTAATATTTTTAGAGACTCTGGATTCTGCTATGTACCTAGGAAGGGTGTTATTATAGTTTGCTAATTCAAATACTGAGTTACCAGCAAGAGACTTGCCACTTTTCTTCTGGAGACTTGGCTTTATATTTTGGTAGGCTGTATCTTTTTCAAGTTTACTGCAGATCTCTTAATTAGGGCATATAACATTTTCCTGCCATAGGACCCACCTGGGATTTTAATGGAAAGGTTGAGATTTATCCTAGATCTTCTTACTTAGTAGGACTCATACCTAAAACTTCATTTCCTTCAATGGACAGCAAAATAAACTTTTGTACTGCATTTTTATTTTATAGTTTGGGTTATCACCAATTTATTTGATTATTAGTGGATTCCTCTGTACATATTCAGTCCAGGGTCAGTCTAGAAGTTGAGAAGAGTTTATGCACAGAGTTTACATAGATTTTCAGGCTGCTTTCTTCTGTGACTAACTTCCTTCCTGGGATTTCTTCGCTCAGTTTCAAGTCATTCTAGCTCCATACCTGTCCCCTGACACTTCAAGCTTGAAATAATACTGTTAGTCTGAATAGACTTTGGAGTCCCTCAGGAGGAAAAATATTAAATGGCGATCTCACCACTACCATTCTCTTTTTCAAGGGCCAAACTTCATCCAGCTTTTGCCCACTTTTGTTTTGTCTCCAGGGCCTTCAAATCTGTTTTTTATATATTTGTTTAGATTTTTAAAATTATCTGCTTCGGGAGTGGCTTGATACAGGTTACCTTGCAATTTCTGGAATTAGAACTGCCATTTGGTAGCTTTTTCAATGATATTCAGAAATACTTTCTAAAATCCTGGGATACAGCGTGCAAGTGAACAGTTAACTTTTGTTGTAGAGGTTTATAGTAACAAATACAGAGTTTTTTCAAGGGAATAAAATATTATGGGAGAGAACTTTTCATGTATATTTTTCAGAGGGCATGAAAGAGATGCTAGCAGATTTCATAGCTCTCCTATTGGATCTATTCTCTTTAGCAAAATGTACATGTTTTTCTGTTTTTATGTAAAATTACGAGCTTCACTACTGCTATAAAGGCTTCAGTATGTAAAGTGCTATGGGTTTGGAGAGAAAAAAAAATTAACACATGGATTTGAATCACTGATCTGTTCATTGCTAACTAACATTATAGCCTCAGAAAACTTTTAAAGTCTCCTTGAGATTTTGTTCACATGTAGAAACAAGAAAAATACTATTAATGACATAGTTTTGAACAGAAGACTCAATCCTGGAATATAATTTTTACCCTATAGCTGGTCTTATTCCCAAACATATGTCATACTACTCTCTTCTAAGCCTACTTTAAGTCATGGAAAAAATTGAAAAGTTTTTGATTTTTAATTTATATGATTAATTCCAAAGAAGTTTGACAAGCAAGGTACTTACTGCCGTGTTGTTAGTCTTGCTGCTAAGTGCTTTAGAACGAGGAAGACTTAATCCTATATCTGGGTCTTGGCCAGCTGCTGAGGAAGCAGGAAAAAAAGTCCAGCTCCCAAGTTGGGAGGTTATCAAGTGATAGGCAGGGTGCCAATATCTACCACTTGGAGGAGAGGAAGGAGTTGGATAAAGAAAAGTCTGGGCTGATAATGGATATTGAAAATGATGCAAAATTTAATAAACATGTAGCTTGGTCTCACATTTTTGTTGGAAATTCTAATTTAGGGTGTTATTAAACAATGCTATTTTTTAACTAAAAAGAAAAACTGGTGAAAAAATTTTAAAAGTTAGACTTCACATGGTATTACTCACATACCAGAAATTACTGAGGCTATATCCTAAAATAACCCCATTATCTGCCTTTGGTGAAAAAGTAAAATATAATAATTAAGAAAAAAATCTGGATATGAAAGTCACCTAGGATGTGATACAGCTGTGGAAGATAAATAAAGCAGAAACTGCAGAAAATTCTAGGGTAAAGCAACAATTCAAAACTACATACAATTATTTGGTAGATTTACTAGAAGCAACATGCATTAATGTATACTCCATATGAGTATATTTTCCACACACTGCACATTCACTTATTTAAATAGACTAAGACTTGCATATCTTGTGCTATTTTTTTTTATTGTTGTTGTTGATGTTTTAATTTTTGCAGCCATTTGAATATACCAAAGATAAAGATTCTGTATTATCTTATAAAGAATTTGGCATACATGTCTTGGTTTGAAATATCCGAAAGTTAGGAGAAGCCTGCTACTCTCTGTTTAAAAATATTTACTTAAAAAAAATCTTATAAAAAAAAAAAACAACAACATTCTCACAATCACTGGAAGAAGATAGTTAATGGGAAAGAAGGGAAAGTCAATAGCCCAGTGAATTATAAGTAAATGAGGATGAGGTTGATTCCAATCTTGATTGCTATGAAATAGCAATCTTTACCAGAATGCTGGAAATATAGAAGAAGGTCAACGAATATTTACAAAATGAAAAAAAAAAAAAAGAATGACTGAAACATGCATAGTTTCTTTGTGACGGAATTCTAAGTGTTCATTGATGGAAAATTAATTCCTACCTATTTCCCTGTATTATATTTCTACTCTTTCTCTATATCGGCAAAAAAGGAACTATGACTATTGCCATAAAAGCAAAGCTGCCAGATATTAAATCCTAGATTGAAAACACACCAATCTGGAGATAAACTTATGCAGATTTGCATTGTAGTACAAACAGAAGCAAGGGTGTATTCTATCCCAGAGGACAAGAGAATTGAGAAAGAAAAATCGTGGGAAACATATTTTATTTTCCCAAGCCTGGAAATAAGCCCTACAGAGAAAAAGGAAGCAAATATTTGAGCCCATCCTATTGTCTGAGAGATATTACATAAAGTATGAATCTATTTGCTCACCATTGCTCACAGCCATTTTAAGACTGTTTGAATCAACAGACTGATAGATGTGTAGTAAACCAAAAATTGTATGATTTGTGTATTGTTCTTTCTTCCCCTTCACATGGATCATTTTCAGTGCAGAAGATTCTTCACTTCATTAATGTTGATGAACTGAGAGATGAGAAGGATCCAAGAAGGTCACAAAGTAAGCTGAGGCAACAGTGAGGGGACCTCTAAGGCAGGTTGAAAGACTTGCATCTGGGAATGAAGAATGCAAGCCATGATGGGAATCAGAAGAGAAATATTATAATTCTAAAGTGGTTTGGAAACTTCCATACTTCCCAGGAATGTGGGATGAATAAATACAGGTTCTTCCTACTCTTATTCCTCTTTCTGAAAGAGAAATTGTATACAGACAATGTCTGGGTGAGACTGGGAATTAGAACTTGTCTCTGAGTGTGACTCTCATTCTGGGTTCTTTCTGGTTTTTTTTTTTTTTTTTTTTTTCATGTCTGTCTAATATCTTCTTCCTCATTTCAGAAAGATTACAGTTGTTGGGTTTGAATTTTGGGGCAAGTAAATAATATCTAATGGAGTTGAATACTTGGAAGTCCAGTTTAGCTTAGAGTGATGCTGATTTCTCCAGTGAGTCTTTTCTATAAGAAAAGATAATATTTTGATCTGCCACCCTTTTGACTCATTTTTACCTCTAACTGGATTCGAATTTAAGAGTGGGGTGGAAAGAGAAAGGATGACTGAATCTGACTTTATATTGTACTGTTTATCTACATTTTTACCCTGATTTTTGCCATACTTTACTGGATATGGAGTGTACTTTACCACAGCATTACAGCTGTGCTTGGCCATAGGACTGTTTTGGTGAGTGGATTGGAGAGGAAGAGATAGCGAGCCAGTGAGAAGACCTTAGGGGCTATATCATGTGTTTCTTGTTCTCTTCCTGGATTTCTGCCATCCACTATGAGAAGAGAAGATCCCAGTGAGCTTCTGGGGCCTGGCCCCCATTGGAACAGACTTGAACTCACCATACTTCCTATAGCTGGGGTGCCCTTGTTGACCCCATGCATCCATGAGAACAATAAATGTTTATGTTGTTTTAACTCAGTAAGAATATAGGGTTGTTCATGATGCAATTAATACTTCTACAAAGAAAAAAAAAAATCCTCCTACAAAGAGCCTGGAACCTCAGAGGTGATGCCAAGGAGTTGCCAGGGAACAAAATGTGTACCAACAAGTGAGTTCCCATGTTGTTCCTGCCAAAAACCAAAAAAGAACAAGAAGCAGGCCTCTCCCTTCCCACCACCAGTGAATGAACAATCACCTAGAAGAACCTGTCATTTCTTTCAGCCGCTTGGAAACACTGAGGGTTGGGGCAGAACTGGGAGACGTAAAGAACAGATTAACATTCCAGACAATTCTGATTTGATCTAGGAATTCACAGAAAAGGACAAATAGAAGAACCATAGTGAACTAGTTTAAGGAATTCATATTAGGCTAACAGAGGCCTCAAGTCAGAAATTAACTTCAGATCTGGAAATAAAGAAAATATATTACTTTGACACACCCAAATAATAAACTATGAATCATATGCCCAGCACATTTTTGAGCAAAGAATAATATCTCAAGTCTCATTGTCTTTAGATGTCCCAAAGAAAGGATTTCCTAAAGTCACTTACAAGGAAAAGAGTTAAAGGCCAACTACCACGGCCATGGATTATTGGTTTTCAGTGGTAACTGCTTCTGTGACCTATTCCATGTCTCTCTACATGCTCAGCCATCTTTGTCTTCTTGGTGTAGAGATTAACTGCCATCTTTCAGTGAGTCTGGGTATACTCAGCTCTTCTGAGGATCTCAGCTATTGTCAGGAAATATCAAATAAAATTGTTCCCTTTGATTTGGTCAGGGATCATATAGGTTTAGGTAAACCTGTAGGTTTTGAAGCCACACCTACATTGAGATTTTTGGTTTTGCTTTTTGAGATGTAGTCTCTTTCTGTGCAGTTTTGTCAGGGAAGTATTTTCCTAATGGTATGGAAGGGAGAGTTCCTTAAATATTGTCATAGCGACTGCTATGGGCTGAATGTGTCCTAAAATTCTTGTTGTTTAAATCTTAATGCCCAATATGATGGCATTAGAATATGTGGTCTTTGGGAGGTTCTGCCATCATTAACAGATTAAAGTCTTATAAGAGGATTCAGAGCCTTAGCCCCTTCCTCCATATGAGGGCAAGGCAATAAGGCACTAGCTATGAAACAGGAAGAGTCCTCACCAGTACAACTATGCTGGCAACTTGATCTTGAGCTTCTCAAACTCCAGAACTATTAGAAATAAATTTCTGTTGTTTATAAGCTACCCAGGCTGTGGTACTTTGTTACAGCAGCCTAAACTGACTAAGATATTGAAACAGTCCCATTCTTTGGAGGTCAATGCTCTCCCTGCTTTTTTAGTGAGATGTCAAATCACTGATCAATCCTATTTTCAATGCAATGACCTACATTTTATCTCACCTCCTTCACTCCCTGTTTGAAGAAAAAATAATAATAATAAGCTCTCCTTCCCCAGATGAATCACATTTAAGCCTCTGGGCATCTGAAAACAATATAAATAATAGTCAGTTTACTCCCATGAGGCACAGGGGCTCATTAAGAAAATTAAGAACACACATATGAAACAATCTCAACAGTCACCATATGCTATGTTGGCAAAATTAAGCCTATTTATCATTCTATCATCAGTATAATCTGAAATATTAAGCAGATCAAGCATTTTTGAGTTTCACAAGCTAAGGAGAAAAGAGAACATGAAGTGCTTAATAGAGCATAATTGAGAAATTTCTATTTCCATGCAAACCTTGAAGGTATTGCCACCATAGGCTGAAATGCTTATGTTGTTGTAACACTCATTTTACATGTCAGTGTGTCTGAACAATGTCATTGCCAGCTTCATCCCTCTAGGAATCCACCTAGGTGTTGGCTCTGGTAACTTCAGAAGAAAGGGTTGTCAGCACTGCTGGCTGAGCCCATGAGGACAAATAAATATTCATACTCTGCTCCCTGCATGTGACCTTTGAGTTGTGAAATCAATGTCCATATTTCAAAAACAACATCACCCAAACTTACCTCTTTTACTCCAAAGAGGAAGCCATCTTAAAAATACTATTTTCTTGGCAATTTAAGGTTTCAAAGAAGAGAAAGGAGAAAATTTGGAGATAATGAAATTATAATTTTTTTGTTCTTAATAGAAATGAAAGGAAGTCAAATGAAGATCCTGAAGGTTAGTCATCAAGTGTCAAATGTGTCTCTGGTATATTAAGAAGGCGTTAGAAGGAAATACAATTTTGTTTGTAGACCTTCCACTGTTGTACTTTTCATTAAGTTGTCTCCCAATACTTTGCTGCATACTGTGTAGCATTTTTAATAATCTTCTTTTCAGGTTTCTGTTAAAATTTTTTTGATGAGTTGATCAAAACAATGAAATCTTAAAAATAAATGAAATCTTTCCATTTGCAATGATGTGGAGGGAACTAGAGGGTACTATACTGAGTGAAATAAGTCAATCAGAGAAAGACAATTATCATATGATCTCTCTGATACAAGGAAGTTGAAAGGAAGTTGAGAAGCAGGGCAGGGGATTACAGTGGATAAAGAAGGAAAAAAAATGAAACAAGATAGGATGGGGAGGGAGACAAACCATAAGAGACTCTTAATCTCACAAAACAAATTGAGGGTTGCTGGGGGGAGGGGGGAGGGAGAAGGTGGTGGGGTTATGGACTTGGGGATGATATGTGCTGTGGTGAGTGCTGTGAAGTGTGTAAACCTGGTGATTCACAGACCTGTACCCCTTGGGCGAATAAGACATTATATGTTAATAATAAATAAATAAATAAATAAATAATAATAAATAATAAATAATTCTAACAATTTAAAAATCTGTAAGCCTATGCAATATGGCTCAAAAATGTTTTATTAACATTGACAATTTTTTAAGAACATAATTTCAGTTTTTTTTAAATTCCTCATCCTCAGTGCTAATTTTATTTCTTATGAAGAATGTAAATAAAGACAGCTAAATTGTGTAGAGGAGGTTTAAAATTCTCTAAGTTAACTCAGAAAGTTCAATATATTGCCTACATAATATTTTCCTCTTTTTAAGTATAAGTGTAGGAATGCTACCAAATTGCATTAGGATCTTATATGAAGTAATTGTATTCATTTTCAGTGTTTCTAAGTGAAGCTACACATTCTTCCTGTCAGATCTTTCCTTTGTTGTGCAAGTTCACATATTCCAGCTGCTGAATTTCATATCAGAGGTGTCACATACTTGTGTTGTGTACGTCCTTGAAAATTTCCCCTAATAAATGGTGTCAAACAAAGATAAGGGATTGCATAACATTTTCAAGTATATGAGAGACAGAGATCATTTCTAGGGTTTTTTTTTTTTTTTTTTAACAAGTGGACAAAATCTCACACCTACAGTTTTGTTGGCTTGTTAAAAGTCACATAGCTGCTCTACAAGCAGGGATAGAGCAAAGGGTAGGAAGCAGGTTTAGTAAATCCTAGTGATTTGTCTTTTCACTGTATTCTTATCTTTCATCTTCAAATTCACCTCTTTGAGAAAATGTATCTTGGTTAGAGAGTATTACATTGTCAACATACATCTTTAGGATTGTTTACATTACAATGGAATTTTATACTTAGATGGGTAGTTTATTTTATATTGGTAAATTAAGTATGCATGTGCACACACAAATACACATATACACACATTTTGACATGCTTTGATGAGAAATTTCCAGAGAGAATAAATTTTCCTAGATAGGAATCACACTGCTATATTTAGGCTGGATAAAACACAAACACACTCAGATGTAACCTGTCATAGGGCATAACCGCATGTAGAAGAAAGTGCTCAGAATTTGGAGTCAGATGTTCCTGGATTCAAATTCTGCTGTGTTATCCTAAAACCTATTGATTTCCTTCCTTATTTTTTTTGTCCCCAAATTCCCTTACTTCCTCTCCACTTCTTTCTATTTCTCCCTCTTTTCCTCCTTCATTCTCTTCTTTCTTTACTTCTTTCCTTTCTAAATGATTTAGCCAAATAGCTCTTAGGTACCCAAAATGAGAAATAGGGCCTGGCCTGGCAAGGATCTGGGCCTGGAGAGGGAGTTGACTGAGGAGGGAGAGGGTCCAACAAGGTCAAGAGATTTGGTACACACAGGAGGACTGAGCAGCAAGTAAATGGGTTGAGAATAATGGGAGCCTGGCTTCTCACAATCAGAGAGGTGAGGTTAAAAATAAAGAAGACAGACTGTTAAAATGAGTGTTGGTGCTAGACTAGAATCAGAGATATTGGTCTGAACTCATAGTTTTCAATACAGTAAAGACAGACACAAAAATAGATACAGATGTAAAAAAGTGTGTGTGTGTGTGTGTGTGTGTGTGTGTGTGTGTGGCTGTGTTCACTAAGAGGGTCCTGGGCTATGTTGCTCCAGCAGCAAATATGCAAAACTAGACCCATGACTTTGGTTTCTAAATACTAATTCTAACTATCAGGAACTGAGGTGTGTTTTTGTTTGTTTGTTTCTTTGTTTGTTTGTTTTTTTGTTTTATTTATTTAATTTTTTTGGAGAAATTACTCCTTGTAGAGCTAGGTTAGGAAAAGCACAAGAAGAAATTTCTTGTTTGATATGAAAATGAAGTACTCAAAGACTGTGGGGACATGTCAAAAAGACACAGACTCCAGCTTTAAAAGGTTCCCATGAACCAAATCTGGGAAAAAGTATGCTATCTTATTATATCTCTATGAATTAAATAGAAATCTATGAGTACACTATGAAATAATACACAAATAAATGGGAGAAGTGATAGCTCTTACTTATAACTTACCAGCTGTATACATAGAAGAGATGATGAAATTAGATTATCATCATTTGTTTCTTTTCTTCCTCAAGTATGTATGTATGTATGTATGTATGTATAATTTTTAAAAATATTTTATTTATTTATTTGACAGAGAGATATATGGTGAGAGAGGGAGCACAAGCACGGGGAGTGGGAGAAACAGGCTTCCCACTGACCAGGAAGCCCAATGCAGGACTTAATCCTAGGACCCTGGTTTAATCTTTGTAATCCCTGAAGTAGAACATTTTTTACAGAACAAGAGATTAAATAGTCCATCCCCTCTGCGATTACTACCTTCTATTGTTAATCATTCTGCAATGTATTGAACACATGCTATTAGCCAAGAGCTTCTATCAGCTGTGAAAAGATTTAATGATTTGTTGGCTGAATGCTCATGAGAATCTGAATCATCACTAATGACTCTTCTATCAGGATCTGAGCATCAGTGTCAAGTTTGATGCCAATGTGCATACAAAATCCACTTCTAGTTAAAAAACCCCGCATTTCCATTTATTTAATAAATATTTCTTAAATGTCAGACGCTGTCTTTGGTGTTAGTGAAAAACAGTGAGTAAAAAAATAGTCTCTATCATCATTTCTTTATTTTTTATTTTAACTATTTTTTATTATTTTTAAATATTTTATTTATTTATTTGAGAGAGAGAGAGCTGAAGGGAGAAAGAATCTGAAGTAGACTCTGGGCCAAGCACAGAGCCCAACGCAGGGCTTGATCTCACATGACCTGAGATCATGACCTGAGCCGAAACCAAGATTCAGATGTTTCACTGACTGACGCATTCAGCCACCGCTACCATCACGGCATTTACAGTCTAATGGAGACACAATCAATGACACAAATATGTATGCAATTATAGCTGTAGTGTGTGCTGTAGTAAGTGCTATCAAGAATAATTACCTAGTAATTCATAATGGAGAACCTTATA
Organism: Lontra canadensis; assembly: GCF_010015895.1. Classification (NCBI taxonomy): domain Eukaryota; kingdom Metazoa; phylum Chordata; class Mammalia; order Carnivora; family Mustelidae; genus Lontra; species Lontra canadensis. The sequence goes on from NW_022631023.1 coordinate 16,399,792, forward strand.
TGAAAGTTTGTTTCTTTCGGATTAAGAGAAATAAGTCTTTATTAAATCACTTTCAGTATCAGGAAAATTAAACTCTTATAATTCTCTTTACAACAAATATTGCTTTGGTCACCTTAAGTAAAAGACCTTTTATCATAAAATGGTATTTTAACTTTACTCAAATTGAATTTATGATGCCTATGACTTCCCTTCATATATAAAATGGAATAGGGTAGTAAGATTAGCAAATACTAGGCTATATTGCTAATTTATCTTCTTTAATTTGTGTTGTTTAGAAACAATATATCCACCAATTATATGTCCACTCCTTGGCTTATTACAGTATCCAATCCAGCAAAATACAAAATGCATATTTGGTGAGCATTCATTCATATCTATAGGATGGCAGCTAATGATTAGGTTTCAATACTGACATCTAATCATTCTATAAACAATTAGCATTGTTTATAGAATTAGCATAACATGCCATCACAGCATTTATACTGAAAAAAGAACAAAATAAGGCTGTTATTTACAAACACTTTTGCAAAATATAACTCTTCAAGTGGGAGTTTAAAAAAGTGTCTATTTGCTATTCAGCACACATAGAATATTAATTTTTGTTATATTGAGAAAAAAGCTGTTGTGTGTTGGGAAAATAATGCTTTAAAAAATAATTACTAGAAATTCCCACCAGTGTGACTTTCGTCCTTTCAACACTAGCTCAGGTCAAACAAAGCTTTCCTAAAGAAGTGAATGGGTACTGAGATCTGAAAGACAAATAGAAATCTAACTGGAAAAAGAGAGAACGGGAAACAAAAGGGATTTGCAAGAAAACAAAGGCCCTCTCCATGGAGGACACATGGTGGAAAAGAGCTAATATGAGTGGGGCAGAGAGTGAGTGGGTGCTTAGCAAAAGCGTCCTCTGAATTTAGTCAGAGTCAGATTTGTACAAGGCCTTGCAGGCCACAGGGAAAGTTTCCACTGTAATTATAAAATGATAAGAATGTATTAATGGGTTTTAAGTAAAATATATCTTTTAATGATCAAAGAGGAATTTGGTGGGACTTGTCTGGTGCCCAGAGGAGAGGTCTGACAGGGGGGTGTGAACTTGGGGATACCAGTTAGTATGTGCTTTGTAGTCGAAGCCAGAGTATAGACCAGATTGCCAGGAACAGAGCCTAGAATAAGAAGAAAAGAGCCAAGGCCCAAATCCTGAAAAACTCTAGCCATTAATGGTCCAGGTTAGGAAGAGAATGGGATAAGAAAATGAACAACGGGTAAGACAAGTAACAACAAAAACACAAACAAGACAAAAACAAATCCGGGAAAAGGTGGAGGTTAAAAATTAAAAAAAAAAAAAAAAGGAGTGTTTTTAAAAAGGTGCAGCTAATCATGTAATAAGGCTGGACATCACTGGAATGTTAAGAGGGTGTTAAGAGAGGTAACAACTGAAAACCATCCACTGGATTTAGGACCACATTGAAGCTATTGGTGACTTTAGCAAGAGCTGTGGAAAGAAACACTGAGAGAGGACACACATTGTACTGGATCAAAAAGCAGGTAGAAGGTGAAAAAAAAAATCAAGACTAGCAAGACACAATTGTTTTCAAGATATTTGGTTGTGAACATGTCAGGAAAGTATGACAGTGCATGGCAAAATGTAGTGCTGGAGAGAGAGATTATTTTCTTTTTGTTTTAGATACTGAAGACTTGGATTTATTTAAACACAAAGGGAGAAGGATCTAGGTAAATGGTGAAGGGGAGAAAACAACAACTGAATCACCCAAGACCTAGAGAGAGCATAGGCTCAGTGCACAGATAGATGAACAGGACTTTGATGGATGGGTAGGATCTTTTATTTTTTTAATTTTACAAAAGTGAATAAGGACCAATATGGGCAGATGTAAGAAGAAGGTTTATGATTGACGGCTCATCTCCTTTCTAGTTCTGTTTCTGTCTCCAACCCTGGAAACCACCAACATGTTTAGGGCCTCTTTTCTTATATGTAAATTAAAGAAGTAGGGTGGGATAACTTAATCCTTATAAATTCCTTTCAACCCTAAAATGCACTAAATTGTTTCTTATTTTCAATTCTGGCAATACAGATGAGTTTTACATCTTGCATACCTCTGAATTTTACATGAACAGTTGGTTTGGTTTCATTTTTGGCCAAGTGTGTAGTTCATAAAGACCCTGCATGTGAGCTGTAGTGAACTAATTAAGATTTGTTTTTTTCTTTTGTTCTCCCTGATTGTACTCACTGATGCAAGCGGTAGTTTGTTGTGGTATTTTGATAACTATGAGGGATAACTATGAGGGATAAATCTCTCAAGAAAATGAAGGAAAAGTTTGGAGAGGATTTCCCTTTGGTTCTAACCTCACTTCTCTGAGGTTGGCACTTCACACCTTGTTTCTTATAAATACTTTCCAAACAGCTTTATTGAGGTACAAGAGGCAAAACCCTGGGGTGCCTGGGTGACTCAGTCTGTTGAGTGTCCAACTCTTGATTTCAGCTTGGGTCATGATCTCAGGGTCATGGGATCGAGCCCCAAGTGGAGTTTCCCGCTCAGGAGAGAGATTCTTTACCTCTGCCTCCCCCACCCCCCGCCCCCACAGCTCACACGCTCTCTCTCTTTCTCAAATAAATAAATCTTTAAAAAGTAGACAAAACCTTACACATTTTCAGTGTATACAGTTTGATGAGTTTGGGCGTCTGCATGCACCAGTGACACTGTTAGGATGACTATCAAAACCACAAAAGGTATGTGCTGGCAAGGATGTGGCGAAAAGGAAAGCTCAATATGCTGTAGATAGGAATGTAAAATGGTGCAGCCATTATGGAAAACAATAAAAAACTAAAAATAGAACTAGCATATGATCCAGCAATCTCACTTCTGGGTGTATATCCAAAAGAACTGAAAGCAGGATTTCGAAGCAGTATCTGGACTCTCATGTTAAATGCAGTCTTATGCACAATAGCCAAATTCTTGATAGGTAGGAACACACAGACCTTTCACTGATGACTTTTAAGAGTCCCAAATCAAATCTTATTAATGGTTGTTTAAATTTACTCTTCTAGATGACCCCAACTTGTCCATGGTATTTTTGGAAAGTAGTACTAATAATGATTAAAATTCATTTTGTGACACAATCATAAAACTTAACAATCGGCTTCAATATTTCAGAAAAGGATGAAATTATGTAGTTCATGTTGACATTCACAAATACGTTTAAAGCCGTCACAAAAGACATGGTGATGTCAGTGTGGGCTGAGCATTTGTAGTTTTGCTTCTCACGGTGTTGTTATTGCTGAATACATTTTTGAGCCATCTAAACCAGCCTCAACATACACTTTCCTGACTTCCTTATGATGTCAGTTATCAAGACTACCTCCTATGGAAGAAGAAACGTGTTTTCCTATCTTAATAATACCCTATAATCCAGAAATTGCACTACTGGGTATTTACCCAAAGAAGACAAAAATACTGATTCAAAGGCATACATACACCCCATATTTATGGCAGCACTATCAACAATAGCCAAATTATGGAAACGGTCCATCGACCGATGAATGGATAAAGAAGGTGTTTTGTGTAGGTACAATGGAATATTACCCGGCCATCAAAAAGAGTGAAATCTTGCTATTTGCAACAACATGGAGAGAGCTAGAGTATTACGGTAAGTGAAATAAGTCAGAGAAAGACAAATACCATATGATTTTACTCATATATGGAATTTAAGAAACAAAACAGATGAATGCAGGGGGAAAAAGAGAGAAAGAGAGGGAGAGAGAGAAAGAGAGGCAAGCCAAGAAACAGTCTGTTTAGTACAGAGAACAAACCGATGGTTACCGGGGGAAGGTAAATTGGGAAATGGGGGAATAGGTGATGGGGTATATTGCTGTGATGAACACTGAGTGTTGTATGGAAGTGTTGAATTGCTATATGGTACACCTGAAACAATTATTACACTGTGTGTTAACTAATTGGAATTTAAATAAAAACTTAAAAAAGTAAAAAATAAAATAAAATACTGGGCAGCATTAATGACAAGATTTTCCCTTAAAGCAAGGGACTAATGACTAAGAATTGATAAAGCAACTTTTACACTTTATAGCTTCATTTCACATCTCCTCTTTGAATTCCCCTTCTACTTATTGTTTCTTAAAATTATACACACACACAAATACTTGGATCGACATGATGAGTCGACAGCTTCTTTATGTATTTTACTTGATGTTCAAGTTCCATAGACATTCAAAAGGATGCTTAGACAATTTTCCTGACACCTGGTGAATAAAATTGGTCATGTTATTTCCTATAAAGTATTTTATTCAAATTTGCCAGGTCTATAATTCCTTATTTTCTAAATTAAGGACGTTTTATAATTTACCCAAGTAATTTAGGTTTTTACAGTCCCATTATAACTCATGCTACTTTTTAATTTCATCATTAAGCACACATGGTGGTTTTGAGCCACCAGTGGAAATGCCTGGGGCACTACAGGAAAGTGTACCTTCAGGATTATCATATTTTCATTTACAGTTTACTTCTGAACAGTATTTGAAGAGGGCGCTGCCTGAGTCAGAATAGGAATTTTCATCAGTGAGTACAGATGAAGCACCAGGGGGCAGGCTTGGATCACAAAAGTTTGTCAGCATTCCCTTCCCTTGGAGAGCAGTGAATGTCTCATACATCAAATAGTAGCGCAATCACTTTGATTTACAAATGGGATTGTTCATAAGAATAAGCTATTTGTTTCATTTCCATAAATTCAAGAGATTGTAACTCACATAAAAGTTTACATTTTTTAAAATAAAAAAATAAGCTCTCTTAATTTCAAATTCCTATTTAATTTTACTTATCATACATATCTTGGTAGGGATAAAGAAAAAAAATACAGATAGTACTGCACTCTAAACATTAATCTATATGACAATTTTTTTGTAACCCTAACCAAATAAATAGAAAATACTTAATAGGATATTGAAAAAAATAATTTGGAATCTTAGTTCTTTAAAAAATATTTACTTTTCTCTTTATCTATGCTATAATATGGAAAACTTTGATATGGTTGATGTGCAAAAAGGAAGAAAATCCCCAGACCAGAAAAAATCCCCAGACAAGAAAAGCAATGTTACCATCTAGTGTACTTCTTTTAAGATGTATGTTCTCATCAAGATGTTTCTGTCTATCCCAATCTACCTGCTTCTGTTTTTCTTTTAATAACTTACTGTTAATAGTTTTTCTGTCATTGAATATTTTTCCAAACAGTGATGTGCAACTTCATAGTATTTTTTGTATCCATGTGCATAATTCATAAGCTCAATACCCTATTTTAAATTTAGATTACTTAGAACTTTTGAAAAGTTCTTTTAAAATAAAGGTAACATTTTCTTTTGTTTCCCAAGTAGGGGGACCACATGCATATAACATTTTTCATATTTAGTTTTTTTTATGCATTGATAAGAACAACATTGTGTAACATCAGCGTGAAAGACAAATTTCAGATGAGGACAGCACACTAATTTACTGCCTCTTGAAGAAAGGTGATTCACAATTAAGAAGCCAGTTTTCACACTCATTTTAGGTAATAGTTACCTAATTCTCTTCCTTTGGTATTACGTCAAACCATATTTAATAACCACTTGCCAAAGTAAGTCATCTGAAATGTGTTTCCTCACTATGACCAAGAATATGATCAATTTTTATTCCCATTATTTAAGTCATCCTTATTTAACGCCACATCACTTTAGTGGAAGGCTTCCCCACATTGCCCGGGATGTTTCTGCATCAATGCACGTGTGTGCCATTGCCTGTGACAACTAGAGTGCTTAGGGCCACTCCTAAATATACAGAAGTAAAATTATTTAAGACTGTCCTAAATAAAAAGTTTTGGAAACTACAACTTAGCTTTCACAGTTTTTGTACTGATATGGATTGTGAGAATAATTGCGGAATTATACAACCAATGATGACAATCAGTGCTTGGGTATATTGTTTACAACACCTGTATGCCCCAGATTCCTCTTTTGAAAAGACAATTGGCCAGAGACCTTTTTGCAAAATTTCCATGAGTCTTAGAAGTGTTTGTTATAATAAACTTGTCCTGGGCCCCATTAATGGACACTGAAAGTAGGGGAGGGCGCCATACTGTGTAACATTCAATGGCTCCAAAATTTTAAGTTCAGTAAGAGGGGACAAAGTGACCTTATATTTGATGTAAACCCTTCCCTTCCCATAAGGATGAAGAGTAAAAATGGGCATTGGGTCTAAAATGATGTCACTTTTAGATTTTCAACCCCAGCTTGAGTGGTCATGAGGGGAGTCACATACTGAAGTTAAAACATGCCTTCTCAAATCTCTTTGCCTCCATTAACCATGGTCAAAAATAGTCCCAGACCCTCACATATGGCTGTTAGGATATAAAATGAGGCAGTCACATTGACATACTGTTTGACAACTCCAAAGAAGATAAACATAGTTACTGTATGGCTCATCAATTCCACTCCCACATATATGCCCTCCGCCCAAATAGGAACATATATCCAGACAAAAAATTGAACATGAATGTCCATAGCATCATAATTCATAGTAGCACAAAAGTAGAACCAACCTAAATCTATTAACTGTTCAATGGATAATGCAAATGTGTTAGATCCATAAAATGGAATCTTATTTGACCATAGAAAGGAATCAACTATTGACACAGGCTACAATGTGGACGAACCCTGAAAATGTTCTGCTAAGTGAGAGAAGCCAGTACAAAACACATAGCTTATTATTCTATTTATGTGAAAAGTTCAGGATAGGGAAGTTCACAGATACAAAATGTAGATTCTGGTTGTCTATGGCTGGGAATGGGAGGGTGGGGTGGGAGAATAGAAAGGGAATGCTAATGAGCTTAAGGTTTTTTCCCAGGGTGATGAAAATGTACTGGAATTAGATGTGGTAATGGTTGCACAACTCTGTGAATACATTAAAAACCACTGAACTGTGGACATTAAATAGGTAAAATGTATGTGATATTAATTGATGTGATATTATTGATTAATTAATTAACCAATAAAGTTGTTTAAAAAAAAAGTTAGCCGGCCTTCCCTCTTTCTCATCCCAGGTGCTTAGGCCTTCACCCGAAATTTTTAGTGCTGTTTTCCAGGACTGATTTTATTACGTCCATTATCCCTGTTATTTTAGGCACCACAAAACTCTCAGAATCCCAGGTGTCCCTTTCCCTCCCCACCCTGATCACTGGAAGTCTCTGCATATGGCCCGTTCCTTTACCTCCCCTCACTCTTGTCCTACTAAATACCATCTTTGCCTTCTTGCATTAACAGAAACTTGTTTCTCTCTTAAGAACGCTGCTTTTCCGAAAACTCTATCATCTAGTAGACTTCGTTCTGGTGGGTCTGGAAAAGAGGTGTTGTCTTTGATCCTCTTTTATATTTTCAGGTGTTTCACTCTTTGTTTCCTTTAAACTCCTTTAAATTTGAATCTTATGTCATCAGATTATTTTAATTTTCTCTTGCATGTCATTTTCTTGCACCAAAGTTGTTGTTCTTCTGGGTCTCTCAATAATCTTGGTTCAGTTTCTTTTCTTTTCTAAGATTTATTTATGTATTTATTTTGGAGAAAGGGAGAGAGCATGCGTGGGGATGGGCAGAGGGAGAGGGTGAGAGATTCTGAAGCAGATTCCGCACTGAGCCGGGAACCCAATGCGGGGCTCAATCTCATGAGCCTGAGATCATGACCTGAGACCAAGTCTGATGCTTAACTGACTGTGCCACCCAGATGTCCCTTAGTTCAGTTTCTTATCTTAGGTCTTGAAGATTCAAATAGCTGCATTCAAATTACTGGCTTCCAGGTTCTAGAATTTCTTGTGCAATCCCTTACCCCAGCTACCCATTCACTGAATAAATGAGTTCATGAATAAAAATTATTTCTCAAATATAAAACTGCTGTTCATGTCAACAAAGTCCACATATGTTTAAAATAACATGTGCCTATTTTATAGTAGTTGGTCCACATTTTAAAAAAATGCTTCAGGAAAATAAGCAAAGATTTATTGATTTTATTTTTTCAATTTCCTTTTTCAACTCACAGATGTGGACAATGATGGAGGTATTTAGAGATATTGAGGGGGCCAGATACAGAAAATATTCATTGCATGATGAAGTATGATTATACATTTGAGGAGCAATAGACCAAACATGTATTAGTAATGTGTTAATATATATTCAATTAATTGCTTTTCATTTGCAAATTCTAAGAAATCCAGAGCCACAGCTGTAGACTTTGGTAAAAAAAAAAACAAAAAAAAAAAACACAAAAAAAACACACACAAAAAAAACAAAAAACAAAGAAACAGAACAACAACAACAAAAAAGCTTTATAAAAATTTTCTGAAAATTTCAAGGGGGTTTCTGTTCATTAAACGATTCCTTAAAAAAAGTTATATAGGGGCGCCTGGGTGGCTCAGTGGGTTAAGTCTCTGCCTTCAGCTCAGTTCATGATCTCAGGGTTTGGGATCGAGCCCCACATCAGGCTCTCTGCTCAGCGGGGAGCCTGCTTCCTCCTCTCTGCCTGCCTCTCTGCCTACTAGTGATCTCTGTCTGTCAAATAAATAAATGAAATCTTAAAAAAAAAAGTTATATAAATTGTCTGTTATAAAAATTTTATTTGTAAATGTCACTCTTGCTTAGGATGAAGTTTATAAAGGGCAAATACCATTGCATTTCTTTACTGAGTAAAATCTTTTTATGTTCTTCAACACCTACAAGACAGACTCCTTTTCACAATGTTCTTGGTGTCTCCCGCACGATATCTCCTGCTAGGTCACCTGCACTCACGGTTCCCTGCTCTTATGCTGTGAGAAATTTATCTTTCCCTCATATCTCAAATTCTTCAAGTATTTTTAAGTTTCAGGACAATCCTGAGAAATTTGAGATTCACAAGTTTTGCTTGGTGCAAGAACCTCTTAAATGGAAATGCCTTACAGATGGGAGATTTTCTCATTCTATCATCAGGACTTGAAAGAGTTTTATTTGAAATCCATAAAGACAAGGAGTTGGTGGTTATGTTGGTATAAATCAAATGATGTGACCTGTCAGCTCAGTTCTTTGCATTCAACACTCTCTTAACACACTTAGTCTTAAGGGAAGAGGTTCCAACTACATAAAGTCATTGCTTTTATTTTAATCATTCAGACTAGCAGACCTCTAAATTGGGAAAGACCTGTGAAGACTTGAAAAAAAAATTATTATTTTGTTATTTGAATTCTCTGCATGCCAAAATAAAAGATTTGAAATGGGTCATTTTTATTAAGCATATGCCCTGTTTTATTTATCTTTATAAAAGAAATAGCTGGCTACACTGTTATCTTTGCATTTTCCTTTTGTTAAAAATTATGAAAAAATTCATTTAAAATGATGAAAGCAGTAATCAGTAAATATGGTTGTTATGCAACCATGCACATGGTTGTAATTAACATAAGATGGGAATTATTAAAATAAATTAAAATATTTATAAGTTACATAATTCAGCAGTTATATGTTTAATATGTCAAAAATGACTTCATTACTTCACTTTTTCATTGATGTATAAGTTTATGGCAGGCTGATTTTCTAACTTCGTATTTTAGTATTAGTAAATTCATGAATGTTAATTAACAAGCAAATTAAAATGAAACCCTCACATCCAGAATAACTCAAAAAGATTATCTTTCCCACTAAAAAATGTGTATTAAAATGTCAATACTCAATAAGAATATATATCTACAAAATTTTATAATATACAAATAAAAATAATGTAGCATAATTTTTTATCTTTCCTTTTGAAGAATTATGTTTGTTACTAAATATAGTTTCTGTTTTTTACAATATCTTTCAAATTCCAAGTCTTCCCTAGCAGCAATCCCTGAACTTCCCTACCCAGAACACACAAATAATAATCTTCCCACTAATGAATTTGGTTCTTGTATAATACTGTCTGATATAAGAAAGTCAGAATACTTCCAAGTTGTTTATGGTAGAAAAAAATAAAAAAATGAAGCAGAAATAATTAATGTTTCATCAGAAAGAATTTTTTTCCCACTTCCTAGGGGTCATAATTATTTCTTGTTCAGTTTTAGTCACATCCATCAGACCAAGGGCATCCTCCAAGTGAGGTCACCACAGAAGTCAAAAAACACACTCCAAGCTTGTGAGGACCTGTCTGAATGGTTTTATTAGTAGGATGTGTCACCACCAACTTTTGGTCTGATGTAAAATTGAGTTTTGAAGTGACACATATTTCCTGTGTTCTCCAGCTAACCAGAGATTTCTTTCAGGCTTTCCTTTTTTTTTTTTTTTTTTTTTTTTTTTTTTACTCCTAGTCATTTATAGAAGAAAACAAGGGGCTCCAGAAGACTCTGAAGAAGGAGAAACAATTGTCTCATTTTATTCTAAATGCATTCTCTTTGCTTTTCCAGTTCCTTGGCTCTAAGAAGGTCTGCTTCATTCTCCAAGTAACGAAAACTGGCTGAGGAACTCTGGAGTCAGGAAAGAGCATTCAAAGGCCATGACAAGTCAGAGAATAGTGCTTCAGGCAAAGGAGAGCTCCCAGAGATCCAGGCTGTAATAGTAAAGAGGAATGGGAGAGAGAGTGGCAGCAAGGAGGAGATCTACAGGATAATGAAAATGACTGACTGCTAGTAGATAAAGACAAAACAAAATAACCTTACCTCTATATATCACCAGTCAAGGGAAAAAGGAGAGCAGAAGTTTGATTACATTTGTTGAGGGGAAGAATACATATAAGAAAATGTATTCTTGTGTCTATTATTGATTTTTGATTTTGTGATTTACACTTATCTAAAATGGAAGTGATTTGAAGCCAGACTTCCAAATGGTGGAGGATCCCTGCTCTCCTACCTTTTGAGAGAAACCAAAATTGACCCATTTTTGTAAGGACCCACACTGGTTCACCTGTCTGAATCCATAACCTCAGGATTGCTTCTTTCTAGGGAAACATCATCTCTAGAACAGCATACCTCTCCATTTTCCTCACCCCTATCACACACACTCACTCACATACTCACACACAAAGTGATGAAACTTGAGTGAAGCAATAGAACAGAAAGCTAGGAGTGTGCTAAATTAATGAGACAGGAGGAAGATTCTTTGTACAAGAAAGATAAGAGGCAGAGATTGCCAAACTTAGGACCATTTCCTGTCTCCATGTTCTACTCAGATAGTTGACACATAAGAACACCCATGGAGCAAACTAAGGCTCTGGCATAAACTCACTAGAAATGGTGATATTGGACATCAAACTAAGCTGTGACTACTTCATCAAAAATTACATTTCTGGATGATTCTGAGAAAGTATCTGGAAAAAAGTCAGTGAAATTTTTTTTTCTCTATGTCTAATTGTTGTGCTTATAAGCATAAGTATCACCTCTGTGTCAAAGAATGATGGTCCAAAGTTTATATTAAAGATTTGCTTGTTACATTGTATTAGTACTTAGTATAGTGAGGATTGTATTCATATAATTGAGACAATCTACACTGAGTGTTTTTTAAGTAAGAATGAAACATTTGTCAAAAACAATTTTGAAGAAATTTTAAAACAGCCAGTAGTAATAAGAGAACATCCCCATCATAGTTTTATTATCTTTGTAGGTATGAGATAATGAAATATAAATTATATTTATCTACTTCACATCAAGTTTTTCTTTGGTAACAAAATAGCACCAATGAGAAAGTTTTGTTTTATGATTTTTTTTCTGAATAAGAGGTGAATCATTGGGTGTAGAAAAAAATGATTAATTGCCACCTACACACTACCATCCAGTTATTTTGAAAAATCATGATATTCTCTCCCATTTTCCAGATTTTCCACACTAGAAGGAAATTCCATCTATTGATATGAAGGAAAGTAATATTCTAAATAAAACTCTTAAGACAGATGCTAACCAATCCATTTGCAACTACTCTTCATTTTCTAAATTTGCTTTCCAAGGGAATTTGCCTTCCCTTACACACATAATACACCTTACTCTAGAAACTGGGAATATGTGATCAAATAATGTATTGGAAAATAAAAGAATGTTCAGGATCCTATGATCAGATACTAGACTAAGCTGTCAGATAAATCTATCAGGATGAGTTGTATTGGGGATTTCCATAATTTAAAATATGAAGTCATGGTATAAAAGTACCCATTAAACATTTCCTCATTAAAAGTTCTATTCCCTGTGTGTTAAATTTAGCTACTTTCTAAAAGATTTGATATATGCTGCAGTTTTTATTCTAACTGAAGTTAAATCCTGAGGATGGGTGATACTTGAAAAGTTCAAAGGAGCCTTGAATTCTTGTGAATCACAACTACAATGCTGAGATTCATCTTGAAAAGACAATGCATTGTTGTGTGTTTCATACATCATCTAACAGTGTTTGGGCTCTTATTACAGGTTACATGTAAGTCATAGAACATTAATCACTGACTTCTTATTTCTCTTATGTTAAAAAAGTAAGTGTGTATTACTAGTATTAAGGGGCTAAAATTTGGACATATTTTTCCATGTACATATTGCAAGGAAGGACCATTTCCTGAGGAACAGTCAAACTTGATATTTAATAGCACTACTTTAGTGTTAACAAATTCGTTAGGGGAAATTTAGCTATTTTCTTAAAAATATTTTATTTATTTATTTGAGAGAGGGAGAGGGAGCATGAGAGCAGGTAGGGGCAGTGGGAGAGGGAGAGGGACAAGCAGACTCCCTGTTCAGTGGGGAGTTCACTGTTGGGCTTGGTGCCAGGAACCTGAGGTCATGAATTGAGAAGAAGTCAGATGCTTAACTGCCTGAGTCCCCCAGGTGCCCTGAATTTAGCAGTTTTTATAATGATACTTTAATATTTTGTGTAATTTTTACTTAATGGGCAGATATGTTTAAGAAGGATATCTTAGGGAATGGGTGTTGTAGGCAATGGTGAAAAAGAATGAAAAGCTAAAGCAATACATAAAAGAGTAATAGAATAGTTCACCTACTTCTATAATAATAATAATGCCTTCACTCCAAAATTTTTATTCATAACTACATAGGTAGCATAAGGCCTTTATGAGGACAAGACATATTTATTTAAATTTTGCTTTCCTATTCCTGTCAGCAGGAGTTAGCAGCACAAAATGATAAGATAGTTTTTTTTTTTTGAGAAACTATCTAAACTCTCTGTGCTAATGTGAATATACCCCAAATCTGCTGTTTATACACATATCATATTGATGTAATCTTGTGTTTTACTTATCCTTCTAATTACCCTCTCAAACTGAAAATATATAAAGGCACTGTCAATGGACACATCTTTTTATTATCTTCTTCATCAAATCTTGAAATGTTGCTTTAAACAATTTGTAGTAGATCCTCACATTTTAAAATGTAAAATATGTGCTTAGGCCTTTTCTGAAAATGACTGTTTCCTGTTAATTTCTTTGGATTTTCTTTTGTGAATATGGATAAATAGAAACAGAAGGACATTGGCACTGACAAAAGAAAAAAAAAAGGTACAGTCTTTGAATATTTTTATTCAACTAATGGAATTTTGTGAATTATTTAGTGACCATGAGAATTATGTAGTGTTTGAAATCAACAGGCAAATGCATGTGATAGCAATTTTCACCAGGTTTTACTTCTGTTGCTCAAACCTATGCTCATTTCACTAAAAAATACCATAAAATTTTTGGAGATGTTTTTGATGCCAATATGTAAAAATAGCATGTAATCTACTCAATGTTGAATTTCCAAGAGTTACCTGGAATGTTTGAATTGCATTTTCCATCAATTTCTGAACGGGTTGGCTAAATGATTCAACAAAATGTATTTAACATCCGTTTACTAAACACATTTTATATTTCTTCTCAGCATTATGGCTAAGATCAAGTGTAGTACTGAACACATTTTGTTTTTTAACTGAAAATGATAATTAAGATGATTAAGGTGATTAAAAATTATAAAAACCTTATTAGTGATAAGTCATGTGGATTCCTTGGTACCCATCACATAATTCCCCCCCAAAATTTATTGCAATAACAATCACGATTTTAACAAACCAAAGCTTGGAAACAAATTTTGGTGATTTAGCATAAAATTATTCAGAAAAATCATGGTGCAAATAAGAAACAGAATGAAACATGAAATAAGTAACAGAATAAAAATGCTTTAAATTTGTTCATACACCACAGACCATGTGATATTCATTCTAATCTCATGTGACAGGTAGACAGGTATTTTTCTTCCCCTTTTAAGAATAATAAAATTGAAAATTTCTGCCTAAAGTCACACAGTCATTATGTGATAAGAATAAACTAGACTATTTCTCTCCTGAATTCACAACCAGGCTTCTTTCCATTGCAACTAACTTCAGTTTTGTGGAGATTTACCAACCTTGACATTAGTTTATGGAGTTACTTTGTAGGTGTGACTGGAATGTTTCAAAAGTGATGTATATTTTGATTGGGATGTGCAGTTTATTTTCTTTATGCAAATACTTTTATATATGGAATTATATGAATAAAATTTAATTTAAAAGAGCAAACAAGAGGTAGAACTTCCAGGATGGAGAAGTAAGGAATTCAAAAAACATATTCTCCACAAAACCAATTAAAATTTTGGCCAAAATTTTCAAAATAACTCTTATAGAACTCTGTAAAGCTCAGAAAAACCCAGTGTATTTATCTAAATAAAGTAGTTGAAACTTGCTATTCAAATCAACTCTATTCCTTTTTTTTTGTAGTATGCTATTTCTTTTTTTTTTCCACTTTATTTTATTTTGTTTCTTTTCAGTGTTCCAGCATTCATTGTTTATGCACCACACCCAGTATTCCATGCAATACACGTGCCCTCCATAATTCCCACCACGAGGCTCACCCAACCCCCCACCCTTGTCCCCTCCAAAACCCTCTGATTCTCAGAGTCCACAGTCTCTCATGGTTTGTCTCCCTCTCCAATTTCCCCCAACTCACTTCTCTGCTCCATCTCCCAATGTCCTCTGTGTTATTCCTTATGCTCCACAAGTAAGTGAAACTGTATAATAATTGACTGTCTCTGCTTCACTTATTTCACTCAATATAATCTCTTCCAATCCCGTCCATGTTGATACACAAGTTGGGTATTCATCTTTTCTGATGGAAGCATAAAACTCCATAAGAAGATTCCCCTTTCTCCACATCCTATCCAACACTTGTTGTTTAATGTCTTGTAAATTTTGGCTATTCTAACTGGTGTAAAGTGGTATCTCAGTGTGGTTTGGATTTGAATCTCCCTGATGGCTAATGATGATGAACATTTTTTCATGTGTCTGTTAGCCATTTGTAAGTCTTCTTTGGAGAAGTGTCTGTTCATGTCTTCTGCCCATTTTTTGACATGACTATCTGTTTTTTGTGTGTTGAGTTTGAGTTCTTTATAGATCTTGGATATCAGCCCTTTGTCTGTAGTGTCATTTGTGATTATCTTCTCCCATTCTGCAGGTTACCTCTTTGTTTTGTTGACTGTTTCCTTTGCTGTGCAGAAGCTTTTGATCTTGATGAAGTTCCAAGAGTTCATTTTTGCTTTTGTTTCCTTTGCCTTTGGAGACATATCTTGAAAGATATTTCTGTGGCAAATGTCGAAGAGATTACTGACTATGTTCTCCTCTAGGATTCAAATCAACTCTATTCTTAATTTATTTTTTGCCTCCTTGATTTATCAATTAGTGATATAGAGGTGTTGAAGTCTCCAACTACCATAGTGGACTTACCTGTTTCACCTTTCAGTTCTATCGGTTTTGTCTTATGATTGTAGACACTCTTTAGTTTGGTGTATACATATTTAAGATTTGGTGTGTTTTTGAAGAATTGACTGCTTTAAAATTATATAATGTTGTTTTTTTAATCCCCAATAATCTTTCTTATTCTGAAGTTCACTGTGTATGATATTAATATAGCTACTGCAAATTGTTTTGACTATAACTAACAAACAGAACAACCAATGTAATCTACCAAAAAGGTAAAGATGAAAAATTATATTATTATATTTGTTGATGCAAAAAAATCATTTGACAAATCTGACACCCATTTACTATAAAAGAAAATCTTAGCAAAGTATTGAATGGAAGTGTACTTCTTCAATTTAATTTTTAAAAATCTTTGGAAAGCCTATATTAACATCATCCTTATAGGTTTAATACTGAACTTTTCCAACTACTATTGGGAACAAGGCAAGGATGTCCTCTCTCATAACTCCTATTCAACATCATACTGGCAATCATAGTAGTTCAAAAAATCACAACAATATGAAATTGGCAAAAGAGTAAGCAAATATGTCAATGAGTCAGAATACAGAACCAAAAATAGATCACACAAATATAGCCAACCAAATTTCAACAAAAGAATAAAGGTAGTTGAAAACAGAAAGGATAACATTTTCAACAAATAGTTCTTAACAATTGAGTATCCATATGTTGAAAACAGACAAAAAAAAAACAAAAAACTAAACACATGCCTTGTACCTTTTAAAAATTAACTCAAACTTCGTCATAGACCTTTATGTGAAATTATAAAATTCTTAGGGAAAGAAAAGGAAAAAAATGTCATAAATATATGTGATGTTGGATTTGGTGATTAATTTTTAGGTACAATACCAGATTACTCTTTTAGATACATCAGAGAGAAAATGGGCAAGATAAACTTGATTAAAATTAAAAACTTCTGCTCTGAGAGAAAACTGTTGAGAAAATGAGAAGACAGACCATACACTAGGAAAAAATATTTGCCAAAACATATGTAATAAAGGACTTTTAATCAAAATACACAGCATACTTCTCAAAAGAAATAATAAGAAAATGAAAAACCCGGGACACCTGGGTGTCTCAGTTGGTCGGGTGGCTGCCTTTGGCTCAGGTCGTGATCCCAGTGTCCTGGGATGGAGTCCCACATCAGGATCCTTGCTCTGCAGGGAGCCTGCTTCTCCCTCTGCCTTTGCCCTGTCGGCCTGTGCTCGCTCTCTCTC